>NC_089219.1:79537371-79852371 GCF_963924675.1 Phocoena phocoena | reverse complement strand
GCTCCCAGATCCATCAGTCAATTATGAAGTGCATTCTGTGTGCCCAATGATATGCCAAGTATTATTAAAAGTGAGAATTCAAGATCAGTGTAAGATTCAGTCCTCCTCTCAAAGATCTTATAATCTTGTTGAAGACTAAATCATTTTTGAATAAAACAGTGAGGAGACGGAAGGCAATCTGTCAATAAAAATGTTACATGAGGTACAGCCAGAAATTTAATAATAAAGATGCATATCCCTCTCCTGATATATGAAAAGCCAAGCTATTTCTCATACTTCTCATTGAGTGTGGGTGGTCAAAGGGCAAGCACAATTTAATTCTCGAGGCCAAAAGCTACACTCAGATACTATATTAAAATTCTGTCCCTTCTTCTGTCTCTGACATTGTGGAGCCCCGTAGTGGTCCTGTGTGAGATTCTACTTTAAAAGAGACCTGATGATCATATATTCCAGGGGTTTTTAAGAGCTATTTTTGCAGTCAAGTTTTGTGAGTATCGTGGAGTCAAGTTTAGTATAGTTGCCATCTGTATCTTCAAATTTCAGATCTATGAAGTCATATTCTAAGACAGGAAGAAAATATAAGTAATTAGGTCAACTTGAAGGCTTCCTTGCTGCATCCCCTGCAGCAGCTGATGTAGGATAGCTCGTACTGACCACCTCCCTCCACGGCAGCCCCTTTCCTGAGCCTCTTACAGCGCACCCAGGAGGCCTGGAGGGTGGGAATGGCTGGGGGCTATTACCAGCTTCAGGGATAGTAGCCAAGCTATAGCAGTAAAGCCAGGGCATCGTATAAGTCACCTCTGATTTTGAGAGCTGTTTCTCTTCTTAAGGGATTGTCTTACATTCCAAGATGTACAGGATACTTACCGTAGAAGCCAAGGGATGTAGAATAAGAACAGGTGCGTTATTTAAATCATGCCTGGGGGAGCAAGAAGGTTCTTCTAATTAGCTTTTAAAATCACTGTGATCACAAGGCTGGAATCAGAAAAATAGGTTGAGGTATCCTTGTATACCTGTGCTCGGAACATTTCAAAACACTTATTGTAATTGTACAACATCAATAGAGCTGCTGTTTCAAGAGCTGGTAGAGAGGAAATTCTACTGTGTGGTTAAATGTTGGTCTTTGTGCTAGAAGATTAAAGAGAACAATCTCTTGTTTATGTCCCTTTTCCATATGGGGCACATAATTGTATTAGCAGCATTTCCGCACTCCTTAAAAGCTATACCTTATTTCAGTTGATTTTTTAAAAAAACCTGAAATCAGCTTCTCACCTGAAAAAATAAATATCTGAGTAAAAGCCCTGGGAAGCAGGGATGTTTTCTTGCTCGTGGATTCCTTCCAGTGTAGCAGCATCTGAGGCTATTTGGTCTCAGGGTGTCTGTCACCTATAGACTTAGATTTTACTAGTGCTGACCTCATTTCCTTCCTTTGTTTTTAATTGTCCAAGCAGCAGTGAAAAAGGAGGCGAAGGATACCATTACTGCTTGCCAAGTTAACATACATAAATGGCACCGTTATATGGGGAGGCTGTAATAAGTCATGTGACAGATAGCAAAGGCAGCCCAGCGAGCAAAGGCAGCCCAGCCTGCAAAGGGAGCAATTTTCTGCCCCGCAAACAGCACTTCAGGTGCTGTCGTTCATCTTTCTGTGGCTTGCTCTGTCAAAGTCTGCCCAGAGCAGAGGTGTTCAGGGACCCAACAGGCCATAAGTGTCCAGCTGAAAAACCTGGGAGATATCCCCAGGCCCTAGGAGTTCCCTTTTTCAGTTGCACTGATTTACTTCACAATGCTTCTTCGGGGAATTTCTGCCTTCCATTGCTTTACTTTCCCATTTCCTTTCCTGTCATCTTTAAAAAGCCATTAAAGATCACGCAGGTAGTTTCTGCAGGCTCAAATTTCTGAGAGTTTCTGTTGCTTAATAAAATGCATCTTTCAGTAGGCTGTGTTCTCCTCTGTGCTGTTAAGGTCTGGATGCTATTAAGACTTTTAATTAGAGGTGGTGATCGTAGATCAAGAAAGCAAAAGATGGCTGAAATTCTTAGGCAAGGCAACGTTTTCCTATCCGGGGATCTAAAATGGCTACTTGGCTCACAGATCCAGGATAGAAACACTAACTATGGATTATCAAAAAGGAAGCAAAATTAAAATATGCTTCCCTCCCTCTTCACCCCACCATTTCCCCCTAATTATTCATTTCAAAGGCCTCCAATTGCCAAGGTTAAGTGTTTATTGTCAACACCCATTGAAGGCTGCTTTAAGAAAAAATTTCAGCTTTTAATTTGTTTACAAATCCAATTTCCAAGTGTACTCCTTACCCAGCAAAGTCCAGATAGCTTCTGAAATCTTGCCTGTATTTTCTTTCTTCCCACTGAATCTTCTGTCTACAGCCTTCCATATAAGTCCTTTGCTGTGTAATATGCATGCAGCCTTCTCCACAATACAGGAAGATTGTATTCAAATGCCACCTCGCCGATCCTATCATATTAATTCAGATTTGTCTATCATTTTGTGTGGGTGCTGCTTTGCCTTAGGTATTATAATAACAGTACCTCACCTGTCATATCCCACTAGCTCTTCCTCACCTAGAAAATTGCTCTAATACTGCCTCAGATTTCACAGACCTTTTTTATTTAAAAAATTTTTTGCACAAGCTTACCTATCACAGCACAGTAATTGAACTTTTATTGGAAGCCTCCACATATATCTTTATTACACACTTGTTCTAGTCCAGCAGTTGTTACATGTTGATTCTACAGCAGATTGAATTGTTCGAATCCAGTCTTTTTTCCTCATCTGTAAAAACATCTTGTTCCCTTTTCAGACTACTCTCAATCTCTATTTGGGTCGCTTTAGTAAGTAATATTTCCAGATAGATGACCAGCTATTCAAAGTATTATTTATTTGGGGATTTTAATATTAGACAATATTATATGGCTCTATGAAAAGATGTCTGAAAGTCTCAGGTTGAAAATCTGGGCTTAGTGTTTCATTTCTTGTGACAAACATTTAAATGTACATGTTCAAAAACAAAACACAATTTCTTTGAAACACGGTTTTCAGAGAAATCCAAGATGTGGCAAATGCCAAATAGAGATTTTTAAAAAAATGATATAGATGACTTTGCATTAATGCAGTGTTTGGTTGTTTTATTTTGAATTGTGAAAGCTGCTTAGGTAATTTTCAAGGATCCACAGCCATGGGTCATTTGGTGTCAGGGCTTATTGAACTCTGGTTGCTTTAACATGGCACACTGAATTAGAAGAAGGCTACCTTTTAAGTGCTATATAATGAAAACAAATGGTACATTTCGAGCCTGCCACTGCCTTGTAGTGTATGCCATGTTCCAGAGAGAAGAGCAAGCTACTGAGAACAAATACCATCTCACTGGCTAAAAAGCCGTCACCAATGTCTTTTCACATAATTAAACTGGACATATTTTAGAAAACTGAAATGACAAAGATAGACTGTTGAACTGCAAATAGTATTCAGTGGCATTATCAATTGCAGAGATTCCAAGGTTTGCATGTTAATTGAAGGAAGGTGCTAATTTGAGTACTTTAAGCTTCATTCACAGGCCTGTTTACATGCTTTGTTCCACCTGGACCTGTTTGGAGGTTTGTCAAAAACCTAACAAGCAGAAAAAGATTGCATTTGAAAATACACATGCATGTTTAATTAAGCCAGGGCCACTGAACATTCCTCAATATATTTAGCTGGTGAGGTTTAAGTGCCATCAGAGCATCAGGTATTATCACCTTTTGAAGTATTGCCGAATCTTTAATATTTAAAGCACAAAGCAGGCTGTAATAAATTCTAGCAGACCCTGGAAGATTAAAGATGCTTTATAAATGTGACAGTTTGTAAATTGAACACCAACATTAAAGGTTCCCCCCGATATTTCCCAGCATATTTTTCAGGTGTATGCTAAGTTATGAATACCATTAAATAGCTATAATTATTCTCCAGGAATGGACAGCAAATTTAAATGCCTACAAAATTTGCAGTTGGCTACAGAATAGGGATTTATACAGAATAGTGGCCTGAGTGGGCAAGGTAAATCTTCCTAGCGGGTATCACCAAAGCTTTTTCAAATGCAGTGAAAACTTTACTCACCCCTTTTGACATGGGTCCTTTAGGAGCCTGAAGCCAGTGACTGTCCTGGATAAGTACACAGCAGCAAACAGATGTGTCGGGAAAGAATTAACTAGGGCTGTGATACCCAGAGGCATGTGTCTTAGGAGCCCGATTCACAATCACCATTAGACAAAAGGGCTCTGCAGTTTATGTGTCTTTGGCACACTGATCTGATCAAACACAAGCAGTGCCTGGCATAGGGTAAGCACTGAGCAAATACTTGTGGAAGGAATGAATGAGTGAATCATGAATGTAGAATGATATTCCTATTCTAATACCTTAATATTTTTATAAAATGAAATTTCTTGGAAACTAAATTTAGCTTAAGTTCATCAAATCCATGAAAAAGTAGGGAGAATAGTGAAGTTTTGCCCTTGGAGCAGAGCATATAGCACAGTGTTTTTTAAATTATCAAATACTTCCTTAGGAGGTGAGATACCATGGGCCTTAAAAGGGTAAGCATTGCTCTGCTACTAATCACCTCTGGGAGCTTGGCCAAGTCGCTGGATCGTAATCAACTTCAGTTTCCACATCTATAAAATGGGGATAATAATCCCTTTTTGTAAGAATTAAATGAGACAAAGGATCACAAGCCCCCTGGCGCAGACACATAGGAATTGCTTCATAAGTAAAAGCCTTTCACTCAGAAAGGCAGCACGGGTTAGTAGTTAAAAGCAGAGAAGAACGCTGGCCCAGACTACCCGGGTTTGAGTCCTGGCTCTGCCTCTCTACTCAGTGACCTTGGGCGGGTTATTTGACCTGCCTGTGCCCCTGTTTTCTATCTATAAAATGGAGATAACAACTGAATCTACTCCATAGCGTTATTATGAAGACTGAATGAGTTAATATTGGTAAAATGGTTGGAGCTGGGCATGGCACATGGTAAGCGAATAAGGTTTTGTGAAATAAAATAAACAGGCATTAACTCTCTTCCTGCCACGGGAGACTTTTCTGAAAGGAGATGTTGAAGGCTTTGCAACTCTGTGAGGCAAATGAACTGCACTTCAGAAAGGACCCAGGAGAAGCCTCTGTCATTGCTTTTGCAGCCTCTAGGTGTCCTTGATCTAACGCAAAGAACTGCAAGGGCTGAGTTTCTGTCTCAGGCCTCAGGGCCCAGGATGGGTTTTCTAAAGTCCTGAAAAATAATGCAGCTACTGGGAAACTTTTCTCAGTATTGAGGAAAATAGGAGCTCCTCAGCTATTTACCTCAGCAGGAAAAGCTTCTGTCACCTCTCACCTACCCTTCTGAGACCCTGGGACAGTTCCTAGTCCCTGGTTAGATGACTGATGATAGTAGCTCTTGTTATTGAGAACCTACTGGCTGCAAGTGCTCTACAAACATCTTGTTGTTCCTCAAAACAGCTCCATGAGAAAGGCATAATTATTATCACCATTTTACAAATGAGGAAACTAAAGCACAGAGCAGTTGATCAATTTGCCTAAGGTCACAGAGCCAGTAAAGGGTGGAAACAAGGCTCAACCCAGGCAGTCTGACTCTAGAGCTCATATTACTAACCGCTAAGCTCTGCTGTCTTTTTGTAGGTTAATGTGTATGATTGCTGAGAAAATTCAATCTGTATTTTACCTGAGTTCTAGTGAGTCCTGGTGTTGAGGTAGGATGATAACCACTACTTATCTTCATGTATATTTAATGAGAGTATGTGGGGTGTGTGTGAGGGGGGGTATATGTGTGCAACTAATTACTGCAAGGTGTCTGATGAAGCAGAACTTAAAATTCTTATTTTTTATTTTATTTATTTTTTATACAGCAGGTTCTTATTAGTCATCCATTTTATACACATCAGGGTATACATGTCAATCCCAATCTCCCAATTCATCACCCCCCCCCCCCCCCCCCGCTGCTTTCCCCCCTTGGTGTCCATACGTTTGTTTTCTACATCTGTTTTCTACATCTCATCTGTTCTCTACATCTCAATTTCTGTCCTGCGAACTGGTTCATCTGTACCATTTTTCTACATTCAACATATATGAGTTAATATACGATATTTGTTTTTCTCTTTCTGACTTACTTCACTCTGTATGACAGTCTCTAGGTCCATCCACATCTCTACAAATGACCCAATTTCATTCCTTTTTATGGGTGAGTAATATTCCATTGTATATATGTACCACATCGTCTTTATCCAGTCATCTGTCGATGGGCATTTAGGTTGCTTCCATGGGCTGGCTATTGTAAATAGTGCTGCAGTGAACATTGGGGTGCATGTGTCTTTTTGAATTATGGTTTTCTCAGGGTATATGCCCAGTAGTGGGATTGCTGGGTCGTTTGGCAGTTCTATTTTTAGTTTTTTAAGGAGCCTCCATACTGTTCTCCATAGTAGCTGTATCAATTTTACATTCCCACCAACAGTGCAAGAGGGTTCCCTTTTCTCCACACCCTCTACAGCATTTGTTGTTTGTAGATTTTCTGATGATGCCCATTCTAACTGGTGTGAGGTGATACCTCATTGTAGTTTGGATTTGCATTTCTCTAATAATTAGTGATGTTGAGAAGCTTTTCATGTGCTTCTTGGCCATCTGTATATCTTATTTGGAGAAATGCCTGTTTAGGTCTTCTGCCAATTTTTGGATTGGGTTGTTTGTTTTTTTAATATTGAGCTGCATGAGCTGTTTATATATTTTGGAGATTAATCCTTTGTCCATTGAGTCGTTTGCAAATATTTTCTCCCATTCTAAAGGCTGTCTTTTCTTCTTGTTTATGGTTTCCTTTGCTGTGAAAAAGCTTTGAAGTTTCATTAGGTCCCATTTGTTTATTTTTGTTTTTATTTCCATTACTCTAGGAGGTGGATCAAAAAAGACCTTGCTGTGATTTATGTCAAAGAGTGTTCTTCCTATGTTTTCCTCTAAGAGTTTTATAGTGCCAGTCTTACATTTAGGTCTCGAATCCATTTTGAGTTTATTTTTGTGTAAGGTGTTAGGGAATGTTCTAATTTCATTCTTTTACATGTAGCTCTCCAGTTTTCCCAGCACCACTTATTGAAGAGGCTGTCTTTTCTCCATTGTATATCCTTGCCTCCTTTGTCATAGATTAGTTGATCAGAGGTGCATGGGTTTATCTCTGGGCTTTCTATCTTGTTCCATTGATCTATGTTTCTGTTTTTGTGCCAGTACCATATTGTCTGGATTACTGTAGCTTCATAGTATACTCTGAAGTCAGTGAGTCTGATTCCTCCAGCTCCGTTTTTTTCCCTCAAGACTGCTTTGGCTATTCAGGGTCTTTTGTGTCTACATACAGATTTTAAGATTTTTTTGTTCTAGTTCCGTGAATAGTGCCATTGGTATTTTGATAGGGATTGCATTGAATCTGTAGATTGCTTGGGGTAGTATAGTCATTTTCACAATATTGGTTCTTCCAGTCCAAGAACATGGTATCTCTCTCCATCTGCTGGTATCATCTTTAATTTCTTTCATCAGTGTCTTATAGTTTTCTGCATACAGTTCTTTTGTCTCCCTAGGTAGGTTTATTCCTAGGTATTTTATTCTTTGTGTTGCAGTTGTAACTGGGAGTGTTTCCTTAATTTCTCTTTCAGATTTTTTGTCATTAGTGTATAGGAATGCCAGAGATTTCTGTGCATTAATTTTGTATCCTGAAACTTTACCAGATTCATTGATTAGCTCTAGTAGTTCTCTGGTGGCATCTTTAGGATTCTCCATGTATAGTATCATGTCATCTGCAAACAGTGACAGTTTTACTTCTTTTCCAATTTGTATTCCTTTTATTTCTTTTTCTTCTCTGATTGCTGTGGCTAAGACTTCCAAAACTATGTTGAATAATGGTGGCAAGAGTGGACATCCTTGTCTTGTTCCTGATCTTAGAGGAAATGCTTTCAGTTTTTCACCATTGAGAATGATGTTTGCTGTGGGTTTGTTGTATATGGCCTTCATTATGTTGAGGTAGTTTCCATCTATGCCCACTTTCTGGAGAGTTTTTATCATAGATGGGTGTTGAATTTTGTCAAAAGCTTTTCCTGCATCTATTGAGATGATCATATGGTTTTTATTCTTCAATTTGTTAATATGGTGTATCACACTGATTGATTTGCGTATATTGAAGAATCCTTGCATCACTGGGATAAATGCCACTTGATCATGGTATATGATCCTTTTAATGTGTTGTTGGATTCTGTTTGCTAGTATTTTGTTGAGGATTTTTGCATCTATATTCATCAGTGATATTGGTCTGTAATTTTCTTTTTTTGTAGTATCTTTGTCTGGTTTTGGTATCAGGGTGATGGTGGCCTCATAGAATGAATTTGGGAGTGTTCCTTCCTCCACAATTTTTTGGAAGAGTTTGATAAGGATAGGTGTTATCTCTTCTCTAAATGTTTGATAGAATTCACCTGTGAAGTCACCTGGTCCTGGAGTTTTGTTTGTTGGAAGATTTTTAATCACAGTTCCAATTTCATTATCTGTAATTGATCTGTTCTATTTCTTCCTGGTTCAGTCCTGGAAGGTTATACCTTTCTAAGAATTTGTCCATTTCTTCCAGGTTGTCCATTTTATTGGCATAGAGTTGCTTGTGGTAGTCTCTTAGGATGCTTTGTATTCCTGCAGTGTCTGTTGTAACTTCTCCTTTTTAATTTCTAATTTTATTGGTTTGAGTCCTCTCCCTCTTTTTCTTGATGTGTCTGGCTAATGGTTTATCAATTTTGTTTATCTTCTCAAAGAACCAGCTATTAGTTTTCTTGATCTTTGCTACTGTTTTCTTTGATTCTATTTCATTTATTTCTGCTCTGACCTTGATGACTTCTTTCCTTCTGCTAACTTTGGGTTTTCTTTGTTCTTCTTTCTCTAGTTCCTTCAGGTGTAAGGTTAGATTGTTTTTTTGATATTTTTCTTGTTTCTTGAGGTAGGCTTGTATAGCTATAAACTTCCCTCTTAGAACTGCTTTTGCTGCATCCCATAGGTTTTGGATCATTGTGTTTTCATTATCCTTTGTCTCTAGATATTTTTTGATTTCCTCTTTGATTTCTTCAGTGATCTCTTGGTTATTTAGTAACATATTGTTTAGCCTCCCAGTGTTTGTGTTTTTTACATTTCTTTCCCTGTAATCCATTTCTAATCTCATAGTGTTGTGGTCAGAAAAGATGCTTGATATGATTTTGATTTTCTTAAATTTACTGAGTCTTGATTTATGATCCAAGATGTGATCTATCCTAGAGAATTTTCCGTGCACACTTGGGAAGAAAGTGTAATCTGCTGTTTTTGGATGGAATGTCCTATAAATATCAATTAAATCTATCTGCTCTATTGTGTCATTTAAAGCTTCTGTTTCCTTATTTATTTTCATTTTGGACGATCTCTCCATTGGTGTAAGTGAGGTGTTAAAGTCCCCCACTATTATTGTGTTACTGTCGATTTCCTCTTTTATAGCTGTAAGCAGTTGCCTTATGTATTGAGATGCTCCTATGTTGGGTACATATATATTTATAATTGTTATATCTTCTTCTTGGATTGATCCCCAATCATTATGTAGTGTCCTTCCTTGTCTCTTGTAACATTCTTTATTTTAAAGTCGATTTTATCTGACATGAGTATTGCTACTCCAACTTTCTTTTGATTTCCATTTGAATGGAATATCTTTTTCCATCCCCTCACTTTCAGTCTGAATGTGTCCCTAGGTCTGAAGTGGGTCTCTTGTAGAGAGCATATACATGGGTATTGTTTTTGTATCCATTCAGCGAGCCTGTGTCTTTTGGTTGGAGCATTTAATCCATTCACATTTAAGGTAATTATCGATATGTATGTACCTAATACCATTTTCTTAATTGTTTTGGTTTGTTTTTGTAGGTCCTTTTCTTCTCTTTTGTTTCCCACTTAGAGAAGTTCCTTTAGCATTTGTTTTAGAGCTGGTTTGGTGGTGCTGAGTTCTCTTAGCTTTTGCTTGTCTGTAAAGCCTTTGATTTCTCCTCGAATCTGAATGAGATCCTTGCCAGGTAGAGTAATCTTAGTTGTAGGTTCTTCCCTTTCATCACTTTAAGTATATCATGCCATTTCCTTCTGGGTTGTAGAGTTTCTGCTGAGAAATCAGCTGTTAACCTTATGGGAGTTCCCTTGTATGTTATTTGTCGTTTTTCCCTTGCTCCTTTTAATAATTTTTCTTTGTCTTTGATTTTTGCCAATTTGATTACTATGTGTCTCAGCATGTTTCTCTTTGGGTTTATCCTCTCTGGGACTCTCTGCACTTTCTGGCCTTGGGTGACGGTTTCCTTTCCCATTTTAGGGAAGTTTTCGACTATAGTTTCTTCAAATATTTTCTCAGGTCCTTTCTCTCTCTCTTCTTTTTCTGGGACCCCTATAATGCGAATGTTGGTGTGTTTAATGTTGTCCCAGAGACCTCTTAAGCTGTCTTCATTTCTTTTCATTCTTTTTTTATTCTGTTCCACGGCAGTGAATTGTACAATTCTGTCTTCCAGGTCACTTATGTGTTCTTCTGCCTCAGTTATTCTATTGATTCCTTCTAGTGTAGTTTTCATTTCAGTTATTGTATTGTTCACCTCTTTTTGTTTGTTCTTTAATTATTCTAGGTCTTTGTTAAACATTTCTTGTATCTTCTCGATCTTTGCCTCCATTCCTTTTCCGAGGTCCTGGATCATCTTCACTATCATTATTCTGAATTCTTTTTCTGGAAGGTTGCCTATCTCGACTTCATTTACTTGTTTTTCTGGGGTTTTATCTTGTTCCTTCATCTGGTACATAGTCCTCTGCCTTTTCATTTTGTCTTCTTTCTGTCATTTTTGTTCCACAGGCTGCAGGATTGTAATGCTTTCTTGCTTCTGCTGTCTGCCCTCTGGTGGATGAGGTTATCTAAGAGGCTTGTGCAAGCTTCTTGATGGGAGGGGCTGGTGGTGGGTAGAGCTGGCTGTTGCTCTTGAGGGCAGAGCTCTGTAAAACTTTAATCTGCTTGTCTGCTGATGGGTGGGGCTGAGTTCCCTCCCTGTTTGTTGTTTGCCCTGAGGCGACCCAGCACTGGAGGTTACAGGCTCTTTGGTGGGGCTAATGATGGACTCTGGGAGGGCTCAGGACAAGGAGTACTTCACAGAACTTCTGCTGCCAGTGTCCTTGTCCTGGCAGTGAACCACAGCCACCCCCTGCCTCTACAGTAGACCCTCCAACAATAGCAGCTAGGTCTGGTTCAGTCTCCAATGGGTTCACTGCTCCTTCCCCCGGGTCCTGATGTGCACACTACTTTGTGTGTGCCCTTCAAGAGTGGAGTCTCTGTTTCCCCCAGTCCTGTTGAAGTCCTGCAGTCAAATCCCAGTAGCCTTCAAAGTCTGATTCTCTGGGAATTCCCCCTCCCATTGCTGGACTCCCAGGTTGGGAAGCCTGACGTGGGGTTCAGAACCTTCACTCCAGTGAGTGGACTTCTGTCGTATAATTGTTCTCCAGTTTGTGAGTCAACCACCAGCAGTTATGGGATTTGATTTTATTGTGATTGCGCCCCTCCTACCATCTCATTGAGGCTTTTCCTTTGTCTTTGGTTGTGAGGTATGTTTTTTGGTGAGTTCCAGTGTGTTCCTGTCGATGATTGTTCAGCAGTTAGTTGTGATTTCAGTGCTCTTGCAAGAGGGAGTGAGCACATGTCCTTCTACTCTGCCATCTTGAACCAATCTCCCCTAAGTATGCCTTATTGTATTTTAATGCTCTCTTGTTAGGTACATACACATTAAGGATTGTTGTGTCTTCTGGAATATTAAAACTTTTATCATTATGTAATTTCCCTCTTTATCCCTGATAAATTTGCCATGAAGTCTGCCCTGTTTGAAATTAATATAGCTAATTCTGCTTTCCTTTGATTAGTGATTAGTGTTAGCATGGTGCATTTTTCTGTATCTCCTTACTTTTAATCTATATGTATGTTTATAATTAAAGTGTTTATTTGGGAGACAACATATATTTGGGTATTATTTTTTGATCCACTCTGACAATCTCTGTATTTTAATTGGTGTATTTAGACCATTAACATGGATTTATATCTACCATGGATCCATGGATTTGTATCTACCATATTTATTACTGTTTTCTATTTGTTGCCCTTGTTCTTTGTTCCTAGTTTTGTCTTCCACTTTTTCTGCCTTTTGTGGTTCTAATTAAGCATTGTTTATTATTCCATTTCCTCCCCTTTAAAAAATATCAATTATACTATTAAAATATATTTTTCTAGCAGTTGCCTTAGAGTTTGCAATGTACATTTATAACTAAAATAAGTCCACTCTCAAATAACACTATACCACTTCACCGATGGTGTGAGTACCTTATAATAACAAATTATTCCTAATTCCTCCCTCCTGTCCTTTGTATCATTGATGTCATTCATTTCACTTATGCATAAATATATACATAAGTATGTATATATACAGAAACATACATAGTAAGTACATTGCTACTATTATTATTTTGAATTGCTGTTATCAGTTCGATTAATAAGAAAAATAAGTTTTAATTTTTACATTCATATTCATTTCTGATGCTCTTCCTTTCTTTATATAGATCTAAGTTTCTGACCTGTATCATTTTCCTTCTCTCCAAAGAATTTCTTTTAACATTTCTTGCAAGGCAAGTCTATCGGCAACAAATCCCTTAATTTTTGTTTGTCTGACAAGATCTTTATTTCTTTTTCACTTTTGAAGTATGGTTTTACAGCACGCAGAAATCCAGGTTTTAAATTTTAAATATTTTACTCCATTCTCTTCTTGCTTGAGTGGTTTCTAAGGAAAGGTTGGATGTAATTCTTATGTTTATCTGTTCCTCTATAGATAAGATGGTTATTTTCCCCTCTGGCTTCTTTCAAGATTTTATTTTTAGTCTTTGATTTTGTGAAGTTTGAATATGATATGCTTAGGTGTAGATTGTTTGGGCATTTACCCTGTGTGGTGTTCTCTGAGCTTCCTGGATCTATAGTTTGGTGTCTGACATTAATTTGGGAAAATTCTCAAATATTGCTTCTGTTCCTTTCTTTCATTTTTTTTCCTTCTGGTATTCCCATTGCTCATAGGATAACAACTTTTGTGGTTGTCCCACAGTTCTTGAGTATTCTGTTCTCTCTCTTTCTTTTTTTCCAATCTTTTTTGTTTCTCTTCTTTTGAGTTTTAGAAGTTTCTATTGTCATATCCTCAAGCTCAGAAATTCATTCCTCAGCATGTCCAGTCTACTAATAAGCCCATCAAAGACATTCTTTATTTCTGTTACAGTGTTTTTCATCTCCTCTAGCATTTGTTTTTGGTTCTTTCTTAGAATTTCCATTTCTCTTCTTAGATAACTATCTCTTCTTTCATGCTATCTATTGTTTTCTGTTAAAGCCCTTAGCATATTAATCATAGTTTTTTTAAAAAAATTCCTGTCTGATAATACCAATGTGGTATTATCTGACTGTTGTTCTGACACTTGTTCAGTCTCTTAAGAATGTGTTTTTTGCCTCTTGATATGCCTTGTAATTTTTTATTGAAAAGTAGACATGATGTACTGGGTAAAAGGAATTGCAATAAATAAACCTTTAGTAATTTAGTGGTAAGCTATGGGGGGAGGGGAAGCTCTCCACTATAATATATGATTAAGCCTCAGTCTTTTAATGAGGCTGTGTTCCTGGACTGTGAACTTCACCAATGCTTCTCAGTCCCCTCCTTACCCCTCTGGTAGGACATGATGGCTGAAGGGGGCTGGAGTTGTGTATTTCCCTTCCCTCACTTGGAAGCTAGATGGAGCTAGAGTTGGGTATTTTCTTTCCCCTACATGGAATACCAGAGCTGGCTGAAGGTTAGGCTCCGACAAAACCCCAGCAGGTTAGGCTGTGGTAAAATAATTTCTTCTGAGCGGGAGCAGTGATTTGCTCTGTGACTTCGCTTCTCTGACAGATCTAAATAGAGTTGTTGGTTTTTCTTTTTGTTTACCCTTTTACTTATTAGGAAAGAATGGTGATTTCTAAGCTCCTTACATGCCAAGCCAGAAACCAGAAGTCTAACCTTTGCCCATTTTTCGATCAGATTATTTGTTTTTTCATTTTTGTGTGAAAAAAAGTTCTTTATATATTCTAGACATTAATCCCTTATCAGATGTAACATTTGCAAATATTTTAACCCATTCTATAGGTTGCTTGTTTACTCTATAGACTGTATCTTTTGATGCACTGAGGTTTTAAATTTTGATGTAGTCCAATTTATCTATTTTCTTTTGGTGTCAAATCCATGAAATCATTGCCAAATTCAGTGTCATGAAGCTTTCCCCCTATGTTTTCTTCTAAAAGTTTTATGGTTTTATCTCTTATGTTTACATCTTTGATCCATTTTGAGTTAATTTTTGTATATGGTATAAGGTAGGGATCCAACTTCACTCTTTTGCATGTGGATATCCAGTTTTTTCAACACTGGATGTTGGAAAGGCTGTCCTTTTCCCAATGAATGGCCTTGGCACCCTTGTTGAAAATCAATTGACTATATATACAGAGGTTTATTTCTGGGCTCTCCATTCTATTCCATTGTTCTATATGTCTGCCTTTATGCCAGTTAATGCTTTTTTATTGGTTTATTGATGGAGATATCAGGTCTTTTTTTTAAAATAGACTTTTTTTTTTTTTTACATCTTTATTGGAGTATAATTGCTTTATACTGTTGTGTTAGCTTCTGCTGTATAACAAAGTGAATCAGCTATATGTATACATGCATCCCCATATCTCCTCCCTCTTGTGTCTCCCTCCCACCCTCCCTACCCCACCCCTCTAGGTGGTCATAAAACACCGAGCTAATCTCCCTGTGCTATGTGCTGCTTCCCACTAGCTATCTACAAAATAGACTTTCTTTTTTAGAGCAGTTTTAGGTTCACAGCAAAATTGAATGGAAGGTACAGAGATTTCCCATATACCACCTCCTATATACCTGCCTCTACACAGGGACAGCCTCCCTATTATCAATATCCCTCACAAGAGTGGTACATTTGTTACAACTGACGAACCTACATTGAACATTTTTATCACCCAAAGTTCATAGTTTATACTAGAGTTCACTCTTGGTGTTGTATATTCTATGGGTTTTAACAAAGTTATAATGACATATATCTACCACTGTAGTATCATACAGAGTGCTCTGACTGCCCTGAAATCCTCTGTGCTATGCCTCTTGATCCCTCTCTTCCTCTTAACCCCTGGCAACCACGGATCTTTTACTGTCTCGAGTTTTGCCAGGATATCAGTTTTTAAATTATTAGAATAAAGTGATTACAAAAGTTCATCACTTCTTCCTTGCAGCTCTTCTAGGATTGAAGACATACATTAATAAGATGAGGATGGGGGTCTGTGGCCCTGAAAATCAGACAGTAAAATTTCACTGGTCAGCAGAGACATCTTCTCAGCCTCACTAACAATCTGTTTTAGCTGAGAGATTTCACAGTTGAGAGACCATCATAATCTAGAGAAAATTTTGAATATACACTTTCCTGGTACCAACTTCTAAAGATTCAGTAGGTCTAGAGGATGGCTTAGGAATGTTTTTTTTTTTTTTTCTTAAACCATTCATGTAAATAATTTGGAAACCTCTCTTTGAGCAAACTGAGCTAAGTATTAATTTTGGTTTTGAACCAGTAGAGACATCTGCAAATCTGAGACCTAAGTTTTCCCTGGGGAAACACCCAACAGAGTCACTCCTTTTCTAACCTCCTAAAAGGACTCAAAAACTCTTGGAATGGTAGAAACACTGGCAGTCACTCAGGAACTGCTCAGAGAAATGCTGAAATCAGCTGCTTGTTGAGTGACTCTATAGAAATATTTATGAAAAAATCCACCCCTGTTTGTCCACAACAAATGTCATTGTTGGTGGATGTATTTCTGACCATGATATCATTGATCTTAGATGAAAAGACTGTTGGCTCTTCCTCTAGAATTGGTTTGGGATTATAACAGCTTTACCATTTTATCCTCACTCCTTATCTCCAGGCTTCTTTGGGTCACTTTGGACATGACAGTTAGGTAATTTGCTTCACCAAAGTACTGTAGCCAAATCAACAAATATAATATGAACATAGTGAAGTACAAGGAGCAAGAGCATCAGATTGAATATCTGGAGACCTGAGTTTTCTAGTCCCAGTTTCGTCACTTATCACTTCTGTAAACTATCTCTAAGCTTCAGTTTCCTCATTGATGGAATGGACAGTATTTTGCTTGACCTACTTACCAGAGTCATGGTAAGATGCAAAGGGAATAATGCACTCCAGAATGTTTGCAGTTTCTCCAAGGAGCGATGTTTTCTCTCTCCCCCAGATTTTGTAAATGTTGCTTCTTCACCTGGGTAACTCCATCTCCGTATTTTGGTCTCAGCACCACTTCCTCCAGAATGTCTTTTGTGATCCCCTCAGTTAATTAACCCTGCCCATGTACTTGCACAGTATTTCATGTTGGACTCCATTGCATTGTTCACACTACAATGAAATTGCTTACTGCTCTGTCTCCCTCCGTAGATCAAAAACTCCATGAGGTAAGAGCTTGTGTTGTTTAATCACTCTTCCATCCTGGGTTCATGCCATATGGTGCATACTTAATAAATATTTATAAAGGGGATTACTGAAGCACCATACAAAATTAAGTAACATTAGCAGACGTACAATGTGACCTTCCCTGCATTGTCCTGGAGACTCATTAGCCATTGTTTTATAAATAAACCGTTGGTAGTAGTTACTTGGCAGCATGGCCATATATATATGCCCATGTAAAAATCACCTCCATCACAAATTAAGCCTTCTATTTGAAATATCTTCCCTTTGACTTTTGATTTGGGTACTGTGATTACTCTCTGGCCATGACATCTTAATTTGTATGACATGTGCCTTAGGGTTGGGAGGTGCCGCTGCCTTCTGTTGTACCTCAGTTCCCCTGTTCTGGCTCCCCAAACAGAACGTTAAGCATATGCCACATAGTCAGTATTTTAAATAAGGTCATTCTGTGTTGTTGAAATTCTATGCAGTCATTTTTACTGCATGGAACTTTTACCTGGTAATGGTAAGTCTAGATTCTGCTAGTCCTGGCTCAACACTTTTTGTTCTGTTTCTTCTGTTGGAGGTGAGGCAATATCTATGTTCTAAAAAACTGCCCTTTGTTCCTCTTGATGACACAACAGGGAGAGTAAAGCACACTGGTAACTGAATGGCTTTAAATAGAGATAGATCCTGATCCTGAGAATGCCGTGCATGTGAGCCAGGAAACTGGCATTTATAGGGCCCAGGCCATGCATTTATAGTATGAAGACTTAGGCCTGGAGGTATTTTCATTATAAATTCATTCAACTTTAATCTACCTAGTAGAGAACAACATTAGAAGTATGAAATTAAATTCAGAAAAGGTTGTTGGCAGGGACTGTTTATGCCGTGCAAAAGAGCTCTTCAAGGGCTTCTAACCCTTATCATTGTTATCTTTGTTCCTCCATATACATCTCTTGTTTCTTTGGTTGTTTTTAAGGTTTTCTCTTTATCATTTGTTTTCAACAGTTTGATTATCATGTGCTGTCATATGGTTTCTTTATCTATCTTGTGCTTGGGATTCATTGAGCTTCTTAGAACTGTGGGTTTATAGGTTTTATTAAATTTGGAAGATTTTGGGTCATTTTTCATCAATTTCTTCAATTTCAATACCTCGTCTCTCTCTTTTCTTTTAGAGATGCAAGTAAAATGGGGCTGTACCACAGTTCACTGATGCTCTGTTTACTTTATTTATTCTAGTCTCTTTTCTCTATGTTTCCTTTTGGACAGCTTCTATTGCTATACATTCAAGTTCCTTAATTTTATGCAATGTCTAATCCATTGTTAATCCCAACCAGTATATTTTTCATGTCAGACATGGTATTGTTTTTTTTTTTTTTTTTTTTTTTTTTTTGTGGTACGTGGGCCTCTCCCGTTGCGGTGCACAGGCTCCAGACGCTCAGGCTCAATGGCCATGGCTCACGGGCCTAGCCGCTCCGCGGCACATGAGATCTTCCGGGACCGGGGCACGAACCCGTGTCCCCTGCATCGGCAGGCGGACTCTCAACCACTGCGCCACCAGGGAAGCCCCAGACATGGTATTGTTTTTAATCATTGGAAGTTTGATATGAAACATTTTTGTATTTTCCACATCTGTACTTACTATGTTCAATCATTCCTCTAGTTTCTTGAACATATGGAATACTGATATAGTAATCATTTTAATTTGCATATATACCAATTTTTTCATTTGTGTCATTTCTGGGTCCATTTTAATTCATTGCTTTTTCTTATTGTGGGTCTTATTTTCCTGCTTTTTGAATACCTGCTAATTTTGATTGGATATCAGACATTGTGAATTTTATCTTGTCGGGTGCTGGATATTTTGTATTCCTATAAATCTTGAAATTTTTGTAGGATGTGGTTAAGTCACTTGGAGACATTTTGATCCTTTCCTGTCTCACTTTTAAATGTGGTTAGGTGGGACCTGCCTGGGGTTAATTTTCTTTTTTCCCACTACTGAAGCAAAACTCTTCTAATTATTCTATCCAGTGCCCCAAATTATGAGGTTTTCCTTCCTGGTTGTTCGTGACAGGCACTATTCCTGCTCCTGTATTAACTACAGATAGCATTCCTTCTAATATTTTCAGTTGGCTTTTTCTCAGTAGTTTCCTGACATACATGCATTGGTCATTACTCATCTGAAGACTCAAGAGAGAATGTCTAAAGGTCTCCTGGGCTTTCTTTCTACACAGCTCTCTTCTCTCTGGTACATTACTCTGCAAGCAGTAAGTGCTTTAGTCTCCCTGGACTTCCAGCTTTGTATCTTCATCTCAAGGAGACCATCAAGTTCCACCTGAGATATACCCCTCTCCATGCACTGTAGCCTGGAAATCCTTCCATTCTAATCTGGGTCAATCATAGGGCTCACCTCGCTTGTTTCCTACCTTTCAACTATCACTCACCGTCATTGCTTCATGTCCAACATTTCATTGTCTTATTTACTTTTCTTGTTATTTTTAGTTGTGTTAGGCAGGAATGAAAACCTAGATCCTGTTACTCCTCTGGCTATTGAAGAATATATTACTGGTCTGTCAGAGTCTCTTTATATGCAAGACACATGGTCACACACTGGGCATGGACTATCAATTAGGTTTAAAAAAAAACCTTCAACCTATAGATTTTGTTTCCTTCGTTTTCTAGGAAAGTCTTATAAGATAAATAATGATTAGCCTTTGCCTTTATCCTAGGAACATTCAAGCCCACCCTGGTTTGATGCTGACTTATTTGCCCGTGACACATCAAAGTAAATTTTAGCCCTGAAACATGGGCAAAACCAATTTCCTGAGCTGGGTAATGTTTTGCCTCTGCATTTCCCTAAATTTTCTAGATCCTGTTTTCCTGCTACACAAAACAGATCTCTGTAGGTGAGCGTAGAATAAGGATTCTTAGTCTTTTGCTGTGCTAAAGCAAACATACAAAATATACTGGATTGGAGCAGATGCCTATGGGAAATGTAAAATAGCTTGGTTCCCCCTGCTGTATAAAGCCACAAGTTAAAAAACAATTTAAATTTGGGGGAACTAAGATGTTTGGCCACTTTAACTTTAGTCATATCTAACTTTTGTTTTAAAATTTTTCTTTTAATTTAAATATGTCCTAGAGATATGTCCAAATCATTCTGCATTTTCTTTTCTCTCTTTCCTCAGCCTGTACCCATAGTATGTTTCCTAGATAAGCATATGCTTAGATTCCTCAGCATAGTGATAATTTCTCCTGACCAGTGGAGCTAGTCATTATTTATTATACTTTACTCTCACTCCTTCTCACTCTCCTAGTGGGAACATTGCAATGGCTGCTGGCTGGAAAATTAGCCCAGGGAGCTCCTTCTGTTGGTCTCTTTCCTCATTATGCTAGTAAAAAAAATTTAGCTGTGACATTCTCTATCCCTGCATATGTGTGTATATCTGTGTGTGTGTGTGTGTGTGTGTGTGTGTGTGTGTGTGTGTATAAAATCCTCATCCAGATAGGTTGGAAGCACACTGTAGGGGCTAATGGTGAGTAACTTAACTGTGGCTTTCTCACACATTTCACTCGCTTTCTTTCTCTGCAGTGGCTGCAGAAGTACGGCGTGCTCATGTATTGTTGCTTCATATTATAAGCCGAGTTTGTGGGTTTATGTGTCATCTCACTGTTTCTGCTGGGTTGTTTTCTGGCTGGATGTGATATCGTTTCATCCATTGTCAGGGGGCTGCCCCAGACACCTGGGATGCTCAAGAGAGGTGACACTCACTTGCCATGTGATAGCAATGGCTTCTGTTTATTTCTGTGGATGCTCCTCCTGCAACCCTCTGTGGGATCCTTGAATATCCAAGCTGATGGGGAAGCTGAAAACCACACAACGACAATGAGGCTTTCAGGATTTTTGCTTATGGGTATTTTTAAGTAAGCACCAGGCGACCATGAACTACAATTTGCAAGAACTTCTTTCCTTTTTTTTTTAAGTGTCCTTGTTATTTTAAGTCTCTTTTGGGTCACAGTTCTGCAGTTTCATGAGCTTTTAACTAATAGTCTTGTTAGTACTATACAGCTTAATTCTGGAAGGGTGACTAATAGTCACTGGAATGGACTGAAAGCAGGGACCATGCTTCATACCTACCCTGGATCTTCAGCAGCATCTAGCTTGGCACCAGGCACTGTGAAAGTAGTTACTGACTGAGTAATTGCTCTAAGACAAAGTTGCCTGTTTTCTTAGTTTAGAGTTTTTGATCCAGACCAAAGACATGAGCCTTTTTATTTTGTACTGCTCTGCCTGCTTGCAGAGTTAAGAGATTTTAGGTGGGGATGATGGAAAAATTGTTAATCCAAAAGGACCTGTTCATTTCTACAAATGCTACAATCTCACTATCAGTTTCAATTAAAAAGACAACTCACTATCTATCCAGTGTTGGGAGAGAAAAGGGAAATAATGATGGGAGAAATATAGAAAAATAACGTTTCAATGGATTTTTTGTGTGTTTTATTCTGGAGAAAACTGTTCTCTACCATTAGATCTGAAGAGGCACAAACTGGTTTTTGGAAGAGGTGTCGTCAGTAGTGACCAAAGCATAAATATGTGGGATTCATCCAACTTTGGGAAAAAACCTATTACATTTTCCATTGTGTCTTAAAGTAATCTATTTAATTGACTATCTGACTAGTTGGTTTCTAAGGTTTTCAAGTAGTTTTAACAAGACTCTCTATAATTAGGTCCAAGTGGTATGAGACAGTAACCAGTAGAGAAGCTACAGTTATTTTATATTTGTATCTCATTACTGAGCCTTCAGATTAACATCACCAACTCATTTATGGGGAGATGTCACTATGGGCAGGAAAATTCTTGTTTCCAGCTCCTCAGGCAAAGCATGTATAACCCTTAACTTAACCTAAAGCAGTGTCTTCCATTGGAGACATGTGTGAATATCAGTCCTGTCTTCAGCTGTCCCTCTGCCGACAAGTGAGAAGTAAACCTTTGTCTGACCAGTTCCAGGGTGTGTGATGGGACATCTCAAGGAGTAGGGAACATGTAGCTAATCAAATGAGCATTTTCTGACTGTATCTCCCATATTCCAGCTACTCTGGGGGAAGTCATGTCACCCCATGATGTGTGATGCTGCTTCAAATTATTTGCAAGAAATCATCTAAATGTCAGATTGTGGGTATCATGGGACACTGCACATGTTTAGGCAAACCAGAGTGTGAGGAAACTTAAAGTGAAGTTGGTTTTGAAGGTTGTGCAAAAAGAAACCCCAGTTCATCAGGCACCTAGGAAATGCAAAGAACCAAAAGAAACTTTGTCTCAATTATTTCACAATCCAATCCATAAAGAGTAGATTCATTACTCTAGGTGTTTATATATTTCTTCAAAACAATTCAGTCTATTCATTTGATAAGCATTTACTGAGCATCTCCTGTGTTCCAGACACTGTTCTAGACATTAGGGATGGAGCAGTGGACAGAACAGAGCTCCTGACCCAAGGGAGCCCATCTTCTCAAGGGGAACAACAGCACACAAACCAAAGAGTGTGTCTCCCCTCAGGTGGTGATAGGTGCTATGTAGAAAAATAAGACAGAGGAGGGGGCCAAGAGTGAGGGAGGCAGGTGCTATTTTATATAGGAGGTCAGGGAAGTTTTCTGAAAAGGTGACATCGAAGAGCATAATATTCTTTTGAATACCAATTCCCATTCCTTCCTGACCATGACAACCTTTATCTGAAGCATCACACTTGTCTTTGCCAGCACAATTAAAACTGTGACAATTTGGACATTTCTGTCAAATTCATAATTGATTATATGACCAAGGATAGTTCAGTCAAAATTCTCATGAATCGAATTGAAAGTTAAAAGAGGTCCTCTCCTCTCCCTTTTGCTTTCCAGGCAATAAAGCACAAGCTATACTTTACTCCAATGAACTAGAAACCAAAGAAGGAAAGGAAATCTAGTGTGTTGGAGGGACATTATGGGAAGTAAGTTTCAGTGAAAGAAGACCCCTAGAAAGAGCACAGGAGCCAGACTTAGATCTTCACCTTGGCTCCTCCGCTTACCAGATGGGTGATTTTGAACACACTTCTTAACTTCCCTACGTGTCAGTTTTCTCATTTGCAGAGGATGATAATACCTCAGTGGGATCTGCTAAGAATTAAATGAGATCTTTATGTAAAGCTCTTAGCATGGTGTCTAGGACATGATATGCACTCAGTGTTTAAAATTATTGGCATCATCTTTGTCGTTAGCACTGTCATTGATTGGCACAGCTATCTTCCTGTATTGCCGAACACTCTAAGTATGTGTGAATAATTTCTGGCCAGCATTACGCTTTACTCTATTTCATTAAATCATTCATTGAACAATTCATTCATTCAAGACCTAGCCATTCCATGATTGGCCTGCTGCTGAGCTCCATGCTAGATTCTGTGGGGGAGTAAAGGATATACATGTTTTTTGACTCATTGTAGAGAGGGCTGAAGCATGGAGAAGGACTTGTTCCAGGTGACCTTTAGATTCCCTTGCAAGTTGGATTTTAAGGCACTTACCACCTGATGGACAAAGCAGTAGGGGCTCTGGAAGTGCTGATATCTGTACATGCCCCAAGGACCCCACACAGGCCAGCAAATGCCTCCTGGTGGCTAACCAAGGGCAGGTCTAGAAACTGCATTATAGGAACCTCCATTCCCTTCCAAGCCCTCATTTACTGAAAACATGATAAGAGTCCCTTATATTTGCATACCGCTTTAGAATTTGTCAGACATTGTCACACACACCATCTCAAACTTTTCTTTTATTGCAACTGGATAGGACAAGTGTCCTTATCCTTATTTTACAATGAGGAAGCTGAGGCTTAGACACTAAATGAATCCTCCAAGATCCCATAGTAGCAGAGCCAGAATTCCTACGGATAAAGCCTAAGAGCTAAGTGAGGAGTCCAGGTTTCTAGGAGACAAAGTGCTTCTGGATGTCCGAGTGGCCCTCCTTGACTAGGAAAGTCCTCCTCTTACACCCAGTCTTCCTTTTCAGGGGAGGCAGTAGCTGGCGAGAGTAAGGAAGGGGCACTGAACTGCCCCTCACTCGAGCCAAACCACCACCGGTGATCCAGGGTAAAGAGAAAACCAGGTCTTCTATATCAGGTTCCATACTCTTTGCCCCCCGTACCATGCTGCCCACAAGAATATGGGATTTTCATTCAGGGCCATCAGGGCGCAGATGCCCCAGAGACCGTGCTGCCGCGCTCCCTTCTCCCTGCCCAGCTCAAATCCCTGGACCTGTGCGAGTAGCTGGCACATAGGCTGTAACTGTGTGTGATTGCCTGGGTAACAGTGCACACCTACCTACCCAGATGTCAGGCACTGCTGTTGCCCCAAGGGAAGGAGGATGAGTAAACAAAGCCCCTGCCCTCCTCCATTTGGGGATGCGTCTCTGTCAGTTGCAGTGACAGTGCTCTGAGCTAGGAAAGGAGCTGGCTGTCTCTAACAGCTCATAGGCGTGCTCCCCTCCCTTTCTGATGACTACTGGGGTAATTCAAAGAGAAAGAGTAAAAACTCACCCCCAGGTATGGAAAGTGAGGGTGTTTCGTACCGCGAGAGGTCTGTGTATTTTCTGCAGTGTGACAAACTTTGTGTCTCTACCTCACTCACGTGACCTCGGGAGGACCAGGCCCTCCTTCCTGAAGGGACTTTGCCTGGGAGCTCACACAGGAGCCTCTTTTTTTATCATGTCACAAGATGGCACACCGCAGCGTGTCCCACTGTATCTTGCAAGAAGCTGATATTCCAATGATGTGATTAAAAAGTGGCACCTTTCGCCACACTGCGAGAAAATCTTTCCGGTGGGGTGAGGTGACTGCGATACCTATTCCCCAAGGAGCTCACTTCAGCCACAGCATCTGATGTACGATGACATCTCCCCCACACCCTGATACACACACGCACACACAGACACACACACCCCACAAACGCATTTCCTAGCTGAGATGGATAAGGAAGTTAAGGGACTTGTTCAAGGTCACACAGACGGACAGGAAGGTCAAGTCATTTACACGGGGCATAAAGCATTCGGCCCAGTGCTTTTTGTCTCTTGGTCCTTCTCCCTGACCTCTGATCATCTACCACCTCACCTCCTTTTCAGCTCAGTAAATGTGTAATGCACACTAGAAATGCCATTGCAATTCAGTGTATCACTTACGAACAGCGGCTTTTAGCTAACAAGAATGCTGTTAACTTGTACTCCCTATGGGGATTTCCCAATTTAGGGTGGTGTGTTTTTATTTTTGTTCCCTTGGAACTCAAATCCACGCCCAGCTCAACATAATATCTAGGTCTGCGTGCCGAGGAAAGCCCTGTCTGAAGGAACAGGAGTTCCTCATCCAAGGCCAGCTCCCCTCCTGGCCGGCCCCCTGGCCTCAAGGTCATTGCTCAGCCTCTCTGAAGCCCAGCCACGTGCAAAGTAGAATGGAAATGGTAAGACCTTACCTGCCAACTTCACAAGGATATTATGAGAAACAGATAAGATGATGAATTTTTAAAGTTTTGAAATTCCTGGAAGAAAAAGGGACTTTTTCTGTCTAGAGAGATCATGAAATAGTGTCAAGCTGGTGGGCTGGGAGTCAGGCAGTGCCGGGTTCAAATGCCATTCCAGTTGTGTGCCCTTGGGAATGTTCTTTACTTTCTGAGTGTGTGTGAAATGGGAGTTGTGGGGAGAATGAAATGGGAGTCTGGTGAATGCTCCTAGCGGAGCCCCTGGCCTGAGGAAGGTGGCTATGGGTTGTTGGTTCCTTGCTCCTCTGCACCCCCTGCCCATGCTTTGCAGCACAGAGACTCTGGGACTCTTCCAGGGAGTTTCATGTCTTACTCATTCTTGAATACCCAGTATCTATAACTGGGTCTTCCACATTACAGGAATGTTTATAAATATAAATAAATTAATATCTGTGGCTACGAATGAATATATAGATTAGGGAATGGAAACTTTAAAACACTTTGTTTAGTTTCAAGAATTCATGGTAATATTTGATACTGTTGAGATGGATAACAGTATCCTTCTCAATAATTGGGAACATGGGGATGAATTAGTCAGTTGTATTCAGATTGGAACAATTAGGTGGTAATTTGTGTGTTTAACTCACAGATTGGTTTAGGATGATCCAAATCTAGCAGCAATTTTCTTCACATAAAACAAATCTGACATTATCTGGCCCAACTCAACTAGTTTCACAGCAGGAATTCACATAGACAAGTAAACACTTGGGAGGAATTCCCTTGTGAAGTAACCACATGCCTAGTCAGAACTGTCTCATAATTTAACAGCCAATTTTTAAAATAACTGTCAAATTAAGATGGCTAATTGTTCTGGTCTCCATCTAGTTCATCACAGGAGGGGAGGAGGGGACTGATCTCAAAGGTAAAAGGAAGACGTGGGCAAAAGAGACCCAACAGTGCCCTGAATGAAATTACATTTGGCAACATGGATGACAGTGTGGTTTTACAAAGTTCATTTTTATATTGCCTTTCCTAGCATTTTTAGAAAGTGGTTCTGGATGGGTTCGTTTTTCAGGGTATTTGATTACATGTGCATCACTATTTTTACTATTACTCATAGAGTTGTCAAACATAATTCTTTCCATTAGATTTACCCCTAAATTAGCTTAAAATAATCTTGAAGTTTTTAAAAAATAAAACCATTGTACTAGGTAAGACTGGAGCCAAAGGGTTAGATACAGAATATAAGAGAAAGCAAAGGAGGAGATATCCTAAAACTTTGAGAACTATGCTTGAATATCTTCTTTCTCCTGCTCCCTGAGAAATTAATGAACAGACAACCCTGAAACTTCAAAGCCATAATACACTGCTTTGGGAATTGCAGTCTCCATCTTGGTTGTTTAATAATGAGCATACATGGAAATGATGCATCAGCATATCTTTTCAAGTTTGTTTTCTTTTTTTCTGCTGAAAATTAATCAACAACCCTCCAGTTATTTATGGCTTAGTAAATGTATAAGAAAAAAATAAACCTCTCTTTTAAAAAGTCCCCAAAATGTTTAATCACAGTGGTGAAACATGGTCATGAACAAAAATTATAACTGGACGGAGATGACAAGCCTGCCTCCACAATCCCCACTCAGTACTGCTTTGCAAAGATGAGAGTTTTTTGTTTTTCCTTCCTGAAAATGTCTGTGGCTGTGTAAGGTTACTATTACATATCCTTTCTACCCCCTAACATTTAGGGGGTATAGTGAAATGTGAGTGCCCGGGTCTGACTTGCCTCTCTTCAACATTTTGAATACCAGATGGGCCATGAGTGTGCTGGTTACATGATCAGATGTTGAAGCCAGATTGCCCAAGTTTATAAACTGTGACCCTGGGTATATTACCAAACTTAGTTAGGTCGCCTGTAAAGTGGAGTGACAATACACCTACCTTGTATGCTAGCTGTGAGGATTAAGTGAGCTAATACAGCAAAGTATCCAAACAGTGCCTTGTTCAGAGGAATCCCTCAACAAATGGTAGCCATTGGGCTTCCCTGGTGGTGCAGTGGTTGAGAGTCCGCCTGCCGATGCAGGGGACACGGGTTCGTGCCCCAGTCCGGGAAGATCCCACATGCTGCGGAGCGGCTAGGCCCGTGAGCCATGGCCGCTGAGCCTGCGCGTCCGGAGACTGTGCTCCGCAGCGGGAGAGGCCACAGCAGTGAGAGACCCGCTTACCACAAAAAGACAAAAAAAAAACCCCAAATGGTAGCTGTAGTCATAGCCAGATCTGCTTGCTCCAAAGCTCCAAAATTTTGCCTTTATGCTGATCACATATATTCTCAGTTTTACATCTCCTCCAGCTCAGCATACATATATGTTTTAATGTGGTATTAAGAGTAAGGTATACATTTTCTCCCTAGCTGCTCTATCCTCCAAAGCACCGGTACTTCAAAAAGTACTTCCCGAAAGCTCTCAGAACTTGGAGGGAACTTGATCACTTTCTCACTTGTTCTCTCTAACGTGCTCCAGATGTATATGGCCTATTTCCAACGGATGGGCTTGTATCTGAGCTACACTGCAGTTTAGGAAACTTCCAGCATGAAAAGACTTGGCTTCAGAAGGGATCGTGACTGGCCGGTTGATCTGTTAAGTAATATGCCAAATACTGAGGAAATAACGAGGAGGAGAAAATTACATTCACACTTCTTTATTGGTGCCATTAACAGTGTTTTGTCGTCCAGCTGATGAAGCGATGCCATCTCCCCCGAAGCATCACACAACACAAGGCTACCTGGAGCCTCGTCCAACCCTTCACCCCATGTCCCACAGCCCCTGGGCCTCCCAGGTGGGGGGAGGCAAGGGGGGATCAGAGGTGGCCGCGTGAAGAGGCGCCAGTTTAGAGGAAGCCCAAGGACTGGGCTATTTTCCGTAAGACTCTGCTTACGCAGAAAAGCCATTTCCATCCTGGTGTCATGAGAGCAGTGGTGAGCCCCGCTTCTCCCATCCACTGCTCCAGAGGTCAGGGGACCCCTCTTTGAGCCAGGCTGTTGCTCACCCCACTCAATCGCCTGTCTTTCATTGCTCAGCTGCTGACACTTTAATAAGAACAGCCTTCACCTCCCTTCTGTCTTCTCCCCACATTTCTTTCTAGTATTGGACAAACTGGACAGGGGACAGTCTCTTCTCCCATCCCTCACCCCTCTCCCAATTCTCTCTCCTGGTCTGAAACTCATTTCTCTCTCTCTCCCCACCCTCTACCCCCTCCCTCCATCCTTTCCTTTCCCAGGATCTCTCTAGGATTTCATTTTGTTTCAATGGTGGACAGTTGTCCAGATGGAGAATATCTTACTCCTCAGAATACAATAGGAGACTTCTATAAAATATAAGTTGATCTAAATTACTCCCCTGTTTAAAACACATCATATTCAGGGTTAAGATCCAAAGTCTTACTGCACCTTTCAAGGCCCTAGCGGATGCGACCACCCTCAGCCTTATTTCTTTAGGCTCACCACATCCCAGCCACTGGGGTCTCCTTTCCATTAATAGCAAGTATCGTGAGCCAAGCACACTCAATCCTCACAGCAACCCAATGAGGTCAGAACCGTTAGCCCTGTTTTACACATGAGGAAACTGAGACACAGAGGGGTAAGTAAGATACGGTTAGTAAGGGATTGACCTAGGATTTAAATCCAGGGTGTCCAGCCCCAAGTCCTTCACCCTTGGCCACCACGTGGTACTGCCTCTCTCCATCATCCCAAGCATGCTGAGCTCCTCCCTGCCTCAGGACTTTGGCACATGCTGTTCTTCTACTATACTTTTCTCCCATCCTTCTACTGAATAACCTCCACTTCATTGTGTGGGTCTGAGCTGAGATGTTACTTCAGAGAAACCTTTCCAGAGCTGCCAACATCACCACTGTCCAAGTCACTCCCCATTGTTATTCTCCATCACAGCCCTCTGTTCTTTCTTTTCCCCATAGCTTTTCTTATTTATTAACATAAATTTTGGGGGTAACTTTTGGTATGTATTTATATTACTTGTTCAAGACTATTTGCTGTCCTTTCTACCAGGCCCCTGTCCGTTGGAAGGATTAAACTTCCCCGCCCCATCAACATCAAGTTTGGCCATGTGACTTGCTTTGGGCAGGAAATATGCTCTGAGAAAAAAATGCTGGAGCTGTTGTGTGGCTCGGCCATCATGCTTCTCCTCTCTGACAAGGGGGCATATCTCAGACAGAAGCTGCTCTTTTAGCCTTGGTCCAAAACGGAGAGGGTGGGATGTAGAGCTGCAGTGGACATAACGTGAGCAAGAAATAAACGTTTGTTGTGGTAAATCACTAGGATTTGGATGTTATTTGTTACCGCAGCACAAGTTAGCTTAGGTTGCCCAATCTGTGTGCTTACTTGATGTTTTTCTCCTCAATACACTGTCCATTTCATGAAATCAGAGACTGCATCTGTTTCATTTTATGCCCTTGCTCAGCATCTAGCAAAGGGCGTGGCACATTTCAGGACTCAACAAATATTTGTTGAATGAAATGTATATATGTACACATGTATTATAAATGTATAATGAATAGACACATGAACCAGCATGTGAAAGGCTACCTTTTGGTCTGTGTTGTTTATCACGCAGAGCAAGTAGCTTTTCATAAAGCTACCCGACTCTGACTTTGCCCTCCGTTGTACACCACCCCTGGACACCCTCCACAGCTCTTCCCTTACTCTACCTTCTAGCAGACACATCATTCTGACACCGCTTTTAATATGCATGCAGTTTCTAGGTAAGGTTTAATATCTAGGAGAAAAGTCCAGTTATAACTCTAGTTTCCACAGAAAAAGACAAAGAAGTCTCTTAAATATCTTTTTTCCAATAAAGAATAGCTTGTCCCCAAATAGTTAAGGGGCTTAAAAGGTCCTATCACAGCTTTGGATCTGTTTGTTGTTCACTCAGTCAAGCTGAAATAAAATACATATATTGTAGGAAGATATTACTGAGCATATTTTGAAAATATAAGGAAATGCACCCAGAAGCAGAAGATTTTTTTTCCTGTGTTTAAATGATCCCTAACTTCTGTAGGTGGATACATGGGCACTTTTTTTTCCCCCCTACAAAGGATTTTGCTAAAGATCCCAAGTAGTAGAGGACATATGGACAGAAGAAAGATGTTCTCTCCTGAAAATAGTCCAGGCAGTCTGTCCCTTTTCTCCACATATCATGGAAGCCGGTTGTACTGGAGGCTTCTGGGGTAACCCTTGTCTCTACAGATGAGAGTAGGGGCTACGTATGATTTATGGTTATTTCTCTAGCACTAGACTAGCGCCTGGCACGAAATAGAGGCTCAGTGAATGTTTGTTCAGAGCGTGAATGGTTTTGTTGAAATAAATGAGACTGGAGATACTAGGAAGACTTGGGGGCCCTCCTCATTGACATGTCTTCCAGAGAATTTGGAATCCAGTGTCGGGTAGTGAACCAACATACAACCCACCATCCCTGCCCAGAACCCTCCTTGTGGTCAAGGCCTGGCTTCCAATTTCCAATTGGTGCTACTTTGTCCAATTATTTGGATGCAGTCAGTCAAACACAGTGTGGATATCAGCCACCAAAGAGTGGGCTGAGAGACAGGAGGGAACTACATTCTAGCACTGCTCTGCCACTGACCTTCTGTGAGCTTGGGCCTCATTTGCAAAATGAGTCCGTGGTCCAGATGATCTCTAAGGCCTCTTCCAGTCCTGACATTCTGTGCCTTTTGAAACACCCCAGACTTGGAAGGACTCCATCTTTCACCATTGTTTCTAACTACGGAGTCTTCAGAGCTATCCGAGCACTAGACCAATTAGCTGGGTAATTGTTCCCGAGTACCAGCTTATTCCTAATTAGGTAGTGCCTGGGTTCACACTCTAGCAGTTAACCCCCAAATAGAATAATTGCTCTAGAAAGAACACAGTATAATTATTTTGAAGCTCGTCCTTCCTTCTCACCAACTCCCCTCAGGCTATAATAGGAAGGGAGCTATCTGCTGTGGGTTGGCCATTTTCCCCTTAACCTCTGCGTGGTCCTTGCCATGTAGCCGTCCATTCATCTTCACGACTGGCTCCTAGATGCCTGGAGGTCATCGTGGCCTGCTGTCTGGTCACTCCCCTGACCTATGACATTGCAGTTCCTGTGGATTCAGTGACAGTCTCCCCACGACCAGAGATTTACCACTTGGCATAGAAAATCTGGGCTAGCATATCTGGGAAGAGGACCCAAGACTATGTTTTTGACTTGGCACCCGATTAAGGGATGGATGAAAGGTTTGTCATCCGGTGAGGGAGGCACTGGCAGTGCACTGGCAGAGTGACTGAAAGATCCATCTCAGAGGCAGACCCATTGTATGAAAACTCCTGCTCAGTAGCTGTGTGCCTCATTTTAAGTCTCAGTTTCTTCAGCTGTAAAATGGGGATATCCCTATCTCACATTCTGTGGAATAAATGCAATAAAATACATAAAGTGTCTCACATAGTCCCTGACACATAGTAGGCATACAGTGAATGTCGGTAATTATAAGGAGTAAAATTATTAACAGCCTTGATTATGAGTATGTTGAGTCCTGCCACCAGCTAAATGTGCAAATTTTTAAAATGTACTTCCTGCTCAAAACAATTTACTTACATTAAAAATAATCATGATAAACATACAAATCTACGACAGTTAATCTTAGTAGCTTAATTAGAGTTGGATAGTGCACAACTCATACACCTGAAAACAGCAACCTTGAATAGATTTTTAGCAATGATTGGCCCTATGGTTCTATTATATTATGCTTGTTAGATGTTATCCTAGACCATCGTCTCCTGTAGAAGATGTAGAGGAATTGCTGCTTGCTCTGGACTGAATTACATCCCCTCCAAATTCATATGTTGAAGCCCTAACCCTCACTGTGACGGTGATTGGAGATGGGGCCTTTGGGAAGTAATCAGGGTTAGATGAGTTTATGAGGCTGGGGCCTTATAAGAAAAGGATTAGTGACCTTATAGGAAGAGACACCAGAGAGCATGCTCTCTCTCTCTCTCTACCATGTGAGGACACAGCAAGAAGGTAGCTGCAACCATCTGCAAGCCAGGAAGAGAGGCTTCACCAAGAAACGAATTTGGCCAGCACCTTAATCTTGGACTTAGCAGCCTCCAGAACTCTTAGAAAATAAATTTCTGTTGTTTAAGCCACCTAGTCTATGCTATCTGTTATGGCAGCCCAAGCAGAATAAGCCCCTTCTGCAAGCTTCTACAGTGCTTACACTGGTCTAACACAGCAACAATTACATTGAATTTGAATTGTATGCTTATTTGTTAACGTTCTCCAGCAGCCTGTGAGCCACTTAAGGGGCAAGGACTATATATTTTCTCTCTGAACACTCCCTTTCTTTTAGCCTAACTAGATGCTACTCAGTAAGGGATCGGTGAGGTATTGCACAACCCAGAGTGAGACATCTATGCTCCTTGAGTTGTTTTTAAGGAGAGGGGATGCTACTTGGTGACCTTGGAAACACGAGGACATTGAAATCACCTTCATATCCTGCTGGGTAAGGGATGAGAATGTGAACTGAATGGGAAAGGAAGTTTGGCATTAAGCAGAGTCTATGTGTGATTAACAAGAGAATTGTGCTGTGGTTGATTAGAATGTTAGAGTAATTCCTAATTTTCTGCTATAATAGAGAACTTTTCTGTGGGGACAATGGAATAGTAAAAATGTTATCTGAGGGCAATATTCTGGCCTGAAAAAATACATTCAGGAGAGAATACTATGTTGATACATTTGGGTATCTATCATCTACTTGGTCCCAACTTAAAACTGTAATAAATTTTATATTACCATATTCTCCAAGTATTTCACATGTATTATTTTGCAATGAACTTCAAAAGTAGATAGACAAGAATAAGTGTGGTAGACACCAATTGTACTGTCTGCCCAGCACTCCTTGCCTATTTTGTGAAAAGTTTCTCTATTATATTATAGAACACTCCTTGCATGCAATGTTAAGGTTCTAGGGGGGTTTCTAACCTCAGAGCCCCATTTCCCTGGCCACAGAAGGACACATGACCCAAGATAGGCCAGTCAGAGCTCTCCTCCAGGATTGTTCCCATGGGAACTAAGGAAAGAGAGCAACTTTCTATCTGGTGGCAGAGTTTTAGTAAACTAGATAGGTAGGAGTTGCCTGTGGCCATGGGGCTCATCTCATAGGGAACTCCACTTGGAGAGAAGAAAGCCAATATATTGAGAGACGCAAAAACAAGCAATGTCTTGAACAATCAGCTCTTTTTTTTTTTTTTTTTTAAACATCTTTATTGGGGTATAATTGCTTTACAGTGGTGTGTTAGTTTCTGCTTTATAACAAAGTGAATCAGCTATACATATACATATGTTCCCATATGTCTTCCCTCTTGCGTCTCCCTCCCTCCCACTCTCCCCATCCCACCCTTCCAGGCTGTCACAAAGCACCGAGCCAATATCCCTGTGCCTTGCGGCTGCTTCCCCCCAGCTATCTACCTTACTACGTTTGTTAGTGTGTATATGTCCATGACTCTCTCTCGCCCTGTCAAAACTCACCCTTCCCCCTCCCCATATCCTCAAGTCCGTTCTCCAGTAGGTCTGCGTCTTTATTCCTGTCTTACCCATAGGTTCTTCATGACATTTTTTTCCCTTAAATTCCATATATATGTGTTAGCATACGGTATTTGTCCTTTTCTTTCTGACTTACTTCACTCTGTATGACAGACTCTAGGTCTATCCATCTCATTACAAATAGCTCAATTTCATTTCTTTTTAAGGCTGAGTAATATTCCATTGTGTATATGTGCCACATCTTCTTTATCCATTCATCCGATGATGGGCGCTTAGGTTGTTTCCATCTCCGGGCTATTGTAAATAGAGCTGCAATGAACATTTTGGTACATGACTCTTTTTGAATTTTGGTTTTCTCAGGGTATATGCCCAGTAGTGGGATTGCTGGGTCATATGGTAATTCTATTTGTAGTTTTTTAAGGAACCTCCATACTGTTCTCCATAGTGGCTGAACCATTTCACATTCCCACCAGCAGTAATCAGCTCTTTTTTGGTTGTAAGTGACAGAAACTCAACTTGAAACAGCTTAGGAAAATAAGGGGATTCATTGACTTATTTTTCCAAATTGTGGAAAGAATTTTGGTATAATTGAGTCTGAGAAATGACCCAAACTATTAGGACTCAGATGTAACTACTGAGGCCCAAAGAAGCTAAATAATTTATGCAAATTAGAAAAGATAAAATGAAAATGACATTTAATGAGCACTTACCATATGCCAGGCAGTGTATTTTATGCTTTATTAAAAGGTGTCATTTTCCCCATTTTACAGGTAGAAATGAAGGTCACATAGCTAATATTGGCAAAGCTTGGATTTGAACCCAAGTCTGTCTTGTTCCAAAGCCTATGGTCTATCCCTATATTAAAAAGCCTGGGGCTTCCCTGGTGGCGCAGTGGTTGAGAGTCCGCCTGCCGATGCAGGGAACATGGGTTCGCGCCCCGGTCTGGGATGATCCCACATGCCGTGGAGCGGCTGGGCCCGTGAGCCATGGCCGCTGGGCCTGCGCGTCCGGAGCCTGTGCTCCGCAGCGGGAGAGGCCACAACAGTGAGAGGCCCGCGTACCGCAAAAAAAAAAAAAAAAAAGCCTGAAGGCACCCAGTTACTAAGTAACAAAGCCAGATAGCCCAAGTATTGGGCAAGTTCTCTTTCCACTGCATGATGCTGCCTTGTCCCTAAATCTTTGAAGCAAAAGTATAGACAGACCTTTATAATTTACATAGGTGTTAAAATATATTATCCAGCCTTCATCAATTTTTAGTGCAAAAATACACTTTTGTAATTAGTACTCACCTGTTTAAATACTTTCCTGATTAACATAACATTTTATACTCCTGGGTAAGGGTTTAGCTGCAAAATGTATTGATTCTGAAGTAGAAACCTAATTCATCATTCCCGTGTCCTGCCAAATATGATAAAAATGTAACATCACAAAAAGCTCCATTTGGTACTTTGGCCAAGCCTTCAGTAGAGTTGCTGTGAGACCATGTGTTTCCTTCCAGTGAGAACAAACCAGCTAGAAGGGAAGGAGGGAGAAGGAAATAGAACTCCAAGGGAAAAGACAGAAAAACATCAAGAGTAGAATGAACAGTGTGAGGACGAATGGCCAAAAGAGGCCATGATCCAAGCAAAACGGCAACAAGTGAAGTAAACAGAGGAGATGCATGTGAAGAGCAGACATCTGGAACAAAGGAGGAGCTGGACAAAAGCAAGGAGTGCTCTAAAGAAGGAGAAAACTGCTGAGCAGACGAAAGGGTCTAAAAATAGTGAAATATGGAGTCAGTCACTGATACTCACCAAGAGAGAAGGAAGTCCTAAAGGAAAGACCAAATCATTTGCTTTGAAATGCAGTTTTCCTTTGGGGAAAAAATTCCAGGAAAGCTAATAGACTCACCAAATGTGCTTAATTGCTCTGTTGCATTTCCCAGCACACGCCAGCGAGTGGACACACTACAAAGAATTCCTTGTAATTGCATTCCGGTGACTACACTAAGTTGATATAGAATCTGCAGAACACTTACCACTTGAATTATATAAAGAAGGTCAATACTGTAAGTTGTGAGTAAATAAAAATGGCAGGAAAAAATGGACAATAATATCTAAGAAAATAAAGTTGGAACCATGAGAGAAAAGTAAAAGGAAACATGGAGAATCATTTATCAATTGAAGGTGAATTTTTCAAACTGAAAATTGAAACCAAAGTGTTTTTAGGGTATGGGGACACAAGAGGCCCATGGACTGGATCTGGGCCCAGAAAATAGGAGCAGACCATGCAGGATCCCAAAGGCAGTATTAAGGATTTTAGTGTGTATCCTAAGATCAGTTGGAAGCTACTGCTGATCTTGGGGGAAGGCGAGGATAGTGGGACAGGGGAGTGACATGGTCAGATTTACATTTTTGGAAAGATTGCTCTAGGTGGAGTGTGAGGAATGAATTAGAATAGGACTAGATTTGATGCCAGGAGACCAGAGAGAAGTTTACCCCAAATAGTCTACATAAGAGATGCTGGCTGCTTGGACTAAGGTGATGATAAGTGAAGGAGAGAAGTAGACAGATTTGAGAAATATTTAAAAGATAAAATAGATGAGACTTCCTGACTCCTTGGATATGGAGAGTGGGAGAGAAGGTGGGGAGGATGAAGGATTAACAGGACATCATTAGAATAGTTTAGCCACCCTGTATTCTCAGCACTCTTTAGGTTGCAAATGACACAAATTCTAATTCAAAGTGGCTTAGACAATAAAGGAGAAGTATTTACTTCTTTAATTGAAAAGTCCATAGATACATCTAAATCCAGGTGCTGCTTTATCAGGGGGCTGAAATGATGTTATAGGATTCTACCTTTTCCCAGTTCTTGCTTCTGCTTTTCTCCATGGTGGCTTTATTCTCAGAACTCCCACATAGTGGTGAGATGACGGTCTAGTTCCATATCAACAAATCCAAAGACAAAGAGAAAGGTTCTTTCCACAGGAGATACCACACAGCCTTGGATCCATTCTCAGTACAACAACATGAAAAGAAATGGAGGGGGAGGGGGTGAAGGTTTTTCCCCAAAGGAGATTCAGGGTACCACTATCAAAGCAAGGAAAAACAGATGCTGGTGGCCAAAAAACAGTGGCCATTCATTACACATTTTCACATCAGTGTAGACAGATGCTTCCTTCTTTGAAATCAAGAATTAATTTATAAACATACATACATTCAGTTGAATAGAAGTGAGTGAAGTGTACAGCGAGACCATTTACCTCCCACAATATGAGGCTATTTAAGGTTTTCAAAACTTTCTGACACTGTGAAATTATTTATGGATTTAATCACTTGCCCAGAACCAAATTATAATTTTATGCTCTCTTTGTTACTCTAAGTGAAATCTTTGAAATTATTTTGAGGCATTATTTTATTCTTGACAAGGAATAATTGTTATGTGAATAAAACAATTACAATGTATGTATGATACTTAAAATATTGGGTAGTTATGGTGTGTATCCAACTATGTAGGCAAAGAAGCGGAGAACAAAGTAAGCGTGTTGTAAATCAGTGGACCTGGCTTAGGTCACAATGTTGTTGATTACTTACAGATTACAGATTGTTGATTCTAGATAACAGGTTACAGCTGTTGGTTATATACAACACGTGCCTCCACCGCATTGTGGTGTACACTTCCCAGGCTCACATCTTGCCTCTGCCATTTACTAGCTGTGTGACCTGAAGCAAGTTATTCAACCTCTCTGTGCTTCGTGTTTCTTATCTGCAAAACAGGAATAACAACAGTACTGCTTTACAAAGTATTACGAGGATTAAATGAATTAATATTTGTGCCTGGACATAATAAGTGCTACATAGGTATTTATTTAACACACTTGTGAATTTCATTTAACTTTCTGAGACTCAGTTTACTTATCTGCAAAATAAACATGATAGTATCTGTAATTTCTCAGGGTGTTAAATGAGATTATTTGTAGAGCTCCAAGCACAGAGCTTTGCATAAAGCAGGCATCCAGTAAATGTAGTTCTCTTTTCTCCCTTCAAAGACTGGAAAACTATTCCTGTTAATAAGTATTGGAATAGATCCAAACGCAATTCCCATCCAGTTATTTTCTATTTCTGCATCCTTCAATATATCTCTATGGCCTTTATCATCATTAGACCATAAATCCCACCACTGCACACCCAGCAGCATGCACACCCATTATACACACCAATTGGCACACAGCAGATGCACGATAAATAGTGGCTAAACAACTAAATGATTATTCAACCCTTCACTTCAATGCACTTTGTCCACCCAGTAGTGTCTTTAGATATTTTGAGACAGATTCAGCAAAATGGACAACTTGTGATGCAGACAATTTTTCTCTTCCTGTGTAAAAATTCCATTTATATAAAAATAACTGAGCAGGGCTGCAACCAGCTGTCACTTCATGTAGACATGTGCAAGCACAAAGCCCTGCGTGATGGGCATCATTCTTGAGTTGTGCCGTGTTACACGCTGTCAAATGGAATATGTTAGGAAAAGAAGTGTCAGCCCACAACTTTAAAGTTACAAGTAGGTGTTTTGCAGATAGAAAAATAAGAAAAAATGAGAGATATGTACTTAAAAAAAAACTCTTTGCTTTCAACGTTTTAACTTCAGATAGGACTGATCTTAGTCTAAGCCACTGTAACAGAAGAAACTTCAGGATGTTTCTCATCATCTGAATCCTCTTCCATTATTTCTATTGTCCTGGGCAATAAATTTCAGTATTTGATCAAATCATGGCAGATTCCATGCTATCCCATTCAGGTATCCCCAGTTTATCTATAATGATTTTCCTCTTGTCAGCTCATTTCTTAAACCTTTGCTGAATCTGGTTTCAGTGGTACTATAAACAATCATCATTGCATTGTAAAACTGGAAACTCTCCACTAAAATAGTGTTTTGATCTGGGTTGCCATAGTAATAAGTGTATGCTCCCCTCTTTGGAGGCCTTGTTATATGAAGTATCTGTGATTTGCTCAGAATGGCCCCAGTTCATCTGTCAAAATGGGTTTTTCCTTTTTTAAAATAATGATCTAGAAAATCCCACAGCAACTACTAATATTTTACAACCATAACGAGGAGCACTGGAGTAGTCAAGCTTTATAAATCTATGCCATTATTACATTAGAATAAATCATGTTTCTTAGGTATATTACATAGGCCTGTGTAAGCCTAATTTTAGGTCTGCTGTGCAACAAGGGTGCGGTTGTTTATAATGAAAAGAGAATTATTAAGTGTGACTTCAAAAATGCATCATATGTCAGTTCATGTTGAGAGACCTGGAGCAAAACAATGGAAATTACTTCTTATTTCTATCAAAATACTGCAAATAGCTATTCAGGTTCAAACTTAGTTACAATTAGAATGTGATGAGCAATGATTTTTTATAACAGCATGAAATTGTACATTCCATTCACGTTTGGGTTGAAATTATTCATTGGTAGGAGGGGAAAAATGAGAAATCCTGCAAATTTATCAGTGTCACCATGAAAAAAAATATGATGGTACATTATTTGAAATAAAAATGTTCCAGTCAGTTACAGTAATTTGATACAAGAACTATGATTTTTTTTTCCTGCAGGAACGAGGGTAAACAAACACTATATCAACAAACCAGCAATAGAATCCACAAAGAGGAGTAACGTCATTTTTCATCTAAGACTAATGGTTAAGTTGGTTACTTTCTGTAAGTCACTACCAGCTACAGAGTTATTTTATGTAATTCACGGCTGGCTACTGCCTCATAATATCTGATGTGGGAATATTAAAAATATCAGTGGGCGAAAGAACAGGAAGAATCCATCTGTATTCAATGAATTCTAATTAAAAAGTAATTACGGCACAATGAAGTAGCTGCCAACTTGATTCCTTTTCCCCAGCCACAAACCAGAGACACAGAGTATGAGTCCTCTGCTATTTGTATCCGGCTAAACAAGCAGAAAGCTGGGCAGGAACCAGACACACATTTCCTTGCATTTTTCAGGTGACTTAGTTTTAAACAACTGCAGCCCCAGAAGACGTTCAGGGGCAGAGGTGGTACACATCTTCTGTTATAATTGACCTGAGCTTTGAGATTTCTCTGTCATGATGTATCCCAGAACGTTGCATGATGGGAAGACCCTTGTTATTCCTCCACCAGCCGAGCCAAACGGACAAGATCAAGTAGGTCTGGGACTTGGGAAAAAAGGGAAGAAATATTGACAGATAAGTAACCACTCCAGGAAATGACAGACAGCTGGAGCAGTGTCAGGACTCTCAGGATTCAGATGTAATCCTTTAACCTCATGCTCAAACTCTGTAATCTCTCAATGAGATGGAAGAGAGGAAGGAAAAAAGCAAATTGCTTAATCAAAGCCCTTAATGTGTGACCAGGATTAGTAACTAAGTCAGAATGACAACCTGCAGGTATAAAAAAGCCTTCATAACATAGCCTCAGTACTAATGAAGTCGTATCTGCAGGATTGAAAATAAGGAAAAGGTAACCTGGTATTTCAGCTGGCACAGAAACCTTTCTCTTCAAGAAAACAGGCATTCAAAACTATATTCCTGACCACCAGCAATTTTTCTTCAGCTGCCAAGAAGAAGGGCTACAGCCTGTCTTCCTTCTTCATCTAATACAAAACATAACAGGTGTCAGTAGGGTTTCCATCTAAAGAAGAAGAATAGGCTCTGGCATAAGTCATTTGCTGCTGAGGGCACTAAAAGATGTCAGGGTTCTTCTTTAGAAAGGAAGTGCTAACAGGCTAAAGTGGCCCTTGTCAATTCACATTAAAAATGGAAAATAATAGCACACTGGATTTATACAGCATCCTTGGAGGCAGCCATCCATGTTACACTATGAGGTTTTGTATTAACCTTCAGAAATGGTGGGAAGTGTGCATTAGTTACTCTGTCATACAACAGGGCATCCTGAGGTCCTGATAAACAATGTTGCTCCCATGATCATTGTTACGGAGCGGGAACATTCTTATTGGAAGCAATCTATTTCAGCCATGTTGCTTTCCTTCTCCCTAATGCATTACTGATTTTCCATGAAATAAGCATCTACAAATTCTTCATACCACTGTAGTGGGCGGGCCTGGCCGAACTCATGCGAGAATAGATGTATGGGGTCTACAACTGACCCCTCGCTGCCTGTCCTCTAGTTTTGTATCAGTTATGTATCACTGTATAACAAATTTAGCCCAAAGATAGCAGCTTAAAACAATAAAAATGGGGCTCCCTGGTGGCACAGTGGTTGAGAGTCCGCCTGCCGATGCAGGGGACACGGGTTCATGCCCCGGTCCAGGAAGATCCCACATGCCACGGAGCGGCTGGGCCCGTGAGCCATGGCCGCTGAGCCTGCGCATCTGGAGCCTGTGCTCCGCAATGGGAGAGGCCACGACAGTGAGAGGCCCGCGTACCGCAAAGAAAAAAAAAAAAAAGTAAAAATGTATTATCTCACACTTCCTGAGAATCAGAGGGGCTTAATGGGGGTGGTCCTGGTTCAGGACCTCTCATGACAATCAGGCTGTCAGCCAGGGCTGCATCACCTGAAGGTTTGGGGCTGGGGGATCTGCTTCCAAGAAGGCTCACTCACATGGCTGTTGACTACAGTCCTCAGTTCCTCACTGGCTGTTGACCGGAAGCCTTATGGCTTCCTATCCTTCTCAAACCCGTTCAAAATACGGTAGTGGGAGGAACACTCCCAAACTCATTCTACGAAGCCACCATCACCCTAATACCAAAACCAGACAAAGATGTCACAAAAAAGAAAACTACAGGCCAATATCGCTGATGAACATAGATACAAAAATTCTCAACAAAATACTAGCAAACAGAATCCAACAGCACATTAAAAAGATCATACACCATGATCAAGTGGGGTTTATCCCGGGAATGCAAGGATTCTTCAATATATGCAAATCAATCAATGTGATACACCATATTAACAAATTGAAGGATAAAAACCATATGATCATCTCAGTAGATGCAGAAAAAGCTTTCAACAAAATTCAATACCCATTTATGATAACAACTCTCCAGAAAGTGGGCATAGAGGAAACGTACCTCAAAATAATAAAGGCCATATATGACAAACCCACAGCCAACATCCTTCTCAATGGTGAACAACTGAAAGCATTTCCTCTAAGATCAGGAACAAGACAGGTTTACCCACTCTCACTGCTATGATTCAACTTAGCTTTGGAAGTTTTAGCCACAGCAATCAGGGAAGAAAAGGAAATAAAAGGAACCCAAATCGGAAGAGAAGAAGTAAAACTGTCACTATTTGCAGATGACATAATTCTATACATAGAGAATCCTAAAGATGCTACCAGAAAACTACTAGAGCCTATCAATGAACTTGGTAAAGTAGCAGGATACAAAATTAATGCATGGAAATCTCTTGCATTCCTATACACTAATGATGAAAAATCTGAAAGAGAAATTAAGGAAACACTTCCATTTACCACTGCAATAAAAAGAATAAAATACCTAGGCATAAACCTACCTAAGGAGACAAAAGACCTGTATGCAGAAAACTATAAGACACTGATGGAAGAAATTAAAGATGATACAAACAGTTGGAGAGATATACAATGTTCTTGGATTGGAAGAATCAACATTGTGAAAATGACGATACTACCCAAAGCAACCTACAGATTCAATTCAATCCCTATCAAAATACCAATGGCAGTTTTCACAGAACTAGAACAAAAAATTTTACAGCTTGTACGGAAACACAAAAGTTCCGAATAGCCAAAGCAACCTTGAGAAAGAAAAACGGAGCTGGAGGAATCAAGCTCCCTGACTTCAGACTATACTACAAAGCTACAGTAATCAAGACAATATGGTACTGACACAAAAACTGAAATATAGATTAATGGAACAAGATAGAAAGCCCAGGGATAAACCCACGCACCTATGGTCACCTTATCTTTGACAAAGGAGGTAAGAATATGCAATGGAGAAAAGACATGTACCACAATGTTCATTGCAGCACTATTTACAATAGCCAGGACATGGAAGCAACTTAAGTGTCCATCAACAGATGAATGGATAAAGAATATGTGGCAAATATATACAATGGAATATTACTCGGCCATAAAAAGAAATGAAATTGAATTATTTGTAGTGAGGTAGATGGACCTAGAGTTTGTCACACAGAGTGAAGTAAGTCAGAAAGAGAGAAACAAATACCACATGCTAACACATATATACGGAATCTAAAAAAAACAAAAAAAAATGGTTCTCATGAACCTAGGGGCAGGACAGGAATAAAGATGCAAATGTAGAGATGGACTTGAGGACACAGGGAGGGGGAAAGGTAAGGTGGGACGAAGTGAAGGAGTAGCATTGACGTATATACACTACCAAATGTAAAATAGATGGCTATTGGGAAGCAGCTGCATAGCACAGGGAGATTAGCTCGGTGCTTTGTGACCACCTAAAGGGGTGGGATAGGGAGGGTGGGAGGCAGGCACAAGAGGGAGGGGTTATGGGGATATATGTATACATATAACTGATTCACTTTGTCGTACAGCAGATACTAGCACAACATCGTAAAGCATTTATACTCCAATAAAGATGTTAAAAAAAACAACAACCTAGTGTAACATCTAGCATATAGAAGGCCTTTAGTAAATGTCTAAATTAAATTGAATTATTGCTCTATTCCTGACTTGTCACAAACCTTCAAAGCCAAAGTACAGTCTTAACTTTGAGGACATTCTTACTAATGCCCTAACTACAGACTGGCAAAGAGCCATTCACTTCTCAGTTATTCAATTTGAACACCTGGTATATGCCAGACAGTGCACTAGATGCTGGTTTGCAGTGATGAACAAACCCACTGGACATTTGGCCCCATGAAATTTAGAGTCTAGTTTATCTAATAGCTATGTAGTAAATGTAAGTAGATGACATAATGATATATGATCGTTGCCTTCAAATATATAAAGAACTATCTCACAGGAGAGAGGCTAAACATACTTAGAGGACAGAACTGGGCCCCATGAGTGGCAGTTACCACGGCACAGATTTAAATAAGGACATTTTAGTACAGGGGTTTTGAACCCTGGGAAGGAATCGCTTTGGGAAGTAAGGAGCTTCCCAGCACTAAAAGTCTGATGATGATCTGTCAGGGAATACTGTATGAATAATAATAGCAACAAGAATAATGGTGGCTAACATTTATAAGTTTCTACCATAAACCAGGTACTGTACAACACTCTGTAAAGAGGGTATTACTATCATTGTCATTTTGTAGGTGAGGAAACTGAGACCCAAGTGAGTCTTGAAGTCAAATCTAGGCAGTCCAGCTCTGGATCCTGTGTGCTGGACTCCTTACTCCTCTGCGTCTCTGTTGAGAGATTCTGCTGTGAGTGGAAGGTGAGCAACGTGTTTCTTTCTAACGCTGAGATTTTCTGATTCTATAATTCTCTTTATCGGCACCTATACCCAAAGACGGCAATTGATCCAGAACCAGAAGCTGGGACCCAGGATGTGTAGTTTCATTGTGTAATTAGGGTGATGTTAAGAAAGCCCTCCTGCAACAGCAGTCCCCACCCCCAGCCCACCACCTCCCAGGATCAGCATCACCCATTTCTGCAATCCTCCTACATGGGACCGTGGCATTTTAACTTAAGGCTAAAATCTTTGTTTAAACACAAAGCGTTGAGAGGAGTCAGGCTTTAAGGTGATGAAAGGTCAAGAAATCATATCACAGAAGGAACTGTTGAAAGAATTGGATCTGCTTTGGTTTAAAAAAGAAGAAGAAAGAAAGAAAAAGAACAAAGAGATATGTCTTAAAATATTTGAAGAATTATTACTTAGGAGCTGAGGTTCACTTGCTTTTGTTTCTGCTAAAGGCACAATGGGAACCAATAGTGAAAATTATCTGGGGGCAGTTTTCTCTTCCACATTAAGAAAGAACTTCCTAACAATTGGCACTGCAAACCGTGGAATGGAGACATCCTGGGGATGTTGTAGATACCCCTTTATTAGAAGATTTCAGCAGGGATACTGGAGAAGAGATTCCTCCCTGGTCAAGTGTTCTTCCAATCCTAAATTCTGTGGTTCTTTGGTTAGTGGTCTGTAACTTTGTGCAGGTGTTAATAGCTGTGTTTGCATGATTAAGAAAAATTTATTTAAAAATATTAAAAACACAGATAAATAAAATATCACCCATAATGCCACCACTTAAAGATTAATCAAGGAAAGATGCAGAGGCCTTGGCCCCTCTAATTCTACCCTCCATCGTTCATAGCTTGGTTAAATTCATCAAAAGGTAAAGGAAGGCAATTGATAATGTTAATGAGAGTTAATAATTAAAAGGACTAGATGACATGGTATTGGTTGTTATAGGTGTGTGTGTGTATGTTCTTTTCTGTCATAAATGTATACATTTACATATACATACATATGTACAGTTTTAGAGCTGACTGATTCAAACCATGCCTTGAACTACATCTGAGCCAAATTAAGAATGAAAATTGGCTTTTAAAAATAAAACTTCATTTTATGATTTTTAAAAATTTCTTCTTTCACCTAAAGGCTAAATACAGCTGAAGTCAGTGTCTCTGGTTTCATTTTGGCTTAGAGGTAAAATGAGACAGAGTGTACACAGGAGCGGGTGTGCACCTGTAGAGAGGTGGAGACAGTGCACTGACCCATAGGGGACACAGGGATCCACAAGAGAGCTCACAGAGCATGCCCTTCATATTTTTCTCCATAAAACCTGTTTCTCCTCTTGTCTTCCTCATCTCAGGAAAAGGCAACTTCTGTGCAGTTGTTCAGACAAGAACAGAAGAGTCGTCCTTACTTTATCTCTCTTTCCTGCAGTCTCCATGTGCAACCAACCCATCAGCAAGTCCCCGGGACCCAGCCTCCAAATAGATCCCAAATCCAACCACCTCCTTCCACCACCATTATCTTTATCCAGGGGACCAGCATCTCTCTATACTGGAAGAGTCTCTCTGCTTCCTGTCTTGTTTGCTATAATCTGTACATAGCACCCAGAGGGACTTTCTTATTAAATATAAATTCAATCATGGCAGTCCTCTGCCTAAACCCCCATCCCCCAATTGCTTCCCATCACATTTAGCAAACATTCCAAACTCCGCTTCTTTCTCTGGCTATAAAGCCCTCGATTACTTGACCCTGACTACCTCTTCTACGCCCTCTTCTAGGCTTTCCCCAGCCATCCTGGCCTCTGGTCTGGTCACCTCCATCACCATTGGTGCCCACCTGGGAGCCTCTAAGTTAGTGGTGCCCTCTGCCTAGGATGTCAGTCACACTCAACTCTGCATGTCCATGTCCTTCTTTTGATTCAGCACTTGGCTGAGATATCACCTCACAGAGAGTCCTTACTGTATCACGTGAAGTAGTTACTCTCCATCCCATCACCTTATGTTAATTCTCTATGTAGCTCTTGTATGCTCTTGATTTCTCTCTCTTGTTTCTTTCACTTTCCCTCACTCTTGGTTTCTTGTGTGTCTCCCCTACCAGAACGCAAGACCCTCTTTTTAAGTGCTTAATCCTCAGATCCTAAAACAAAGCCTGATACATAGTAAGTGTCCAATAAACATTTGCTGGAGAAATGAAAGTGTGAATGATTAGTGGCCCCAGACAATGAACATCCACTGCACTGACTTTTGCTTGTACCCAAACTCTCCTGGTCCTCACTGGATAATGTCAGTCTTTTCATGTTGTGGTAATGAGCCCAGCTCTGAGGTCTTGTAAACTACTGAATAAAAAGCCTAACTCTCAGGGCAGATTTGTGAACATGTGTGAAATCAAGCATGAAAAAGAAACCAAGACTTTCTTACATGGGTCTAATTTGTGGAGATAACTGCTAAGAAACTAGAATAGGCTGGAAGGAAACATCAGGATCAGGCAATTCCCCATTTGCTCTCAACATCATCAGCTCTCAGTCTGTTAAAATGCCGTCACTGATAGAGGCAGCCAAAACCAGGAAATATGGGCGGCTCAACTTTATAAATGAATTCTCTGAGTGCCTTGTGTTCCTGTGGTGGTTGTGAATTGTACTGGTATTGGCCAAATTTAATGGCACCAGGTGAGAGGGATGAATTGATCCTTTATTCCTAAAGTCACTGTCCTGAATAAAACTTCAAAATGATTCCTACTGAATCAAATCTTTTAGTCAACAGTTTATTAGGTACTTACCACATTACAGCCATTTTCCTAGGTATTTTTACAAAAATATCATTTAATTCTCATTCTATCCCTATGAGTTTCCCCCTTTTATAGGTGAATAGACTTGGTTCCAGAGAGGTGAAATTATTTCTCAAGGTCGCACAGCTAGGCATAGATGGAATTGAAATTTGAACCCTGACTTTTTTTTACAGAATAATTTTTTATTATTGAAGTATAGTTGCTAGCTTCAGGTGTACAGCACACTGATTCAGTTATATAAATATATATTCTTTTTCAGATTCTTTTCCCTTATAGGTTTTTACAGAATATTGAGTACAGTTCCCTGTGCTATACAGGTTATCTATTTTGTATATAGTAGTATGTATATGTTAATCCCAAACTCCTAATTCATCCCTCCCCCGCACTTTCCCCTTTGATAACCATAGGTTTGCTTTCTATGTCGGTGTGAACCCTGACTTCTTAGCTATTAAGCTGTCTCTTCCCTTGCTTGTCCCAGCCTTCCAGTCATAATTTGGCATGCTGTGTAGACCCACAAGTAGGGTTACAATTCTCAAAGTAAACTACTCATTTTGCACTCTGACGTGGACAGCAACTTCTGGAGTGTCTGGTCAGTGGGGAGCAGCCCCAAGAGACCAGTCATCTCTAGGGATAATGATGCCTCAGAATTTCTGGACCCACAAAGCTGATGACAGCACCTTATGACCATGCCCCAGCCCCACCCAGGTGCCCTGCTCTAGTGGCTCTCAGCCTCCCGAGGTGGCAGTATTTCTGTACCTGCACTGCAGATCAGGTTTCATTGGTAATCCGCCCACACCATCTCCCCAGCAGTCAGTGAATGTCTGCTTTTAGGGAGAAACCTTTGCTCATGTTTCCTTCTTAAAACAACTTACAGTTAAAAACTTATGAAGGAGTTTAGTCAGTGTCCTAAACAGATAAAGCTTTCAAAATGTTATTTTTTTTCTAGCATCTCTCTCTTTTGAGACTGAAGTAGTACCACATATCAGACAGGTGAGGGGCTGGGGAGGAGAGCAAGCCCTGTGACTCAGGCAGCTGGCACTGTGATAAGGGACACCAGACAAGGGCCTAAGAGCCGTGGACCACTGATCAGGCCCCACCTTCCCCGGGCCAGCAGCACCCACAAACGCTCCTGGGCAGCACAGTGGATAGACACTAGTTACAGAAGCAAAAGCAGATTTGAGCGTTAAGCCTTTTTAATGCTGTTAGTTTTACTCCGTATCAACTCATGTTCCACCTGGCCCTCTGACAATTGGCTAAAACTGCTTGTTAAAAAGTACACATTCTCCACAACTGAAGAAGGAAACGTTAAAACAAAGGCCCATTGGCTTGCAGACAATAGAGAAAATAATCTGTTTATAATTGTGGAAATATCAGTGCTCTCAAAGGTAATTTTATGGTTCATTCAAACACTGAAGATAAATCATACTTTTTAAAAATAGTGACCATGTAGAGCGGATTTTAACCACACGAAATGTCATTAAATGAGTGGATTTTAGTTGAGCAATGCAAGATGATTTTTTAAGATGTTTTTAGACGAGTCACCAAGCACTGTATTTGCTAAACCCTTTTAATAGCAGAAAGTCATCTTTTACTCCTTTACTAAAGTTTTGTTCTTTTATCACCTGAAATAAAGTGGCCAAGTTCTATACAGAATTGATTTAAAAGGTAATTCAGTTCAACTAAAGTGTGTTATACTTACTATAAGGCACTTAGATACAGTCTTCGATAATAATAGCATTTTTTTAAGTTAAGAATTTAACCGGCTCCAATTTTTATTTTTAAAATTAGTTTTGGAGTAGAAATCAGGCGTGTGGATTCTGGTGGCCTCAGAAAGGGATGGAATCACTTTCAAGTTGACCAATGACTTCCATTAAACCCATCTGCTGCCCCCAGCATTCCCAGAGCATCCAAGAAACACCGAGGCAGTACCCAGGAAAATGAACTCTGTTACTAATGTCCTTGCTCTTTGTTGGGCTTCAAGGCTGGGGTCCTTTGGGTGTTCTCCAAGGCAATTACAAAATCAAAGAATTGTTTAAAATGAAGTGAGGCAGAAAGAAGACAGAAGAAAGTTACTGATGGAATGGAATGGAAATTAACATTGCAAAATGTTTTTTTAAACTAGAGGGGGAAATAAGCCTTAAACGGGGTGTTTCTGTTGCAGACAAACTTGCTTAAAAGTGTTAGCATTTAAATGGTCACACCTCAGGCTTTGAACTTAACACTCCATTAACGGGCAGAGGGAGCTCACACCTCTGTCTGTGATGCCTTTCACTCTTGTTGAAGCCCAGGGAAGAGAAGGGGAGGAGAGAAGAGGAGGAAGGGGAGGAGCGTCCACAGAGGGAGCAATGGAAAGGTTGTTCAGAGAAGGTGACAGTGCTGGTTGTGCCCGCTGTCCTTGTGCAATTCCTAGCAGCATCTGCTTTCAATCCCAAAGTGTCCTGATTTGGATAATTAATTTTGTGGTCACCAAATAGGGTATAGAATGTCTAAAACGATAGTGGCAAAGTTATAGTCATTAATGTCTGTAAATAACCATGGAAATAACATTTGTTTTTGGACAGTAAGCTTTGGTTCAGATATTTATTTCTGTGTCATTTCACATGCTAAGACTAAGTGTTCCTGAGCAGATTCAAAGAGTTAAAGTATCCTGGAAAGGGATCCTAGAGGCTATACGGTTGTCATTTCACAAATGAGAAACTGAGGCTCAAAGAGGTTGACTTGCCTAAGGCCACACAGCTAGTTAAAAGTATTGCTGGAAATAGGACTTAGGTCTCCTATATGTAAATTATACATTTTCAGTGTGTCAGATATTTTCAGGGAAGTAAATAATGTTCTCAAGATGGAGGCATAAAATATAAAAGTTGTGATAAATTATCTTTCTTTACGTCAGAGGGCTGAGAGATCAGTAGAAGGGGTTGAGGAACACAGAGAACAAGCACTGACTCCTAGGATGAAGTTTCTGATGCCCCCTGATGACTTCAGCTGAGAAGGAGACCAATAATTCTCTTGGAATGAACAGAAGCCAGGAATCAAATTCGTTTTTGGCTTAGCGATTTAATAGCTGATTTATTCTGGTCAAAGTTCCCGAATGTCTTTAAAACTCCCATTTCCTTATCTATAAAGTGGGTATAAAGTTAATATTCATCTCAGATGACTGTTTTGAAGATTAAATAAAACAGTCTATAAAGCACTTAGCCCAGTGCCTGGCACATGGTTATACCTTCAGGAATCCTTAGCTCTCATTATCATCATCACCATCATCTCCATCATCACAGCCACCAGCAGCAGCAGCTTTTTTCCTTCTCCTCTTGCAGCCTGAGTGCTCTGACAACTGATTTCACAATGCACTCATCCCTTTCTCTTATACACTGCTCTACCTTAATCTCACTTAGTTCCACACATTCACAGGGATCGATATTATTGTTCTTTTTTAGCAGATCAGGAAACAGTCAGAGAAAGATTAAATAATTTGTTCAAGACCACACAACCAGTAAGTGATGGAAGCAGAATTGAAACCTAACTTTTCTTATCTTTTCAATCTGTCTGCCCCTGGTAAGAGATTATAGGGTGGAGTGCTGAGATGAGAGTGAGGAGGGGGGGGAAAGGCAGCTGGGAGTTGACCTTGCCTAGACGGTAGATGTGTTGGAAAAGTGACATTAGGCAGATCACTCTTTATCAGTGTTCTGCAGATGTTGCCCACATACAATTAAGATTTCCTTGTCTATGTGGTCAGTCAAAGAATGCAAACTTAAAATCTTGAGATAGCGTGGACTCAGCCTTCAGAAAGAGAAGAGATGTTACTTGTCTCCTTAACAGAAAACACCCTAATAAGACCCAGAAAAGAAAGTCAAGCTGGAACAGTAGTCCCAGTGTCCTTGACGTCAGTACCTCTATTGAGACATGACCCAGCCAAGTAAGGAGACCTGGGCTCTGAGGAGTTCCTGGGGCACTCTGCTATTTTCATACCCTTCACTTGGGTAGAAACCAGGTCAGGTACCCAGCTTCTTTGTGGTTCATGTTTCTTTGTCATTTGGGGGGAATATGTGGGATTAATTTGGTTGCCATTGGGACCTTCCCATGAAAAGATCCTTTGTATCATCACAATTAGTTGATTTGGAGTTATTTCTAATCATACAATTAGGACTTCCAGTGAAGGGCAGAATAATTCTACTAATAAAAGCTAATTCGTAAAATCACAAGCTAAATAGAGGCCAAAACAAAGTGACAGGAATCCTTCTCTATTCACATACCTCAGAACACTCACAGTGAATAGACCAAGGGTCCTCACATTCCCCGAGACCCCCACAAGAGTTCTCTGTTTTGGTTCCATATGACTGTCTGTAACTTCCAGTAATTCAGTAATTATGAGTGCATGTTTTGGAGTCAAAGAAACTTGAGTATGAATCTTATCCCTATCCTTTCCACCTTGGGACAACAGTCAGGTGATTCAAACTCTCTAAGCTGTCATTTCCATAAGTTATAATAGTTGTGATAATACTAACCTCATAATGTATGCCATGTACTTAGTTCTGTCCTGGCACATAGTAAATGCCCAGTAAGTGGTAGCCATCCTAGTCTGCTTGCATCCTTGCTGAAAGGTATTTGAGCTGTGGTAGAAGAGTATACCTCCCCACAATTCTCCCACCCTTCCAGTCACCTCCGTCTTTGGGGTAGATCTACTGGATTAGCTTAGGCTACCGGCTGCTTTAGCATTAGGTAAGCAAGTAAGGGAACATTCTCTCTCTTCCTTCTACCTTGAAGGTCCTTTCCTTCACTGTACCCTGATTATTGTATCAATTAACTCATAAAAACTGTTCATCAAATCTGCAAATTATACCAAGCCAAGAGTAATGGCTAACACATTCAAAGAAAGAATATGAACCAAAAAAATTCCAAAAGTTTTCAAAATGAATAGAATCTAACATGATAGAATGTAATAGGGACAAGTACAAGGTTCTTCATTTGAGTCCAAAGAAACCCCAGATGCATGAGGATCAGACTATAATAATAAAAAAAAAAAAACCCTTAAACTTTCATTTTGAAACTAAACTCAATTTAGTTAATATTGTGATATTTCTACCAAAAAAGGGATATAACTTTGCCTACTATGTAGACACATGGTCTGGGAGCCTAGAATGAGGGGCATTGTCCATTCAGGGTTGCTGGATCAGGCAGACCACCAGACCTGGTAGAAGGGGACAGATTTTAACTTTTTATCCTTATTTCAAGTCAAGGGAGTTAGTGAATTTTGTAACATTAGGGTTGTTCAAACATCAGCTAAACGAAGATTTTGTTGGGGCATTCATTGTTAAGGAGATTCAGGTATCAGATAGACGTTTGGACCAGAAGTTATTATGGTCTCTTTCAACCAGAGAGCATACTTATGGTAATTTACCATCTCATAGGGTCAATAATCTTATCCAAACATATATTTGATCTCTTTATAATTTCCAAGGAAGTGAGCAAATAGATAGAAGAGTCCAAGGTCACAGGTGTAGGTTTCTTTATTATTTTGAATAAAAAGCTCCCCTGAGTCTGACTACTCTGATTACCCCATTTGGTTCTTTCTCAAAGAAAATTGCTTTCCAAAAGTAGGTATGACCTGGCTTCTCATGACCCTGCAGCATCTTAGTCATTTCCTCCTTTGGGGTTGTGTTCAGCTACCCCTGCCCTTTTGATTGTCCCAATATCCTCACTCTTCTAATCCATCACCTCCTTCAAATTCTGGCCTCATGCTGGCCTTCTCTAAGAGAACTTCCTGGTTTCATATATTCTTCTAAGCTCCTCAGGGGCTCCCTGTTGTACACCCACACTTGCTTACATGTTGCCCGTGAGTCATTCTCCAGTTGTTTCATGTTTCTGTGACTCTCCAAAAAAACTCTAAACTCCTAAAGGGCAGTGAACCTCTGTCAATGGAGATAAAAAAGAAGAAAGGCTCTGGATTTTCCTAATGATCACAAAACACTGGGCACAAAACAACCTCTGGGAGCCTAAGACCCATCAAACAACAGTGAAATTCCACTAGGATTAAGGTTAGATGGGGCAACCCAAGTTTCGGAAGATCAGAGACATTTATATTCTGTTCTGAGTAGTTCAACAGTCCTTCCAAATCACCAGGACTGCAGACATAAAAGTTTCATCTAACCACTAGCTCTAGCTGAACATATCACAGGTTACTTAAGGCGCAATTTATTTTTAATAGAAAAATTGATTCTAGAATGAAACATGAAGTAGTCTTTTTTTTTTTTTTTTTGGTAGTAGACTAACCTTTTAAAGAATAGCATTCTTGCCCTAGAGAGGGGCATAAAAGTTTAAAAGGTTATTTTCCACATTACACATAACCTGCATGCTCACCTTTCCTATCTCTTTGCCGGATCAGCCTGTGGCGCTAACTCACTGAAAATATCGGCTCCATTAATGCATGATTTACTTCTCTTTACTTGGCAAAGTACAGACCCCATCTTTCAAAGCAAATTCAAGCTTTTATAATTCACTACCTCCTCTGTGAGATGTGATGGTATGGAGTTTTCTCTTCAAAACATGAATGAGCAAAGCAACTGTGTTGCTGAAGAGAGGTCTTCCCTGACCCACCCAGAGGAGTTGGTTGCTCCCTGATATGAGTTCCTATGGCACTTTTAACTTCCTGCTCTTCTTAAACTTACCATGGCTGATCATAATTATTTGCTTACACATATTTGTTACACTCATCTCTGTCACCTACTACAACTGCCAACTCAATGAGAGCAGAAATTCTGTCCTGTCCATCTGTTTGTAACCTCATGATACAGGTGCCATGGTGTGCAATCCAGATCCCTCTCAGGACAAGGCTTCAATTCCCCCAGCTGCTGGGATTGCTGCCTGCTGTCAGCTCACAGCCGAGTCTCTTTTCTGGAATTTCACACTGCTGAATAAAGCTGCCCTACCCAAGAATTCACCCACATCCAACGACTGGTCAATGTGAGCATACAAAGGTCTGGCCTCACCGCCTCAATTCAGGATAGCTCTGAAGGATCCCCTCACCTCCAATCTCTGTGCTGTCAGCCAATCCTCAATTGCAAACTGCATCACAGCTCAACTTCTCTTTGTAGGGCCAAGCCTGGCTTCCACCATTTCCTCATAGCTGTTGTTCCTGAGAGCCTTCTGCAACAAATCTCCTGCACACAAGTCTCCATCTCTAAGTCTGTTTCCCAGGGAACCAAACTTAAGACATCCCAGACCCTAGCACAGTATCTAGTGCACAATAGGCTTTCCATTACTATTTGGTAAAAGAATGAGTGAATGAAGTACACAGGAAATTAACAAATAATAACAATTTTACATTCCAACATTTCACTCCCACTATTCTCCCTGCTCCATCCAGCCAGGTTATGATCCTTGGCAACCAATGTAGACAATTATTAACTGAGCTTTTAAAAAAGTAAACATTATAATACAGTCTCATGCAGTTCTAAATGAATATAGAGGAAGTATTTAAGACAACTATATTGTAAATGGGGGGAGAGGTAAAGGGACATAGAGAGATAAACTTTCTATACTTTACTTGAACTGGTAAAATAGTGACACCAATATGTTGTATAAGTTATGTATACATAATGTAATACCTAGAGAAACTACTAAGGGGGCTATATAAAGAATTAAATTTAAAACCACTACAGATGAATCAAAATGGAATTCTAAAAAAAGTTCAAAAAACTCACCAGAAGGTAGGAAAAAGAAAACAGAAAAACAAGAAACAGAAAACAAAAAGAAATAAAATGCCAGATTTAAGCCCTAACACATCAATAATTATAAAAAAAATGTAAATGGTATAAATATACCAATTAAAGGACAAAGGTTGACAGAGTGGGTTAAAAACCATGACTCAACTATATGCTGTCAACAAGTAACACACATCAAGTATAACAGTATAAGCAGGTTGAAGGTCAAAGTATATCATGCAAAGATATATCATGCAAATATTAATCAAAGGAAAGCAGGAGTAGGTACAGTAATACCAAATAAAGTAGACTTTAAAGCAAAGAAAATTACCAGAGACAGAGAGGAGCATTATATAGTGAAAAAAGGGTCAATCTACCAAGAAGACATATACATCCTAAATGTTTATGTACAGAGCTGTAAAATAAGTAAAGAAAAAACTGTTAGAACTGAAAGGATATATAAGCAAATCTACAAGTATAGCTGGAGACTTCAAAACTCCTCTCCCAACAATTGATAGAACAACTAGACAGAGAATAAGCAAGGATATAGAAGAAAACACCATCATCAACCAATAGGATTTAATTTACACTTGTAGAACACTTCACCCAAAAAACAGCAGAATAAATGTCCTTTTCAAATGCCCATGGAACATATACTAAGATAATATGGTAAGCCTTAAAAAAATACTTAACAAATTTAATAGAATAGAAATTATACCCAGAGTGTTCTCCAACACAATTCTATAAACTACAAATTAATAATAGAGAGATAATAGGAAAATTTTTAAACATTTTAAAATGAAACAACACATTCCTAAATAATCAATAGGCCAAAGGTGAAGCTCTCAAGAAAATAAATATACATTGAACTGAATTATATGAAAAGACAACATATTAATATTTTGGGGACACAGGTAAAACAGTGGTGAGAGGGAAATTTATAACATTAAAAGGAATACAGAAGTAAAGAGGAAAAGCCTCAAATCAGTAATCTAAGATCTCACCTGAAGGGGAGTAGTGCTCCACAGCTAGCCAGGAGGGAGTCCAGGAAAAAGTGTGGACCTGCCGGAGAGGCAAGACACCTTTGTTTCAGGGTGTGCAAGGAGAGAGGATTCCTTCCCAGTGTGCCCACAGAAAGCAGAGCACTCCCTAAGCAAGCTCCAGAGATGGGCACAAGCCGCGACTATCCACTCGGACCCCAGAGACGGGCATGAACTGCTTCTGTTGCGGCCACTGCCACCAAGAATCCTGTGTGCCAGCACAGATCACTATCCACACACCCCCACGAGCCTGTGCAGCCCACCACTGCCAGGGTCCCGTGATTTAAGGACAACTTCCCCGGGAGAACACACGGCGCACCTCAGGCTGGTGCAACATCACGCCAGCCTGTGCCGCCACATGCTCGCCCCGCATTCCAATTATGACTACTGTACCCCTCCCTCCCCCTGGCCTGAGTGAGCAAAAGAGCCCTGATCAGCTGCTGCTTTAACCCCGCCTGTCTCAGCAGGGAACAGACTCCTGAGGGCGCCCTACATGCAGAGGTGGGGCCGAAACCAAAGCTAAAGCCCGGGAGCTGTGCGAACAAAGAAGAGAAAGGGAAATTTCCCTGTTCAGCCTCAGGAGCAGCAGATTAAGTCCCCACAATCAACTTGATAAACCCTGCATCTGAAGAATAGCTGAATAGACAATGAATGTTTCCAAAATTGAGGCAGTGGATTTTGGGAGCAACTATAGACTTGGGCTTTCCTTTCTGTATCTAATTTGTTTCTGGTTTTATGTGTATCTTAGTTTAGTATTTACAGATTATTATCATTGGTGGATTTGATTATTGATTTGGTTGCTCTCTTCCTTTTTTTATATATATATAATTTTTTTTTCCTTTTTCTCTTTTTGTAAGTGTGTATGTGTATGCTTCTTTGTGTGATTTTCTCTGTATAGGTTTGTTTTTACCATTTGTCCTATGGTTCTGTCCGTCCTTTTTAAATCTTTCTTCCTTTTCTTCTGAGCCTTGTAGCTGGCAGGGTCTTGGTGCTCTGGCCAGGTGTCAGGTCTGAGCTTCTGAGGTGGGAGGGCCGAGTCCCAGACATTGGACCACCAGAGACCTCCTGGCTCCATGTAATATCAATCACCGAGAGCTCTCCCAGAGATCTTCATCTCAACACTAAGACCCAGCTCCACCCAGTGGCCAGCAAGCTCCAGTGCTGGAAGCCCCATACCAAACAACTAACAGGTCAGGAACACAACCCCACCCATTAGCAGAGAGGCTGCCTAAAGTCATACTAAGTTCACAGACACTCCAAAACACACCACCAGACACAGCCCTGCTCACCAGAAGGACAAGATATAGCCTCACCCACCAGAACATAGTCACCACTCCCCTCCACCAGCAAGCCTACACAAGCCACTGAACCAACCTCATCCACTGGGGAGAGACACCAAAAATAATGGGAACTACGAACCTGCAGCCTGTGAAAAGGAGACCCCAAACATAGTAAGTTAAACAAAATGAGAAAACAGAGAAATATGCAGCAGATGAAGGAGCAAGGTAAAAACCCAACAGAACAAAATATGAAGAGGAAATAGGCAGTCTACCTGAAAAAGAACTCAGAGTAATAATAGGAAAGATGATCCAAAATCTCGGAAATAAAATGGAGACAATAAAACAAGAAACATTTAACAAGGACCTAGAAGAACTAAAGGGCAAACAAACAATGATGAACAACACAATAAATGAAATAAAAAATTATCTAGAAGGAATCAATAGCAGGAAAACAGAGGCAGAAGAACGGATAAGTGACCTGGAAGATAAAATAGTGGAAATACCTGCCACAGAGCAGAATAACGACAAAAGAATTGAGGACAGTCTCAGAGACCTCTGGGACAACATTAAACACACTAACATTCGATTTATAGGGGTCCCAGAAGAAGAAGAGAAAATGAAATGGACTGAGAAAATATTTGAAGAGATAATAGTTGAAAACTTCCCTAATATGGGAAATGAAATAGTCAATCAAGTCCAGGAAGCACAGAGAGTCCCATACAGGATAAATCGAAGGAGAAACATGCCAAGATGCATAGTAATCAAATTATCAAAAATTAAATTCAAAGACAAAATATTAAAAGAAGCAAGGGAAAAGCAACAAATAACATAAAAGCAAAACCCCATAAGATTAACAGCTGATCTTTCAGCAGAAACTCTGCAAGCCAGAAGGGGGTGGCAGGACATATTTAAAATGATAAAAGGGGAAACCCTACAATTAAGATTACTCTACTTAGCAAGGATCTCATTCAGATTCGATGTAGAAATTAAAACCTTGACAGAGAAGCAAAAGTTAAGAGAATTCAGCACCACCAAACCAGCTTTACAACAAATGCTAAAGGAACTTCTCTAGGGAGGAAACACAAGAAAAGGAAAGATCTACAATAACAAACCCAAAACAATTAAGAAAATGGTAATAAGAATATATGTATCAATAATCACCTTGCATGTAAATGGATTAAATGCTCCAACCAAAAGACACAGGCTCGCTGAATGGATACAGAAACAAGACCCACATATATGCAGTCTACAAGAGACCCACTTCAGACCTAGGGACATATACAGACTGAAAGTGAGGGGATGGAAAAAGATATTCCACTCAAATGGAAATCAAAAGAAAGCTGGAGTAGCAATACGCATATCAGACAAAATAGACGTTAAAATAAAGACTATTACAAGAGACAAAGAAGGACAGTACATAATGACCAAGGGATCAATCCAAGGAGAAGATATAACAATTGTAAATATTTGTGCACCCAGGATAGGAGCACCTCAATACATAAGGTAAATGCTAACAACCATAAAAGGGGAAATTGACAGTAACACAAAAAAGGTAGGGGACTTTAACACCCCACTTTCACCAATGGACAGATCATCCAAAATGAAAATAGATAGGAAACACAAGCTTTAAATGATGCATTAAACAAGATGGACTTAATTGATATTTATAGGACATTCCATCCAAAATCAACAGAATACACTTTCTTGTCAAGTGCTCATGGAACATTCTTCAGGATAGATCATATCTTGGGTCACAAGTCAAGCCTTGGTTTTTTTTAAGAAAATTGAAATCATATCAAGTATCTTTTCTGACCACAATGCTATGAGACTAGATATCAATTACAGGAAAAAAACAGTAAAATATACCAACACATGGAGGCAAAACAACACACTACTAAATAACAGAGATCATTGAGGAAATCAAAGAGGAAATCAATAACTACCTAGACACAAATGACAATGAAAACACGATGGCCCAAAACCTATGGGACTCAGCAAAAGCAGTTCTACAAAGGAAGTTTACAGCAATACAATCCTACCTCAAGAACGAAGAAAAACCTCAAACAACCTAATCTTACACCAAAGGAATTAGAGAAAGTAAAACAAAAGAACCCCAAAGTTATCAGAAGGAAAGAAATCATAAAGATCATATCAGAAATAAATGAAAAAGAAATGAAGGAAACAATAGCAAAGATCAATAAAACTAAGAGCTTGTTCTTTGAGAAGAAAAACAAAATTGATAAACCATTAGCCAGATTCATCAAGAAAAAATGGGAGAAGACTCAAATCAATAGAATTAGAAATTAAAAAGGAGAAGTAACAACTGACACTGCAGAAAGACAAATGATCATGAACGATTACTACAAGCAACTATATGCCAATAAAATGGACAACCTGGAAGAAATGGACAAATTCTTAGAAATGCACAAGCTTCTGAAACTGAACCAGGAAGAAATAGAAAATATGAACAGGCCAATCCCAAGCACTGAAATTGAAGCTGTGATTAAAAATCATCCAACAAACAAAAGCCCAGGACCAGATGACTTCACAGGTGAATTCTATCAAACATTTAGAGAAGCGCTTACACTATCCTTCTCAAACTCTTCCAAAATATAGAAGAGGGAGGAACACTCCCAACCTCATTCTACGACTCCACCATCACCCTGCTACCACAACCAGACAAAGATGTCACAAAAGAAGAAAACTACAGGCCAATATCACTGATGAACATAGATGCAAAAATCCTCAACAAAATACTAGCAAACAGAATCCAACAGCACATTAAAAGGATCATACACCATGATCAAGTGGGGTTTATCCCAGGAAAACAAAGATTCTTCAATATATGCAAATAAATCAATGTGATACACCATATTAACAAACTGAAGAAGAAAAACCATATGGTCAGCTCAATAGATGCAGAAAAAGCTTATGACAAAATGCAACACCCATTTAATATAAAAACCCTCCAGAAAGTAGGCATAGAGGGAACTTACCTCATTATAGTAGAGGCCATATATGACAAACCCACAGCCAACATCCTGCTCAATGGTGAAAAACTGAAACCATTTCCACTAAGATCAGGACAAGACAAGGTTTCCCATTCTCACCACTGTTATTCAACATAGTTTTAGAAGTTTTAACCACAGCAATTAGAAAAGAAAAAGAAATAAAAGGCATCCAAATCAGAAAGAAGAAGTAAAGCTGTCACTGTTTGCAGATGACATGATACTATATACAGAGAATCCTAAATATGCTACCAGAAAACTACTAGAGCTAATCAATTAATTTGGTAAAGTAGCAGGATACAAAATTAATGCACAGAAATCTCTTGCATTCCTATACACTAATGATGAAAAATCTGAAAGAGAAATTAAGGAAACACTTCCATTTACCATTGCAACAAAAAGAACAAAATACCTAGGAATAAACCTACCTAAGGAGACAAAAAGCCTGTATGCAGGAAACTATAAGACACTGATGAAAGAAATTAAAGATGATACAGAGAGATGGAGAGATATACCATGTTCTTGGAGTGGAAGAATTAACATTGTGAAAATTGCTATACTACCCAAAGCAATCTATGGATTCAAGCCAATCCCTATCAAACTACCACTGGCATTTTTCACGAACTAGGACAAAAGCTTTCACAATTTGTATGGAAACACAAATATCCCAAATAGCCAAAGCAATCTTGAGGAAGAAAAACAGAGCTGGAGGAATCAGGCTCCCTGACTTCAGACTATACTACAAAGCTACAGTAATCAAGACAGTATGGTACTGGCACAGAAACAGAAATATAGATCTATGGAACAGGATAGAAAGCTCAGAGATAAACCCATACACATATGGTCACCTTATCTGTGATAAAGGAGGCAAGAATATACAGTGGAGAAAGACAACCTCTTCAATAAGTGGTGCTGGGAAAATGACAGCTACATGTAAAAGAATGAAATTAGAACACTCCCTAACACAATACACAAAAATAAACTCAAAATGGATTAAGGACCTAAATGTAAGGCCAGACACTATAAAACTCTTAGAGCAAAACACAGGCAGTACACTCTATGACATAAATCACAGCAAGATCCTTTTTGACCCACCTCCTAGGGAAATGGAAATAAAAACAAAAATAAACAAATATGAATTAATGAAACTTCAAAGCTTTTGCACAGCAAAGGAAACCATAAACAAGATTAAAAGACAACCCTCAGAATGGGACAAAATATTTGCAAACAACTGACAAAGGATTAATCTCCAAAATATACAAGCAGCTCATGCAGCTCAATATTCAAAAAACAAGCAACCCAATCCAAAAATGGGCAGAAGACCTAAATATACATTTCCCAAAAACAGATATACAGATTACCAAGAAACACATGAAAGGATGCTCAACATCACTAATCATTAGAGAAATGCAAATCAAAACCACAATGAGTTATCACCTCACACCGGTCAGAATGGCCATCATCAAAATAATCTACAGGGCTTCTCTGGTGGCGCAGTGGTTGAGAGTCTACCTGCCGATGCAGGGGACGCTGGTTCATGCCCCGGTCCGGGAAGATCCCACATGCCGCTGAGCGGCTGGGCCCGTGAGCCATGGCCGCTGAGCCTGCGCGTCCGGAGCCTGTGCTCCACAACAGGAGAGGCCACAACAGTGAGAGGCCCGCGTAACCCCCCCCCACAAAAAATAATAATCTACAAACAATAACTGCTGGAGAGGGTGTAGAGAAAAGGGAATCCTCTTGCAGTGTTGGTGGGAATGTAAAGTGATACAACCACTATGGAGAACAGAATGGAGGTTCCTTAAAAAACAAAAAATAGAACTACCATATGACACAGCCATCTCCTGAGAAAACCATAATTTAAAAAGAGTCATGTAACACATTGTTCATTGCAGCAATATTTACAATGGCCAGGACATGGAAGTAACCTAAGTGTCTGTCGACAGATGAATGGATAAGAAGATGGGGCACATATATACAATGGAATATTACTCAGCCATAAAAAGAAATGAAATTGAGTTATTTGTAGTGAGGTGGATGGACCTAGAGCCTGTCATACAGAGTGAAGTAAGTCAGAAAGAGAAAAACAAATACCATATGCTAACACATATGTATATGGAATCTAAGGGAAAAAAAGGTTCTGATGGACCTAGGGGCAGGACAGGAATAATGATGCAGATATAGAGAATGGACTTGAGGACATGGGGAGGGGGAAGGGTAAGCTGGGACGAAATAAGAGAGTGGCATGGACATATATACACTACCAAATTTAAAATACATAGCTAGTGGGAAGCAGTCACATAGCACAGGAAGATCAGCTTGGTGCTTTGTGACCACCTAGAGGGGTGGGATAGGGAGGGTGGGAGGGAGACACAAGAGGGAGAGAATTGGGGATATATGTATACATATAGCTGATTCGCTTTGTTATACAGCAGAAGCTAACACAACATTATAAAGCATTTATACTCTAATAAAGTTGTTTAAAAAATGTAAAAACAAATAACAAGAAAATAAATAAATGAACCTAAAAAAATCAAAAGACAATGACACACTACACATGAGATGAAAACATTTGCAAACCACATATCCAATAAAAGACTCAAATCTAGCATATATAAGGTACTCTCAAAATTTAGAAGCAAAAAAGAAAATCTAAATAGGAAATGGACAAAACATGCACAGACATTTCACTGAAGATCATATATAGATGGCAAATGAGCACATAAAAAGATGCTGAGCATCATTGGTCATTTGTAAAATGCAAGCTCAAATTACAATGAGGTATCACTACACACCTATCTGAATGTAAGAAAAATTGTGAAAAATTTTTCACCAATTGGTGGTGAAAATCTAGTACGGAGAGAAACTGTATTATTCATCAATTGTTGGTAGGAACATAAACTGGTACAGCCCTCTGGAAAAGTGTTTGGCAATTTCTAAAAAAGCTAATCATACAACTAGCATATGACTCAGCAGTTATGCTCCTTGTCAGTTATCACAGAGAAATGAAAGCTTATGTTCACACAAATCTGCCCATGAATGTTTATAGCAGCCATATTCATCATAGCCCCAAGCTGGAAATCACTTGATGTCCTTCAGTGGGTGACTGGTTAAATAAACTCTGGCCCATCTATACCAGGGAATACTATTCAGCAATAAAAAGGAACAGGCCAATGATACATGCAACAGCCTGGATAGATCTTCAGAGAATCATGCTGAGTGAAAATAAGTCAAACCCAAAAGTTATACATTGTATGATTCCATTTATATCATTTCTTGAAAGGACAAAATTATAGAAATGGAGAAGAAATTAGTGGTTTCCAGGGGTTAAGGAGGGGTGAGTGGGAAGGAAGTAGGTGTGGCAGTAAAAAGGCACCAGAAGAGATCTTTATGGTGGTGGAAATGCTCTATATCTTTACTGTATCAATATCAATATCCTGGTTGTATATTGTACTATAGTTGTGTAAGATGTTATCACTGAAAGAAAACACTTGATTTTTCTGTACTATATCTTACAACATGTGGCCCTACAATTACCTCTGAATGAAAAGTTCCATTATAAAAGGGGACAACATTGGATTTGTCAATGAAATCTTGGATATGACACTGAAGGCGCAGGTAACAAAAGAAAAAGTAGACAAATTGAAGTTCATGAAAATTTTTAAATTTTGTACATCAAAAACACTGTCAACAGAGTAAAAAATAAACAAAAAATGGCGTAAAATATTTCAAATCATGTCTCTGATAAAGGATTAATATCCAGAACATATGGGGAACTCCTAAAACTCAACAACAAAAAACCCAATTCGAAAATGGGTAAAAGACTTGAACAGACATTTCTCCAGTGAAGACATACAAATGGCCAACAAGCAGGTGAAACGATGTTCATTACCACTAATCATTAAGGAAATGCAAATCAAAACTACAATGAAATACCACCTCACACCCATTAGGATGACTACTATTTTTTGAAAAATGGAAAATAACTGGTGTTGGTAAGGATATGGAGAAACTGAAACCTTTGTGTATTGGTGGAAATGTAAAATAGCATAGCTTTTATGGTGGTTCCTCAGAAAATTCAAAATAGAATTACCATATGACCCAGCAATTCCACTTCTGGGTATGTACCCAAAAAGAATTGAAAGCAGGGTCTCAAAGAGATATTTGTACACCCATGTCCGTAGTAGCATTATTCATAATAGCCAAAAGGTGAAAGCAACCCAAGTAATCATCAACGGAGGAATGGGTAAGCAAAACGTGGTACAGTTGACCCTTGAACAATGCAGGAGTTGGGGGCATCCACCCCGCCTTGAAGCCTAAAAGCCACGTATAATTTTACAGTTGCCCCTCCATATCCACGGTTCTGCATCTGTAGACTCAGCTAACTACAGATTGTGTAGTACTGTAGTATGTATTTATTGAAAAAAATCCAACTATAGGTGGATGCACGCAGTTCAAACCCATGTTGTTCAAGAGTCAACTGTACATATATACAATGGAATATTATTCAGCTATAAAAAGGAAGGAAATTCTGACAAATGCTACACATGGATGAAACTTGAGGACATTATGCTAAGTGAAATAAGCCAATTACAAAAAGACAAATATTGTATGGTACCTAGGGTAGTCAAATTCATAGAGACAGGAAGAAAATAGTGATTTCCAGGGGTGGGAGTGAAGGGGGAATGGGAAATTATTGTTTAATGACAAGAGTTTCAGTTTTGCAAGATGAACAGTTCTGGAGATGGATGGTGGTAATTGTTCCACAACAGTATGACTGTACTTAACATTACTGAACTGTACATGTAAAAATGGTTAAGATGGTAAATTTTATGTTATATGTATTTTGCCACACACACAAAAAATGAAAAAAAGAAAGACGTCACAGACTTTATTTTTGTTTACTCATATCTATCCAGACATAGAGGAAAAAAATGTACTTGAATGCATTTGATTAAAACTGGGATAGGTTATCAGGCTTTCCCAGAGCCTTGGTGAATTGCCTCTCAAAACCATCCCACTCCCCCTGCTCTCAATCTTTGCTCACCACGTGACTTTCTTTTCTTTTTCTTTTATGTCTTTTTTAATTTTTTTAAAATAAAAATTGTATGTATTTAAGGTGTAACACATGATGATTTGATATACTTAATGAACGGATGACAACAGTCAAGCTAATTAACATATCATCTCCCCGCACAGTTACCATTTTTTTCATGTGCTGAGAGTACGTGAAATCTATTCTATCAAATTTCCAGTATTCAATACAGTATTATTAACTACAGTCACCGTGCTGTACATTAGATCACTGGACATTTTCATTCTACAAACTCCAACTTTGTACCCTTAATTAACGCTTCCCCATTTCCCCCACCTCCCCTCCCCTGGTAACCACTGTTCTACTCTCTGCTTCTATGTATTTGACTTTGTTAGATACCACATGTAAGTAGATCAGTTTTTTCTTTCTGTGTCTGGCTTACTTCACTTGGCATAATGTCCACTAGGTTTCACTCAGCATAATATCCACGTTGTCACAAATGGCAAGATCTTGTTTTCTAAGGCTGAATAATATTCCATTGTATACACAATTTCTTTGTTCATTCATCCAGATGGACACTTAAATTGTTTTCATATCTTGGCTGTTGTGAATAATGCTGTAATGAACATGGGAGTGCAGCAGTATCTTGGAGATACTGATTTCATTTTCTTTGGGTATATGCTCAGATGAGAGATTGTTGGATCATATGGTAGTTCTATTTTTAATTTTTTGAGGAACCTCCATACTGTTTTCCATAGTAGCTGCACCACTTTCCATTCCCACCAACAGTGCACAAGGGTTCTCTTTTCTCCACATCCTCACCCACACTTGTTACCTTTTATTTTGTTGTTATAGCCATCCTAACAGATGTGATGTGATATTGCATTTTGGTTTTGATTTGCATTCTCCCGGTGATTAGTGATGTTGAGCGCTTTTTCACGTACCTGTTGTATGCATTCCATTTGTATGTCTTCTTTGGAAAAATGTCTATTCAGGTCCTTTGCTCATATTTCAATCAGGTTATATCTCTTTTTTGCTCTTGAGTTGTATGAGTTCCTTATATATTTTGGATATTAACCCCTTGTGAGATATATGGTTTGCAAATATTTTTTCTCAGTCTGTAGGTTGCCTTTTCGTTTTGTTGATTGTTTCCTTTGCTGTGCAGAAGCTTCTTCGTTGCTGTCCACTTGTTTCCTTTCACATGCAGCTTTCTGATTTTAGTGGCCCCTTAGGTGAGTTTCCCCCAGGGAAGAGAATCTGCCTTCAGACCTAAGTGGTCCAGGCCCCTTGGCAGTTAACGAATCTCGCTGTAAATGAACATACTGGCACATTAATCATGTAGCAGTCTCTTGGGAGTAAAGCTTGGGTCCCCATTGTGTCCACTCCCTTCTGAGTGCTCTGAAGGGAAAGGGTCTGGGGCTGCGAGCTGAAGGCCAGGGCTTGGGCTGCAGCACCTTCCCCACCCCCTCCCCCCACCCCCTCCCTGCTGCTGCTCTCCTGTTCTTCCTGGGCAGCCAGTCACCCTTGCTCCCTGCCTTTCTGTCCTAGCTTTTGGGCTTTAACTGAGACATTAATGTAGAATGTTGGCTTTGAGGGAGCACTGCAGCCTACATCTTTTATCCTAAAAACAGAGAAATCTGCCTTTGAGACAGCAACTCACAGTCTATGGCTGGCTTATTCACGATTTGTGAATTCTATACCATGGTTATAATTCTTTTCTATTCTGAGTTGCCTAGCAGCCGACATTATGTCTTAACATAGACACGTGCATATATCATATACGACAATATAATATATTTCCTTTTTCTGTGTCTTTTTCTGTATTCACCTATGTCCTGACACATAGAGACTTGGAATCTGATTCTGATTCTCTTCTCAGACGTGGCCAATTGAGACTCTTACCATATAATTCTTATCTTTCCAGGTCTATATGTATGTTTTACTTTAAGTTCACATCTGGAAACTCTCCTCCTTGACACCTACTAATATGTAAGTGGGTCATACAAGGACCAGTGAGAAAGGTGGTTTTCCTAGTGGCACAGGCCATTTAAACCTACCCTACCCAGTAACATGTTCTAAGCAGGCACTCCAATGCCTGGGGACTGACTCACTGATTGAGGCCTTCTGGGGCTTTAGATTTTTCTTACCCAGAAAATAGGATCAACACCACTGCCATCATGAATTATTCAACGCCTGCCTGGGCTACTCCCTAGTGAACAATAAAATAATGGAAACTGACAAAATTGATTTGTGGTGAATTTTTAGTGAAGCCAAGTTCATGACAAGTGAGCAAGGGCAGGCAGGGCTCAGAGGAACCTGACCACAAGAATGGTCAGCCCACAATTCCCCTGGGAACAACACCACCTGTCCAATAGCACAGCCAGGCCAGAGGCCCTGCAGAAGGCTCCTTTTCCTTCCAGGGTTATGGGGAGATGAATGCTGTCTCCCACTGAAAAAGCACAGCCAGTTGGGCTCACCAAGCCAGTTCCCCAAACAGAAGGATGAGCAAGGTTCGAAGCATTTCATGAAGCATTTGAATTGCTGGATAATTAGAAACTCAGTAACAAAATCTCTGAACATAATTTCAGCTGTTTAGCAGATTGCTTAGAAAGAAAAGCTTCAATTCAGCATATTTTGAATTCTACATTAAGGCTTCACTAATTAAAAGGGAAAAAGTATTTGTACCGTGTCTAATCCTTTCATTCATCTCCCTCAACATATATTATGCTGCCTGTTATTGTATAATCATTAAATGTAAAATATTAAACTGGACATTTGACTTTACTGATCTCATTATGGACTAAGGATATAGCAAGTACTTATCCGCCAAGACAGATTCACTGATCGGTCTGTCATTGAGAAAGTTGAAATTGACACATTGTTGATTATTATTCTAGTATACAGTGTTCATCAATTATTTTGTCTCATTCTCTTTCTCATCAAGTATTCTGTGTAAATAGTTAGTTTCTATTTAAAAACTCAAGGGGCTTCCCTGCTGGCGCAGTGGTTGAGAGTCCGCCTGCCGATGCAGGGGACGCAGGTTCGTGCCCCGGTCTGGGAAGATCCCACATGCCGCGGAGCGGCTAGGCCCGTGAGCCATGGCCACTGAGCCTGCGCGTCCAGAGCCTGTGCTCCGCAACGGGAGACGCCACAACAGTGAGAGACCCACGTACAGCAAAAAAATCAAAACAAACAAACAAAAACTCAAAAAGCAGACTTGTTACCCTAAAATCAAATGGGTGGTTTTCTGTGTAGATTAGAATCACTGCAGTCTAAGTGTGGAGACTTAGTTTCGTAGACTTGAGCATTTTATCTGTTCTAATACCAGGCAGTTTGGGACTAGTGTTATATCTCCCTAAACCTCAGTTTCTCTATTTGAAAAATAATATTATCTCTTCTGGACTTTTTCCTCCCTTACTCTGCTTGTTTCTTCAGCATTTACAATTCTGTTCAGTTTGCTAAAGAGGTGTGGAGCCTTCCCAAATTCCAGGTACTGTGTAAGATGCTGGGGATAACAAGATGGGTAAGACAGAGTACCTGCCCTCAGGGGAGCTAACAGCCTAGTGAAGGACACCTACCTGGGCCCACATAAAGTGTGTGGAAGAGGATTGAGGCTGTAGAGGCTGAGTGTGTGCAGTAATTGGAACTAAGCAGCCTCCTGGTTCATTCTGATGCAGGGTAGCATGTTTTAAAATCCTGTGCTAACAACAGGGTTAAAGTTGCCTACCATATTCTGGGTATGGAGAACAAGGTAGAGGGAAGGATTCTTTTTAAGTGCCATCCTGGGACACACAGGAAGGCTGTTCTTAGAGTTCACCTCTTTCAGAATGTAGCAGCTGACTTCATGGATGATTTCCAACACAGACCAGAGTTCCATGGAGTTCCTTTCTTGGCATTGATTTGTAGAGAAGTCCCAATGTGTTGTTTGATCTAACCCCAATGTGGTTAGGCCATGGATATATGGTTGTGTAATGTATCTTCCTACATATAGTTCTTTCCATAGTTAATTTTATACTCCATATGGGCAGAGACTATGACTTGCATGTTTTTTTTCTTAACTCTTTCTTCTCATTCTGAATGCAGAATATGTTTCTGCATTTAGTAGGTAATCAATTAATGATATTAGAAGCCTCTTTGAGGTAGAGGGTAGTGGCCCACTTGAACAACCCAGGTTCCATAAAGCCGAGTTTTAAATTTCAATTAGAATAGTTTTGACACATGGTAGATGGGCATTAAACATTTTTCAGTTTTTCTCTGACAAAGGAGGTCAAGTTATCTTCAATAATTAGGGCTTGATAGCTGATTGCATGAATGAATGAGGCTGAAAGCCATTTCACTTAAACATCTTTCCAATGGTGGTATCATGGAAACAGCATTGTACACAAGTTAGGAAACCTGGGTTTTGGTCTCAGTGGCACTAGGAAGTGACCCAACCCTTTTAAATAAAGTGGTTGGGACAGATACTCAGGAAAGGCAAGTCTCACTCAAATTCTGCCATTCTATTTTGCCTTGAGTTAGGTAGACCAGTTGTTAGCATTCACAACAGCAATTAAAAGATAAAGCAGTGGGGGCTTCCCTGGTGGCGCAGTGGTTGAGAGTCTGCCTGCCGATGCAGGGGACACGGGTTCATGCCCCGGTCCGGGAAGATCCCACATGCTGCGGAGCAGCTGGGCCCGTGAGCCATGGCTGCTGAGCCTGCGCGTCCGGAGCCTGTGCTTGCAACGGGAGAGGCCACAATGGTGGCAGGCCCGCGTACCGCAAAAAAAAAAAAAAAAAGATAAGGCAGTGGAAGCAAGCTGTATTATCCAAGGTCATAATTCCAGGAATTCACAGATTACACAAGAGCCTACATCTCTTCACTCCTACGCAGCCCAACTCAATAGCTTTTTTCTCACTTCATGTATTTGGCTAAAGGAAAGAAAACATGAATATACTTCATGAACTCTGCTAAAGAAATTTGCTGTTAACTTGTCATGACTTAGGTTTTGGAAAATACTTTGAATGAGAAACAATTACTTTGAATTTCCAAGTAAATCTGGAGTATATATTTCAGTCTTTAAAAAAATAGACTGTGGAGACAGTCTTTTAGACAAAAACTCCACAAATCTTAAGACAGAGTATCTCAATCTTTTTCTAAATATCTGATTGAAACTGTGAGCTCTTTCCCAGAACAGTGATGGCTCTCATAAATACAACATTTTGCTATAATTTCAGGGTAGTGGGAGGGAGCTAGGGGGCTGTTCCCAGGTTAGGAATCACCCTCTAACCCTATTTTAGGGCCAAGTTTTGATCTGATGCCAAAACTTTTGTACTTTTACTCTCTCAGCTCTTCCAGCTGCTAGCTCTGTGACCACAAACAAGTTACTTCACCTTTCTGACCCTCCTTGGAAACAAAGGGATAATAATAACATCTACTTGCAGTTGGTTGGGAGCATAAGTATAGGTGCTGTTGACTAGCACAGGTCAAGCACCTAGCACCGGGCCTGTCATACAGCAACAGGCACTGACTTACTGAATGTTTCTTTTCTTCCCCTTTCTCATTGTCTTCCTCAATCTCAGTCAATTTTGCTTAACTATATGCTTTCCTTTGCAGTTTGGAATCCTAATTATTTTTTGTGCTGTCCACAATCCTCTTCACTACCACCCCTCAACATTCTGCTCTAACTCACTATTTGTATTGTTCAATCTTATATAATACTTGGATTTCTTCCTTTTTGTTAAAAATATTTTGACTATTTAGAAACAGCACCACTGTGCTTTTTTGCCAAACTGGGTTCATTTTTAATTCTCCATGTTTGCTACTTCTAAGGTAAAACCTTAGCCACATTAGCATGGCCTGGAATTTCCCATTTAAATCTTTCCTGGGGCTGAAAATTAATCTTTCCTTAGGCAGTACCTAAAGGGTATATGTATTGAGTGATCTAAAGATCAATTAAACACTGACTGAGCTTCAGTAAAGAAACAATTTCTCTAAACCAAAGAGGCCATGGTAATGCAGGTAGAATCCAGGAACATAAAGTTAAGTTTCCTTAGACACCTTAAAGAACTCTAAGATAACTAGGGAAGCTGCTGGGACCCAAGCCGAGTGGGTGACCTTGGGCCTCCAGAGTATAGGAGATAGAGAACTGACATTTATTTGTTTATTTTTTTAACATCTTTATTGGAGTATAATTGCTTTACAATGATGTGTTATTTTCTGCTTTATAACAAAGTGAATCAGCTATACATGTACATATATCCCCATATCTCCTCCCTCTTGCGTCTCCCTCCCTCCCACCCTCCCCATCCCACCCTTCTAGGTGGTCACAAAGCACCAAGCTGATCTCCCTGTGCTATGCGGCTGCTTCCCACTAGCTATCTATTTTACATTTGGTAGTGTATATATGTCCATGCCACTCTCTCACTTCGTCCCAGTTTACCCTTCCCCCTCCCCTCGTCCTCAAGTCCATCCTCTACATCTGCGGAGAACTGACATTTATTGAGCAATAATTATGTGCCTGGTGGAAGTCAGAGGTTGTGATATGGAAGCCTACAGCCCAAATGTGACCCACAAATGTGGGGTTTTCTCTGTGTTCTAATAAATCACAAATCTACATTTAGGGGTAGAAGTAGTTCATATACATCATACACACACACAAGGATCTTGTGGTTTCTCCTGAAAAATTAGAATATTCAGCAACACCGAGCTCAAATTCTCACATGGCAACAATAAGAGGAAAGCAGGAGACACTGTCGTTAGTGGGGTACAAGTTTTCAATTCACCACAATTCTTACCATTCACTTAAGTTATATGTGTGTACATACTGCACCTGGTCCCCTCACTTCTCATTTTTCTCACTGTGTTAAACTTTTGAAAATATGCCTCTCTATCAATCTCTCCCTCTCTCTCCCTGTATATGTACATACATCTGTATATATGAATATATACACATATATATTTGTGTGTATGTATATATATGTGTATATATTATGTGACGTAAATGTATATATGGGTGTGTGTGTGTGTGTATATATATATATTACATATGTAATCTGAGTTTAACTTATTTGATGCAGATGTTGTTGGCTCTATTACAAATGAGAAAATACACAATTGAAAGGAGACAGTAAGGAGTGTTACCTGAACTTGCCTATCTAATGTAGCCCTAAAGGGATCATTCTCAACCATGGACAATTTTGCTCCCTGGAGGACATTTCCCACTATCTGGAGACATTTTTGGTTATCACACATGGAAGGTATCTAGTGGATGGAGACCAAAGATACTGCTAAACATCTTAAAACGTATAGGACAGCCCACCATAACAAAGAATTATTTGGCCAAAATGTAAAAATCAATAGTGCCAACGTTGAGAAACCCTGTCCTAGAGGGCTTTGACCAAGCCTATGAAAGCATCTCTCTCTAGAGAAGCTTGTCACTGCCTTGGGAACAAGGGGCTCCTGTCACCAGCCATCCGCAGCAGCGATGGAGAAACTGAGCTGTCAAGTGTCCCACTCTTTCCTGCCCCAGGGAATTCCATTAACGTTTTAGGAGGTGGGAGACAAGCAAGAACTGAAAGAGTGTACAACCAACAGATTCTCACCATAGGAATTCTCAAAGGCTGTACTTGTGGAAGAAGAAAAATGATTCCAGAAGGAAAGTCTGGAATGAAAGAAGAAATGGTGGGAACATTTAAAAGGTTAACAATATATAAACAATAATGTCTAAAAGGAACAACTTCTAGACAACAGTAGCATATAAATGGAGAATGGAAGGAATCAAAAATAGAGGAAACATTATCTAAAGCATTTACTTACAGAGCTGTTATCCAGTAACCCAATTTGACAGATGTATCACAAAGAGAGAATGTTGGTGGGAAAAAGTGATAAAGACATTCATTGGGAATTAAGCCTCCCCTACAGTTTTCTTTCTCTCACTTTTCTGGGTCTTGAAAATTACTCATTGGCTCAGGATTGAAAGCAAGAACCAGAATATTCTTTATGGTCAATGGAGAGGCTCTTCCTTAGAAATGTGGCTGGTATTCCAGATGGATGGATAACCTGCTTTGGCTTGAACCATGTTTAATCACTCTGTGTCTTAGCCAATGACACACTGTCACTGATGTGTGTGCCTATGTCTGCGTGTGAAAGGGATGGCTGTAGATTTAAAAGTTTTTAATTTCACCATCTGAGAGGTGCAGTCATCATATTTCTGAATAAGAGTTGTGTTTAAGCATCTCAGTGGTGAAAAAAGAATTAAACATTGGTTCATTTTAAATCCACTGCCTTTACAGTATTGAGTTAATTTACAACTCTTCTATGAGATTCACTTATGAAATTCAAACCCATGCTCTCATTTAATGACAGGCTCAAATGAACTGTCAGAGACAGAATGGTTTCTTGGTGAAATAGATTTGATAATGAAAGAATTTTTTACAGTACTAAATTAATTATTAATTTATTGACTATTCCAAGCTGTGGATGGAAAGAAAATCTATCTGTAACCAAGAAATGTTTCTCTACTTAGATTTTATTTGCCATGATACATCAAATGGTCAATATAAAGTGAACATCTTTAACATATTTGTATTATGTCCCTTGTATATTATTTGTTATACATCAAAAATAAATGCTTGAGGAAATAAGACATATCATAAAGACATATTATATGTTTACAACTGACCATAGGTGTAAAATTTTCCTTTAATTGGTGATTTTTTTCTTATTAAAACATTCATAAACCCAGGAGAGCATCAATATTTCCTACACTTCTAACCCCAAATCTATGAGTATGTTCCTGATATTGGATTAGAATTTGCATTTATACTACTTTGAAAAGGATTTGCTATGTTGTTTTATAGTATAAATAGATTACTAGGTCATAAGTTAATATGTTCTTAGAAAGCCCATATAATGGATGATGGCACTAATTATATTTAGATGAATAACTGATATGGTTATTATAAATAAGTCTCATCAATTTATGAAAACAGAAAGCAGAATTTACATCAATTCATTCATTTTCATCCAGTCATTCATTTTTATCCAGTCATTCATTTTTTCACTCATTTATTCAGCAGAAAGGATCAGAAACAAGCCCAGGTATAAACTGACAATTGTGCCAAAAGTTAATTGTCAGCTTAGATCATAAAACCTTTTTTCTCATAAGTATTTTCATGGCACCTGACCTAATGTTAAGTCAAGATCAGTGTTTCCACAATGGGCTGTGGATATCCTGAAACAGAATCATTTTAGATTCCTGGGCTACCTCCAGCTCTCTCTACTAATTAGGATAGGTCTGTGTGTGGTCCACAGAAGTTTATAGTTTAATGGATTCTCCAGATGATTCTTAAAGATCTCAAGTTTGTGCCTCATCATTCTAGATATCCTTCTTCTTCAGGCCATCCATTCCAACCCTCTTTGCTACATATACATATATAACCAAAATTGAACTTCAAAAGATGAAAACTACAATGTCTGCGGTGAAAAGTACACTAGCTGAAATTAACAAATTAGATATTATTTTTAAAAATTAGCGAACTTGAAGACATGCCAATAATTACTAGCCAAAGTGAAACATTCAAAGAAAAAAGGTTAAAACAAATCAGTAAGCTGTAGGACAATTTCAAGCAGCCTAATATATATATATATAGTTGGAATTCCCAAAGGGAAGAATACAACAAGAAAAGCATGATCCATAAAAGAGCAAATTGATAAATAGGAAGTTAAAATTACTACAAGCTTCTGCTCTTCAAAAGATCTTGTTAAAAGAATGAAAAAAACAAGCCACAGACTCAGAGAAAATGTCTGCAAATCATATATTTGATAAAAAGACTTACATCTAGAATATACAAATAACTCTTAATGCAATAAGAAAACACAAATAGCAAAAGGTTTGAACAGACAACTTCACTTCTCCAAAGATATATGGTTTGCAAATGAGCACATGAAAAGATGCTGAGTATCATTGGTCACTAGGGAAGTGCAACTTAAAACCACAATGAGATACTACCACACATCTATTAGGATGACCGAAAATAAAAAGACTAACCTCACAAAGTGTTGGCGAGGAATGTGGAGGAACTGAAATCTTCATACATTGATGGTGGGAATATAAAATAGTACAACTACTTTGGAAAACAGCTTGGCAGTTTCTTAAAAGTTAAGCATACATCTATCATACGATCCGTCCATTATGCTCCTAGATATGTACCCAAGAGAAATATAATCGTATGTCTACACAAACACTGATATGCAAATATATATGGCAGCTTCATTTGCAATAGCCAGAAAACATCCCAAATGTCTATCAACAGGTGAATGGATAAAATGATAAAATGATATTATATCCCTGTATTAGTATGCTACCCAGTGGTAAAGAGGAATGAACTATTGATATACACAACATATATGAATCTCTACGTAATTATACTGAGTGAAAGAATCCAGATAAAAAAGAATATATTCTGTATGATTCCATATATATAAAGTTCTAGAAAATACCAACTAATCTACAGAGACAGAAAGCAGGTCAGTGGTTGCTTGGGGGATCAGGGTAAGGTGAAGAGGACCAGGAGGGAGGAATTAGAAAGGAAAACAAGTAAACATTTGGGGGTGTTGAACATGTTCACTATCTTGATGCTGGTGATGGTTTCACAGGTGTATACATATGTCAAAACATCAAATTATATACTTTATGTGAAATTTACTGTACTGAATATCAATAAACTCAATAAAGCTGTTAAAAATAATTTAAATGGTGGGAAGAGAATAGTGATGAATCAGGCTAAGTGATTACTATTAACAACCCCTGGGACCTGAAGCAAAAGTTGAGGAGGGAATCACTTTGTTGCTCATGCCAAGTGGTGCTGTTTTCGTCTTAACATTTAAAAAAAATACTAATAAAGGACTGGGACTGAAATACATTTGTCTACTGTTTAATCCCATGGCTATCCAAATATTGGGCATCTGATATTTTGTAATACTAAAAAGTTTTAAAGCCTCTCTACTTTTGTTGTGCTGAAGAAATAAATAACTAGAGGCCTTCCACCTCTCTCTCAGTCTGGGTATGTTCCAGCCATGTACATGTTATGAACGTATGTGAAACTATCTTAACTATCTTGACTTGGGAAGCTCAGGGAAAGCTATACATAATAGTCTCAAGCATCTTCAGAGCCTTTAAGTCTGGTCAAGCTCTAAAAATAACCAAGGTTGTGATGTCATATGAAAACAAACTATTCCAGGGAATTTGCTGGTGGTCCAGTGGTTAGGACTGAGCTTCCACTGCAAGGGGCATGGGTTCGATCCCTGGTTGGGGAACTAAGATTCCGAAAGCCTTGTGGCTTGTCAAAAAAAACAAAGCAACAAAAACCAAGCCATTCTATTTTACACTTGACAACACCCGCAGATTACTCTTGACTTCTAACCTCATGAACATGCTCTAAGTGGGGGCCGGAAACCTCTCTAAGTATGAGCTCCCACTCTTCATGGCTCTTTCTGCCTCCTTAAAGGGACCTCCCACTTGAAGTCAATTTAAAAAGGACTCAATTGTCCCCCTACCTACCTATATTCGCCATTGCCCAGATCTGATTCTCAAAACTGAATTACATTGTAACGATGATTGCGTGTACAAATCACTTATTCATTCAACAAATATTTATTGAACACTTACTATGTTTGCACATGTTGCCTGAAACTTACAAAATCTCTGCCATCATGGCTATTGGGGGCAGGGAAGAGAGTGAAAATAAACAAATGTAGAATGAAAGAATATTCACAGAATTGAAAACATTACATTGAATAGGCGGGACTCAATAAGATCAAAGCAGAAAGCCACTTTATCCCTCTAGTTTCTTCAAACATATGTAGTGGGTTCGTTGGCCACAGAGCAGTCCACTGTAACCCCAAACACCAGGGACACACTCCAGCATCTGAATGCTTTCTTCAGATAGATTTTTTCTCCTTGTTTCCTGCACTTCAGCCCTTCTGTACTGTCAAGACGAGCAATGAGCTAAAGTTTGTGAACTCGTTTTCTGGCAGGCTGCATGCATGGCCTAGCTTCTTGCTTTGGCAGGAAGGCCCGATGTGGCCCCTACACTTTGTACTCAGCCTCTATTCCTGCATCCTCAGCTGAAACTGAGTCAGAAAGCATTCTTCTTAGAGAAGTATAGATTGTTGACACTTTATAGCAGGAAACAACCAAGAAGATCATGTTATTCAGGTGGAAAACAGGTTTTCTCTCTCATTCTAAATTCAAATGGTTGGGAGTGACTGCCTGGAATGCAAATGAGTAATGAGGCTCGGGATCAAGTTGAAGAACACCATGAACGATGACCAGGGTCAGCCAAGGCCAAGGCCAAGGGCAATGATAGCTGAACGTGAGGTGTCTGCCATAGTCCCGTCATTTTCAGGATGAGGAGTGAGTACATAGAGAGGACAATTAGAGGTTTCTGCTACATGCTCAACAAAATCAGGTTTAAACCTTTTAACTGATAATCAAGACTATGACATTTGGCTCCAATATATACACGTCCAACCTGACCTTCTGCTGCTTCCCTGGCCCTCAACCTTGGCCGACTTCTGATACCTTGAGATCAGCAACAATGGACCACTTGTCTTTCCTTAAACTGAAGATGAACTTCTATGTCTCCATGATTTTGTTTATTTAAAGCCATTCCCTCTCCTCAGAAAGGCCTGTGCCCAGTTTCCCTACCAGAATGCCAGTTCTTTCAGGATCCCCTCCCTAAGCCCCACAGATCCCCCCTCCCCCCGTTCTCCCACAGCACTTGATCAGTCCTCTATTATAGCACTGGTGCATCCTGCCAGCTCCAACAAAGAGATGTATATGCGTTTGCAATACCCTCTATGACAGAGGCTGCTACACCTCTCCCCATATCTCTTCTCTGCTTCCTCTTTAGTGGTGAAATCCCGGGTCTTTAGCTGAGTACATAAGTGCTAGAATAAAGACAAGATTTCCAAGCCTCTCTTTTAGTTAGATGTGTGACCACATGCCTAAGTTCTGCCCTTGTGATAGAAGCAGAAGTTTCATAGGCAACCTCTAGGAAATATCCTTAAAGGATATTTCTGTGTTGCATTTCTTCCCTTCCTCTTTTCCCTCTTTCTGGAATGCAGTTATGATCCCGGAGGCTTAAGCAGGCATATTAGACCATGAGAAGAAAGCCACATGTTGAAGATAGTGGAATAACTTGATAGAAAGAGTAACAAGCCCAGGCTTGGTCGGATTATCTCCTGACTTTGTTTACCTAAGAGGAAATAAACTTCCCTCCTGCTTAAGCCAATACTTTGGGGTTTCTTTCTCTCACAACCAAACTGTAACTGTTATACCCTTCTCTCCTCCCCATGGCACTCCACTCCACACATTAGGCCACAAGCTCTTTGAAGAAATGAATTCCAGCAGGCATTTGCAAACTCAAAAATCTGCACAACCAGGTAGGTAGCATTACTGTGTGAATGGTTTGGACTTGGGAAGGACCACGGAGAAGGACCATATACAAAGAAAGTACAATATTTAGTTTGATGTTATGCACACGTTCAATGAACTAATGAAGCTTTTCCAGGAAGATGTTTTTTTCCCCTTGACTTAGTAAAATTTTTCCTTTTTTGAACATACATAACACTATATTGTAATAGTATTTCAACCTCTCCCTATCTTTTATTATGATGACTTAAAAGCTCACCTCGTACTCCTAAGTAATTTTTCAACTCCTTGGGGTCAGGGGCTGTATCTTATTAATTGCTGCATCCTCCAGGGCACCTCAGGTGCTGGTAGGCACTGTTGGATTGCTTCTGCACTGATAGAGGTAAGGAATAGCTCAAAAAACACACTCAAAAAATGACTTTAAATCCATATTCATTTTTCAGCCTAGCCCAGCGTCTGGTCTAATCACTCTAGGTGGTACTGCTTTCTCTAATTTACTCCCAGTTGCTGATAAACATCACGCACGTGGACAGTCATCTTGGGATACAGATGCTGCAACTCGCAAGGCTGAGGCTTAGAGCTGACAAGGGTTAGCCCACTCAGGAGGGGCTTTGGTGCCAGCTTTATCCTGCAGAAACCCTCTTGTTTCTTCTAGTTGTTAAACAAAGTAAAAACCCACCTTCTCAGCCTGAGCAACTGTTTTCAATCAATAATTAAGTAACTTTAAGGTCCCGATCTATATAAACTTATCAATATTTTCAGTGAAAAGGAATCAATATAGACAGAGGGAAGCAACCAAGTAAATCCTTTTAATGGCTGTGTTAGGGCTGTGAGAAGTAAATGAATTGATTAAATGAGTGGCCAATATTGGCCCGCCAATGCAATTCTTTTCTCACTTTCATAAACATGCCCAACAATCCAGTGTAACACTCTCCCTTGGTGTTATGTTGCTTTGATAAAGTTCTGTTCTAAATGTTCTACTCAAGAGGGGGCATGTGCTTATATTAAATGTAAGAGAGTTTCTGAGTTAATAATTATTGATATCTAAGCTATCGTGTTAGTGCTTTACACAAAGCATTGAATACTGGCAAAAGCCTATAAGATGCACATTATTATTATTTCCCATTCTACAGATGGGACCAAGGCTTTAGAAAAGGGAAATAAATACTCGTCCCCATATCACAATAGCTAGTAAGGGTTAGAACCAGTACTTTCACCTTGTTCAAGTATCTCCTGTCCTCTTCAGTCTCCTCATCTCACTACATCATGTGCTAAAACCATCCAATGTGCTCTCTCACCACGGCAGGCCCCGTTGCTCTGAGTGCAGTGATGGAGTGTAGGCTCAGGGTGGGGGCAGCCATAAGGTGAAAGGGACTCCTTTCACCTCTTTCCATTTTGGCCAATTACTGCCATCGCTCAGAAGAGTCCTGGAGATTTGTCCTCAGAATCCACAGACGCCACCAGCTCTGTAAACTCAATGAGTTTGGGTTAAAATCCCAGCTCCACAATTTACTGGTTGTATAATCTTGGGCAAGCGAGTTACTCTCTCTGAGCCTCAGTTTATGTTTTCTCCTACTAGGGATAACATTAGGTGTGTTGTGAGGATTCAGTGAGACCATCAATGTAGTGTTGCACATATTAGTTATTATTACTAGCTTTGGAGAGCAAATTTTATTCTGCAAAAGTTACTTAGAAACAAATCTGATGAAGGAAAGAGGACGATCCAGTTTAGGGTGGAGTTAATACCTAAAGGCAGCTCTAAAATGCTCCTATAAGGTGTACTTGCCTGCCTTGCCCACTGGCTACAGGGCATTGCCAGGTCCTTGGAGTAAGTGCGCAGCCTCGCAAGGTGACCATTTCAAAGGCAAATACACATTAGAATATGTAATTTCTGGAAGTTCTTGAAAATCGCATCTCATAAGCAGTTAACCAGAGGAATCTCACAGAAAGCAGGCGGAGTGGAACAGCAAGAGTGAAAACTGTATGACTCCATTCATGTGAAGTGCCACAGCTGGCTAAACCAATCCATGGTGCTAGAAGTCAGAGTAGTGGTTGCCTTTGGGGAAGTAGCATTGGATTGGAGAGGTAGGAGGGCGACGTCTGGGGTGCCTAGGATATTCTACATCTTGAATTGGGTAGGGGCCATGGGCAGGTACACATGTGAAACTGTACTGAGCCGAGCACTTAAGATTAGGTACTTCACTGTATTTATGCCACGCCTCCAAACAATTTCTTTAAGTCATACTCTGTGTTTTTCATTCCACCGAGGGGCCTTCTCTCACAGCCTCCACTCCCTCTGTGCTCCTGACGTGGAGTTGGCCTCCTCCTGAAACAGCAGTGAAAGGCCAATGGAAACTTCTCAATTTGCGATGAAAAATTAACTGTAGGTCCTGCAATAGAAGCTGTTTCTCCAGTCTGTTGGTTTCTAAAGCAGTGCCGACGCTCATATTCAGAATTTATTTGTAGATTAGATTTCACGTTTGCAAAACAGAAGTGAAAATTCTGTGTCAAGCCCCAATTTCAAGACTTTAGATGCAATATGTGTGTGTGTGTGTGTGTGTGTGTGTGTGTGTGTGCGTGCGTGCACTCCTTTCTGTGCATTCAGATACACAAACTGGCCTTCTTTTGTTCTTTGGAGGAAGCTTTTCATAAAATGTGAATGTTGTCAGCATTTATTAACTAGACCACATATATGAAAGGATGGGACTGCATCTTTAACAAAATATCAGAGACCACCGAACTGTAAGAGACCTTGGCAGTAGAAGTCATTCAGCTCATCTTCCCACCCTGTCAGAATCCTTTTGGTGGCATCCCTGACTGAGGGCTGCGATATGACAATGAAGTTTAATTAAAACAACCAGAGAGTTTCTGTCTTGTTGGCCACTGGGTCATCTGAAGATGTGAGAGGCTGAATAGTAGGTACGAGCCGAGAAAAGGGAAGAGCTGCCAAATAGCTTTTAGATGTAATCAATACAGAACAATTCAACAGCAATAAGAATTGTGACACCTCTCCTTGGGCTCTCGCCTTGTCTTCTAAAGCAAGCCACGTTAAGTTTAGAGCAATTCAGCACTTGGATTGTTGGAAACAGGCATGTCAGAGAAATGCAAAAGTTGCACTGGCATTTTAGGACGGCTCTGCCCTTCAGCAGCAAAGGAAATCTTACCTCCCATTACATCTGCCCCCGTCACCCAGGACCCTTCAGCTGCCCTCCGCTGTTGGGAGCCACTGTACACACTTTCTTTCTTTGTAAATATTTTTTTCAAAGGTTTACTGTTTTGAAAGAATAAGTACACATTCTCATCCATAAAGGTTGAAACTGCTTTTCCATTTCTCTCTCTGCCCTTCTTGGAATTGCCTCTCCCCTGTGGAGCACAGCTATGAAGCGTTCACTTACGCTCTGCAGAAAAGGGTTTCCATGTGACAGAATGGAAAACCTCCAACTACAAAAGTGACCTGAAAATTGCACAAAGCACTTACTAGCTGCTGATGGGTCCCAGTCATGAATAATTATTGATCTGCGGGGTCTGAAAGTTGGGTAATTAATGCTTGAAAGGGTGCAAAAGACATTTTAGAAGAAAGTAAATTATTTCCGTGTCCCCAGTCTATTCCGTCACATTTTAAGCACCTGCCATCATACATTTCTTTTAAAAAGGAAACAACCTAGTTAATATTTATATAGCAAAGATAACAATTGATAATGTGAGTCAGTTTTAAGCAAATCTCATATTTTGTCCTTGTAACAAAGCCAACTAGAGCAGTCATTAGAAAAATAGAAAGCTAACTAAATCTTTAGAAGGATATCAAAGTTAAAGTGTATATTAAAGTAGAAAAGTCCTTTTCCCCAGAATTATATGTGAAATATTTGCCTGGAACACTTCATCACCCTCCCCCCCAAAAAATGTTTAATGCAATATTCAGTGCCCCAAAGCCCTGAAAACATAACAGCTACTGCTTCTGAATCTGGTGTTATGAATATAGTAAGAAAAAAACCCAAGCAATCATACAGCACAGAAGAAAGAAGGAAAACCAGTATTTCCCAGGTACCCACTATGAATGAGGCATCATGCTAGGATCAGAGTAACATCAACCTTTTAAGATGTTGTGAGGATTAAATTAAACAACAGGCACAAAGAACATAGCACAATGCCTGGCATTTAGCAGAAATTTAATTAATTGTACCTATTTATATCAGGTTTTATATGTAAACGTACATATGTATATAAATATACACACACATATGTATATAAGTACATACACACATCCACATACATGTGTCTGCATGTGTGTGTATGTATGCAAATATATACATATAATTTTCTTTTTCGAGACTACAACGATCTTATTATTTAAGGTTGAAACATTTTTTTTCTATTTCCTTGGCTAAAATGGTAATTAGTAAAAAATTCAAATATTACAGGAAGATAAAAGGGTAAACGCAAATGTCTCCCAGAGGCAGCTACTAGCAACATTTTGTTGAAAATCCTTCCACACCCTTCCCTTTTTACACACACACACACACGCACACACACACACACACGTTTACATAAGTGACATCATACTGTTTATGCTTTTTGCAATCTGCCTCTTGAATTCAACATGTCCTGGTGCCTGCAAGGTAGATACTGTTATTTCCATTTGGGGGGAGTTGAGAAATCCAAAGCTCAGAGAGGCTGTGCACGTTTGCCCAAGGTCAGTCATGTTGCTACTAAGGGAGCAGAGCTGAAATCTGAAATTTTATTTGATCCAAACACATGCCCTTTCCAAGCGAAGAAGAAACATACAGTTATACCTAGTAACCACAAACTTCCCTTAAGAGAAAGTCAACGGTACACAAATTTACTCATGTACACCTTTTCAGCGACTTGGTTCCGGTACACATGTATGGCAAGCCAGTTCCGTAGGGAGTAATTTTAAAAACAGAGAACAGGGGTTTTGGAATCGAAAGGGGAGGTAAAACAGATGGCAAAGAAAAAGGAGACGATTTTGCACTGCAGCCTTGGGAAAGATAAGGGAAGATGAAGGAAATGGTTCCAGCCTCAGAACTCTACACGTCTCGTCTCGGAGGAGCGGGGCGGAGGGACTGGCCACGCGAAGCAAGGCGAGAAGTTAACACGAGCAGACCTGAGCAATCTAATCCCGAGGCCGGTCAGGGAGAGATGAGCGCAGAGTACCTCCTCGGCGGAGCACAGTTGAGGCTCTCCGACTCCTTTTCCATCTCCGGCAGCCGAGTCGCTCTGACTCCACTGCACAGACTGGAGGTGACATCAGAAAAGTGAACTCCCAGCCACAAAATGAGAAAGGCATGAACTTTTGGCTGGAGGATGCGAATCACATATAGATGCTTGTTAGCGGGCGTGTTACCTTTAACGAAGCAAAGCAAATTGACAGCCATCCTCTTGAAATAGTGAGGAAGACAGATCTTGAAAAGTTTCAGGCAAACCAAACGTAAGAAAGACAAACAAATGTACCACACATCATTACTAATTTGGGAGGAGGGGGTCAGTGATGGACTATATTTAATGTTTATTTTTATGGCTTAATTTTTTTAAATACAAAGGTATTTATAAGAGCTTTCATACGAATATTTCTGACCTTTGTCTTAATTTTACATTCTCCTTTAAGGTCTTCTTTTCCTCAAGAGTGAATCCTGTCATTGCAGGGGCTTTCCAAATCTGCAGGCCCACAGTTGAGATGGTTCAACTTAAGTAGAAAACTATCATTTAGCCAGATTCAACTCATTGGGCATTTATAATAATCACGCGAGTTGTTTCAAACTTACTTTTGTACTAACCAAGCATTGAAGAAAATAAATTTATATTATATAAAATAAATTTATTTTACAATAAGCCTGGAGAAGGCACAATTCCGTTCCATCACAGGCAGTAAATAAATATGTATTGAACGAACATTGTTGCTTAAGCTATGTTCTTCTTAGAGTCTTTGGCAATAGCTGTTGCTAACTTCAGATGGGCTTCTGCTGTATATTAGGACACGCTGGATCAGGACTCTACCTGGTGATCGTGGCCATCAGCTAGCAGAGCTGGCTTCATAGGTATGCGGTCCTGTGCAGTTGCGCGGTCCTGTGCAGTTGCACTGCCCTTGGCTTAATGCCCTACTGTCACTGTACTGAAATTCTTAATAATTTTATCTCTGATCTAGTGTTTTCTAAGTCAAGCCTGATGGAACAATGGAGCATAAGCATGAGTGGAGGACTGTGTTCTCCTTTCCACGTGACTCCATTTGCATATGGCATTCAGGATGCCACATGAGTACAGAATTCCTGTGCACCCATGTTGTGTGGGAGATCAGCGAGACTGAAAGTGAGCACAAGGGAAGTGTGTTCTAGCTGTGACTGAGCTGAACCCAAACTTGTCCCAAATGCAGAAAGAAGGCAATGGCATTCTGAAAAATACAAATTACCAAGAAACCCTATCATATCCTTTCCTACTCCCCAATCACTTACGCTGAAAACGATGGCGTAGAAGGAAAGGGAAAGGTGACAAACCATAATTCCTTTTGCTTTCAGTTCTTTCTTACTTATGAATAAGCCATAGGTAGAAAGTATTAGTAGAATGTAAACATGTCAAGAAATGAAAAAAAATGTTAATTTTGTGCAGGGTTTCCACTCTTCTAGTAAGAACGAAGTACATAAACATGTACCAGCTACAAAATACAAATGAGTAATTGTGGTGATTCTGCAAAAGTGGTAAATGCACTCATATTTGCAGTTAAAATGGGCATTGCACGATATAATGATGAACAGTAAAATTCATGCTAATAATTTTAATTTTTTCTTTTCTCAGAATGACATTAAATACCAAATAAAGAACACTATGACAAACTGAAAGAGAAAGACTGCACAAGAAAAAAAAAAAGCTTTATATTTTAGAACCTTTAACAGCATTATTTTTCCTGCTGTTTTAACAGGGGCCCTGTATTTTAATTTTGCACTGAGCCCCACAGTTTATGTAGCCAGCCCTGACTATATTCATCTGAGAGTAGAAATAGTTGTCTTATCACTTTTCACTGACTCACCGTTCCATTCATTTGACAAGTATTCAGCACTCACTATGTATAAGAAATGTGCTAGGGGCTGGGAATATGGTAATGAACAAAATAGGCACAGTCTCTACCCCATTGGACCTCACAGTCTATTGTTCTTACTTGAAATATGTCTATGCTTTATGTTTTAGTGTCCTCTAATTCAATGGGATTTTTCCTGTTAGGTCTAAATTAGTGAAGTTGAGTTTCCCGTTAATGATAGGGAGGAAACCTTATTAGTATGTCTGAACTCCTTCTGCAGGAGTGATTTTATCACTCAGGGTAAATTAGCAGCCACACAGAGTGTGGGATCTGGGATGAGAATCCAGTGAGAAATGACGGCCTGGGAGTCCAGGTGCCTGGGTTTCATCATAATTCTTACCTCCGGCTAAAGCTATGCCTTATTCGCACCTGTTCTGATGGCCCTACCTGAAACATGAAAATGTGCTACCGCTATCGAGTTCAGAGTGATGTTATAGCCATTAAAGAGCCACACAACTTTAGAAGCCTTCCTAGCGGGAAGAGTCTGCGTACAATGTGGGCATTTTTGTGTCTCACAAAGATACCAAGAGCTGTCTTCTGAAGAAAGTGCAGTGTGGTCCACAGACTGGAAGATGTTGGGGAAGGGGGTGGAGGAAGGCACAGGAACCTGGAGAGCGCAGGTATCCAGAACCACTGGGGAGCGGCTCTCTTCTTCCAAGCTCAGGGCCTCCCCTGAGAGGGTGCATGCTGATGTGGTCAGTAGGGCCAGAGGACACCCCTCAAGTCTAAACGGCACTGTATGGTTACAAAGTCCAAGCCCATACGATAACTCCCGTAATGTGGCCAACCAAGGCTGGTCACAGCCCTTCGAAATCACTGCCGAGCTTTCTCACCTTGATGTAGGTAGAGTTCTCATGCAAGAACAAATATGCCGTCGTGAGGGAGGTTGTAAAGGTGGAGCATTCATCCTTGCCACAGGGAGGATGGGACTGCAGGAAGTAGTGCTCCAGCATCAAAATGAGAAGCATGAGATCAGGAACCTGGACCCAGATTTCCCACTAATTAGCCTATATGCGCTCAGCAGGTAGCTTTCTAGGCCTCTGTTTCCTCATCTATTACATGAGAGTTGAATAAGAATATCTCAGATATCAACTAAATCTCAAACATTTTTTCTCTGTCTTTTGTCTATTGTCTTCTCCAATCAGTTCTTTCCAAAAACATGCCATTGCCATTGTTCAGAGGTCAAGGACCAGGTCTCTTTTGTCCTTGATTCTCCACTGTGTGGCATGGTGCCCAGCACACAGGAGGTGTTCGAGAAATGTTTATTGAATGAATGTGTGTTCGGACAATCTCTGTGAATGGATGTTGCTTCCTATTATCTCTTCCCAGAGAAAAGAGGCAGAAATCTATGGTAACATAATAAAAGGGGGAAAGCATTCTGATAGCTGATGACACAGAATACATTAAAGCAATGCTCAGTCACCATATATTAAGTCTTTTTAATGTAGCTTTTAAACAGCTTTTCTTATTAGCCAAATGAAATACAGTAATCCTTTAACTCTCCTGTGTCAGATTATCAGCTATTTCAAGTAAGTGTTAACATTTCTGTCACTGGCAAAAGTGAATTATGTTTTCCTTCCCAAGCTTGCATCAACATGCCCAACAAGCGGGCTACACACGCCTCTCTAATGGGACAGTGTGAGGTGCCACTGCTTGGTGATTAGGAAGCAGCTCGACATCTGAGGGAGGGGGTTTGTCAGCCCCACCCGGCAGCCCCAGCAGGGCCAGGCAGCCTTTGCAGGATGAGTGAATGAATGAATTGGGGTTTCATCCCAGGTGAATAACAGGGCACCTACAATCTCTATGGCTTTGTTCTATAAGCAGCCTGCACAGAAAAGTCTAGATGTTGTTATCCATTGTGTGTCTGTGTGTCAGAGATGCTGACAATACAGGGGAGACCAGTTACTTTATGAGCAAGCTCCCCTTCTTTAGAAATCTGGAAAAATCTCTCCACCAGGAGAATTCAGCTGGGTGACACCAAGTTCTCATTTTGCAGACCAATTGATCACAGTCTATCAGAGGGAGATCAAATTAAGAGAAGAATTGCAGTAAAAATTCAAATTTCTTAGCAGGCATTTAGAAACAAGACAACAAGTCCAAAGTGGAGTCACTAAGCCCCACATCACCAAACCAAGATTTGATTACAGTTTCGGCTGCCCCAGAATTGGAATCTTAAACCAATCAGGAATTGCCTGATTGGCACTAGTTAGGCCATCTGCCTGCTAGACCTCTGCCATCCTCTAAAGTAACCTTGCAATAACCAATCCACATTTTCTCCTAGAATAACTTCTTGGTCCCTGCTCCCCTTTGCCTGTAAAAGTCTTTCATTTTGTATAGCTCCCTTCTATCTGCTGGATTGGGTGTTGATTCATGAATCATTGAATAAAGCCGACAAGACCTTTAAAATTTATTCAGTTGAAGTTTGTTTTTTAATGCAGGTGAATGTGATCTGGCCCTTGTCGCCCCTCCTCCCACCCTGAGTCCCCGGTGACCAACCTCCTCATGGCTGACCACACCTCATCCCGTCCTTCTCTGCTCTTCCTTCATCTTGGCGTGGTCTCCCATGTCATGTGCCTGCAGGACTCCTCCTGTCCCCAGAGAAGTGCTGAAATGGAACCTCTGCTCCCTGCCACTTTGTACCTGCCTCTACCAGCACTTCCAAACCTCTATTTATTTTATTCTATTTATTTGTATATAATCTCATGTCCTCTGTGACATGGTGAGTTTCTTGAAATCAGAAACTGTATTTTAGTTTTTTAATTTCAAGTGCTCTGGTGTATATTAGAAGCCCAAAAAATGCTGAATCAATTATAACAATAACTACTATTGATGGTATCTCAACTATTCACACTGACACACTGGAACCTAGGTATTATTACTCTGATTTGAACCGTAGACTATAGGATCAGAGATTTTAGATAACTTGCCCCAAATAACAAACCAGCGATAGAATATCATATGTTCAGAACCAGGTGTCTCCAAGTCCAAGATCTCAGGTCCTTCCGTTACCCAATGCTCTGTTTTCTAATAACTCAGATTTTCCGAAGAGCTACTTCACTATTGTAAGTATTCATACGCAAATTCTCATTGAAGCCTAACAGCTGCCTTATGAAAAGCTGTCTTATCTTCCTTTTAAAAGGGAGGAAACGAAAGCTCAGAAAAGCTAAGTAACTTCCCTAAAGTTCACAGCAATGTCACATCTAAACCCAGTTCTTCTGAGTTCCAAATCCGGAGTACAGCATTATAAAGGAATCACAAGAAAGAATTGTGAAACCATGTTCGCTGCAGGTGAAGAAGCCCACACACCCCAAATCCCACAGGGCTCCATGTTCCCTCACACCCATAGGGAACACTCAGGTCAGTGGTGAAGGTGCCCCAGGCCTTGCCCACGCTGAGCAGACAAAGACCTCTGCACCGGAGGGCTGCCCTCTGTTTCTTCCGGCCTAGTGTCCCTCCTATCCATCCAGAGCGCTTTCAGCTCGGAAACCATTATCAGCAGGTGTCCATGTCCACCCCTATCGCCCATCCCAATCTAATCAGTGACATCAACTCTTTTTACAGTTGAAATAATCAAGCTTAAAGCCAAAGATCTAACTGCTTTCCTTCCTTCCTTCCCTGACAATAATTTATAAAACTTGACTATATCCAAAATATAGACCAGTTACTTCCTCCCTCCCTCCCTCCTCCTCCCCCTCCTCTTCCTCCTTCTTCTTCTCTTCTACCTCTTGCTCCCTTTCTCTGTATTTCTGTCTGTCCTTCCTCCTGGCCCGTAGACTATCCCACTATCTGCAGGCACCATTCCTCCTTCTCAGGACTAGGAATTTCCTGTCTCCCTGATATAACGCCATCAAAAGGCAACATGACTCTATTCTCAGATAGGACATTCAAACCTCTCCCCAACCCTGCAGATCTTTCTTCCTCACAACAGCAAGGGTGTGTGTTCCTTCCCCCAAATATTATGTATTAAGTGGATCAAAACTGGCAAGGGACCACAGACACTAATGCAAATGTTGGGTCTTCTGCCTATTGGCCCTCCTGGGTGGGAACAGGAAGAAAATTGAAGGAGCTGTTACACAAAAGCCACCTCAGATCAGGTTCTTCCATACAAAGGTGGCTATGAGCAATGGCCATGCAGGTGAAGCCGTGTGAAGCCACAAATGCCTGGCTTGCTTTTACTATGACCCCAGATACTCCTGAGCTTATAGGTTCAGTCAATACCATTTATTCAAATACTTCAATAATGCCCCCCTTGTAATTTAATCCATCATTCACTGTATAACCAAATTCTACTCGAGACTCTCCCCTAAACTGGACCTAACTCTTTCCTAAATTGGATCTAAAAAGATCATGTGTTTCTCCGGGCTCAATTTCTGTTTGCTGTATTTACAAAAGGCTTTTATCATGATGACTTTATTGACAGGAGATTCACCACCACTCCATGTTTCTGGGGCAGCAGGTACATTTTGGATACCAGCTCTGCCCTTGACTCACCTCACTCTCGGGCTCCCTGTGATGTAACACACTGCTGACTCCTCCTCATTGCCTTGTATGTTGCACCAACTGCCTCCCATGAATCACGGATGTAGCACATCCTATTTCTATACACTAATACACTTCCTCCAACCAAAGGGATTTACTGCTGATCAATCTTAAGGAACACTAACAGTCTTAATACCATTAACAGTACTAATAAAATTACTGGCATTTATAATACCCTTACCATGGGCCAGGCTTTGTGCTGAGTTCTTTATGTGTATTATCTTCATTGCTTCTCACAATAATCCTATGTGGTAGGTATTATTTTTATTATTTTCATTCCACAGATGAGGCTCAATGAGGTTATCCAGGGCTATGCCAGTTATAATTATTTTTGCCTTTCTTCAAATCTAGGTCCGAGTGACTCAACGCCCAATCTGTTTACCAGTTTCTTCTAGCTTAACCCCTCATTTACTCTCCTGAAACATTGGACAGTAGTCAAAATACTTAATTTCTGGTAGCAAGCATTGGTCATTAACCCCAATTTTAGGTAAGTTGCCATTTTCCAGATTCTAAAATCTTTGCACCTTTGTGGCTTGCCTTCCTGGGAAGGGGAAAGGTGATTGCTTGGCATTTTTATTCCAGTTAAGTAAAGCTATGCTTGTTTTTCAAAAATTAAAAACAAAAAACATTATCTATAATAATTGAAAAAAATCAAGCTAGATGGAAGGTACAATTTATCTTGGAAAGAGAGGGATATAATGAGGAGAGTTGGCGTTAGAAGACCTGGCTCCATTTCCCAGCCCCACCTCTAAGAAGTTCTGTGGTCTTGATCTTCGTGACCTCATTTTCCTCATCTTTAGATGGAGGAGACTATTACCCAGCCATCTCTGAGAATACAAATAAGGATAAGATGATACCTTGCTTGGGAAAGGACTGGCACAGGGCCTGGCATGTAGCAGATGCTCAGGTTAGTCAGTTCTAAATCTGGGTTTTTCTGAATTCCCTGTCATATCTATGTAAGAGCAAGTGAAATCTGAAATGAGATCCTGATCTCTTTACATGTTCTTCCTCTAGCCACATAAGTTAATAGAACTTTACTTTTTTTTTTTTTGTGGTATGCTGGCCTCTCACTGTTGTAGCCTCTCCCGTCGTGGAGCACAGGCTCCGGATGCGCAGGCTCAGCGGCCATGGCTCACGGGCCCAGCCACTGCATGGCATGTGGGATCTTCCTGGACCGGGGCACAAACCCGTGTCCCCTGCATCAGCAGGCAGACTCTCAACCACTGCGCCACCAGGGAAGCCCAGAACTTTACTTTTATCAGCATTATTTTCATCCCTGTGTTTGTATTACATGTGTATCACAAGGTGTGTGGCAAGAAAATTATCTTTCCCATCCTTATCCTTTGGGCCATCTCCTTGCATTAACCTCCATTTGAAAATCCTGAAAGCTAAGTATGAATAGAGAGTACAAAGTTTGCCAAACTAGAACTCGGGTCAGTGTTTAGGAACCAAAATCTTGCTTTATTGATACCCATAGAAGATTCCTGGGATATTCACAGCAGTTCTCCAGTGCTTGCTACATCACAAGAATGCCTGCTACTCTCTGACCTTTTGATCAATTGCTCATCTATCATCTAACATATTCTGCTAAGCGAAGAGCAGGGTATCCCTGAGAGTAGTTATTAATTATTAATATGTATTAATAATACATAACATTACCCTTTCACTGGAGTGCTGGCTTTTGGATATAATCAAGTCTTCTAAATTATTGTCAGTTTGAATAGGGCAATTTGAATAGGCATGGCATTTTTCAATAAATCATTACAATCTGGATCATTTTATCCCATGTACCCTCTGGTCAATCGCCCAGGGAAGAAAAATGCCTGGAGTGGTGATTTGATCTTTTTGTTCATTCTAATTCTATTCTTTTTTTTTCTGGAAACAGCACCCAGGGTTTGCTGGGAGATCTACCTGAGCTCAGCCCAAGTGGACCAATTAAGTAAGCTGATTCTTCCTCCCCAGAGGTGGGCGTGCAACCCAGGCCTCACCAGTCAGATTGTGGGAGCTCTTTGGTTCAGGATGGGCATGTGACCCAATCAGAGACAATCAGAACAATCCCAATAATCCCAAGACTTTTTCCCTGGGCTCATCCCCTCCTCTGAATCTGTGTGTGTGTGTGTGTGTGTGTGTGTGCGTGCGTATGTGTTTGGGGAAGAGCATCGTTAGAAAAGACAGTTTATGTGTATGTGCCCTGGTTAGCAGGTTAGCAGGGCAAGGAGGCAAATAAGGAGCATGATCCCTGGACTTTATAAAACCATGAAGAATCATTTCTAGAAAGATCTTTGCTACCATTGATAGAGGACTTCAATCTGTATTAAGCGTTTTATATGGACCATCTCCTTTTAATTCTCACGATAACTCCATGAGGTAGATTATATTATTATTATCCACATTTTGCACATTAAAAATTTGCCCAAAGTCACACAAATAGAAAGTGAGAGTCAGGATTTGAATTAAGGTCTGTCCTCTAGCTCCAAGCTCTTATGCTACACAAATTAATTACTCATCGATCTAATTAACAATTTACAAAGAGCTCCTAAATTCCCTGTAATGTAGAATTGTTAAATCAGGTTTGTGTTAGATAAGAAGGGGAAAATATGTCATTTTATTCACTTGGTAATTGAAATATTTTGATCATTATACTTTCACAATGGGTGTTTCCAAGAGATAGATACGCAGATGAAGGCCTGTTTTGTTTTGTTTTGTTTTGTTTTCCAACTAAATTGACTTCATACTTATAGGGAATTTAAGCTATGGAAACTTCCCAATAGTCGTAGGAAACCTAGTGTTATGGGTTGTACTTACCTTCATTGATTAAAAAAAAAACCTTCAGAATTAGAAAGGCAATTAGAAATTACCTTGAAATGTGACTTTGAATTTAGAAACCTAGAATGGAAAAACAAGTGATGGGTAATTTCGCATGATGTGAATGGACCTATGGAATATGCATTTCTCTTCTCCTCATCTTGCCTCAACTCATTTGGTGTTTCAGTTTGTATAATAGTTAAGACTCCTGGCAGAGCAGAGGCAGTAATTGCAAACAGCTGTAAAGGATTACTCATCTTGCTGATCAAAATGACTTCCTGCTAAATAAACCATGAAAAAAGCTTTTCCACCCACAGAGAAGTGAAGTGTAAATGATATATAGACTCCACCATAAAGAGATCAACAGATTGCATTTTACTACAACTATGGTCTTGTATAGCTACAGTCACTTTCAAAAATGGCTTAAAAACTGAGCTATGTTCAACAAAAAGAATTTGGGTAATAGCATTCACATGGCAGTAGAATCCTGAGAAGTACTTGGCATTTCAAAACTTTTAGGAGATCTGTCTGGCTTTTTCTCTCAGACTTTCCAACTTGGTGAAAGCAACTTGCAGTGTGGCTTTATGTATGCTTATTTTGGACACCATTCTCTTTATCTTACCTTGTATCCAAGAAACATTAGCTAGACATCCATATCTTAGTCTTCTATCATGGTTTTGAAGTTTCAAAAGAAACATGGTGGAGATAGCATTGACAATGGTGATGGCATTGCCAACAGTGATGGAATTGACAATGGTGATGGCATTAACAATGGTGATGGCACTGATAACGGTGATAGCATTGATAATGGTGATAGCACTGACAATGGCGGTGCTACTGCAGGGAGCATCTGACACAGAGTTTCTGCTCTCTGACATAAGAACAATCTGGTGCTGCAGTCACAGAGCTGACCTCTGATGTCACTCCAGCTATTTGCCCAGACTACACTTTGTGATTCTCTCAAACTAGGGAATTAGGCAATTTTTGCTGAACTATACACGCAGACATAGATCTTTGTCCCCTACCTCTCTTTGTTCCCCAAATCAAGACTCATAAAAAACTTGCTACTAAACCTGTCTTTCCAGATTGACTCTTTAAACCTGACCAAGCATACACCCATAAATACATGTCAAACCCCTCCTCCATCATTGATTCAATGCCATCCCAAGTGGTAGCTCCTCACTCTTATCTTCCCTGGTTCTCTGTACCCCATTTGACTCCATATTCTAGCCTCAGGCCTTCTTATACTATTACCTATTTGGAGCACTCAATTTTTATTCAGCTTCAGTACTTTCCTTTGGGAAGTTGTGAAGTGGTTTGGATACGGAATTTTTTTTTTACCATAATGTTACCTCAGATTTAAGAAACCCAAAGTAATACTGTTTGTCTTCCTGCCAAAGTCCTCCTTTCAATTGCATAACCTGTGGATGTCACCATTGTTTCCTGGTTGTGTAGGGAGAAGACAGATAACTCCAGTACCATAAATGTGTAGGTGCTAATAAATATTTGTTGAATAAATAAATGAATGGATTTTCACAGAGAACACCCTTGTAACTGGCCTGACCATTAGTACACAGGTGTGAGTTTTCTTCTCTAAAAAGTGAATGACTAAGAGTTTATACCAGGATTGTAAATATCCCTCAAAGCAGCCTCAGGACATATATTGCAGAGTTACTGAACTTGTGGTACCTGCATGTTTCATAATGAAAATATCTAATGCCTTGTGTGTAAGATTTTTGCCAGCAGGAATCTGAACATCAACAACTCTGAAGGGCTTACTCTACCTTCTCAGCTATGTGCCGAGCCCTGGGGAAAAGGCGGGACAGATAATATTGCTTGTATTTGACCAATGAGAAACTAAACTCAAAGAAGTAAAGGTCATATTGTAGGTATGGCAGAGCAAAACCAGCTGTGTTTGTAAGACTCCAAGCTCAGTGTTCTTTCTCTTGTGAGTAATGCCTCAGCCCACAGAGGACTTTTATCAACCCCTGTGCCATAATGCCACAGAATCACAGCCATGCTAATGGTTCAACAACATGAAGAAGAAGAGGCTAAATGTCATCTGTACCCAAAGCCTCTGAAGAGTTGTAAGCGGAAAATACTCTTGTTTTACTGAATACTTCTGTACTCCAAGTGCATATGTGAGGGTAGGGTTTCCCACATTAAACAAATCTCTGACACCAGTTGGGTTTCCCACAATTCAATTTGGTTCTGACACTATCTACCTGGCGTTAGGGTCAGATCCCATGGGTTAAGGGTTCAGTCCCACAAGCCCACCTTACTTCAGGTGCCAAACACAAGTCCCAGTTTGTCATTTGTACTTCTGACCAACCAGCTATAAACCAGGGTTTCCAGACCCTCTCCTCAGGCTCAATAATTTGCTAGAATGGCTCACAGGACTCAGGGAAGCACTTATGTTACCAGTTTATTATAAAATAAAGGATATAACAAAAGATACAGATGAACAGCCAGATGAAGAGAAGCATAGAACAAGGTCCAGAAGAGTCATGAGTGCAGGAGCTTCTGTTCTCATGGAGTTGGGGTATACCACCCTCCTCATACGTGAATGGGTTCGCCAACCCAGAAGCTCTCTAAATCCCATACTTCAGAGATTTTTATGGAGGCTTCATCACATAGTCATGATCAATTATTAACTCAATATCCAGACCCTCTCCCCTTCCAAGAGGATGCGGGGTGGGGCTGAGTTCCAAGCTTCTAATCATGGCTTGAGCTTTCTGATGACCAGCCCCCATCCTGAAGCTATCCAAGATTGCACTAAGAGTTGTCTCACTGGAACAAAAGATGCTTTTAGCACCCAGGAAATTCCAAGAGATTTAGGAGCTTTGTATCAGGAGCTAGAGTCAAAGACTAAATTTAGAACAAAAGATACTCTTAGCACCTTTATCGCATAGGAAATTACAAAAAGTTTTAGGGGCAGTGGCCAGGAACCAGGGACAAAGACCAAAATATGTATTTCTTACTAAATCACATTATCACAGGTGTAGTCACCTGAGGTCAGGTTAAGAGGAGAGCAGTCCTTCCCCAGATGTGACTGAGTTTGTGTTGTACCCACTTGTCCCTGGTTTAAGGAGGAGAACATAGGGGAGCCAGATGCACACTCTGTTAGTGACTTTGTGCAGGTCTCTAACTTCCTTCTGGGACAGCAGGTGCCCATAGTGCAGAGCTGGAGTCTTATGAGGAAGGGTTGATTTCCTCTCCTCCTTTACAATAGATACCTCAGTGTTGTAAAGAAGCCACCACCCTCCTCTATAAGGCCACATGCTTCCAGAGAATTTGGTTCCTACTCTATGTCTATCCCCAGGAGATGAATTATGATTTGTCTCAGCTAGCCTAAATATGGGTGCTACTGGGAGTCAAGTGGAAATATTCTTTGTTGTGTATCCCCCACATTAAAGCTGGTTTAGCATATGTGGACCTCACCTACTAAATGTCAGTAGCCTCTCCAGTCATTATCACCAAAAAAAAAAGAAAAAATCACCACACATTTGCTAACATCTTGATTTGGGAAATACTGTGGTTTTGCTCCCCTCACCAATGAGCAGTTTAGCGTAGTCATGTGATGGAGTTCTAATCAATGAGACTTAAGGGCAGTATTGCTGGTGGACTTCTGGGAAGTTTCCCTCTCTGGCTGAAAAAACATACAGAAAGAAATAGCCCCTCTTCTTTCACTGGACATCATCATGGTGGGTGTGATGCCTGGAAGTCCTGCCATCTTGCAGCCATTGAGGAGTTAGTCTCAAGTGTGAAGGGAAATACACTGAAGGTGGCAGAACAAAAAGGTGGAAAGTATGTGGTCCTCGATGATGCCCCTGGGCCACTAAAGAACCAACCCTGGAATTTCCCTAGCTTGGAACTTCTGTGAAATAATAAAAGTTCCTTATGGTTTAATACAAATGAGTTGGTTTCTCCTTACTTACAGTCAAAGGCCCAGTTAATAGAAGCCCTTGTTTTGGTTGCTGGGATGGGCTGATGCTATGGGAAAGCTCTTTGATACCTTGGAAAAGAGGGGAAGAACAGGGAAAACCCTTCTGGGGAGGAGAGAAGCGAGAGGAGAAAGTGCACGCCAGCACTTTGGTCCAATGTTGATAACAAAAGAGGATCCCATTCACCATCCCACAGCCTTTCCAGGAGGTCAAAGAAACGAGAACAAAAGAATATGAAGAAGAAAGAAGTGCTGCTGCCCAGTGAATTCTTGATAACTTCAATCTCTTCTGATTATTCCTTCGCTATTTCTTTTGAAATTCCCTGTTTTGAAAACTGATTTTGTTTCCTTTTTTCTTTTGAGCTTCCTTCCAAACAATAAACTTTGGCCAAAAATGAAGCATTTGCTCTTTCCAGAGCATCTGCATATTGACCCTGCAGAAAGTAGACGGTGATGGACACATCCATTTTAATACTTCATCTTATGTATATTTCACAAATCTTTAAAAGATTTAATGACATAGCTAGTTCTTTTTATTTAGACAAACTTAATCCTTAAAAGGATATGAAGTAGGGCTTCCCTGGTGGCGCAGTGGTTGGGAGTCCGCCTGCCGATGCAGCGGACACGTGTTCGTGCCCCGGTCCGGGAAGATCCCATGTGCCGCGGAGTGACTGGGCCCGTGAGCCATGGCCGCTGAGCCTGCACGTCCAGAGCCTGTGCTCCGCGACGGGAGAAGCCACAGCAGTGAGAGACCCGTGTACCGAAAAAAAAAAAAAAAAAAGGCTTGGAACAAATTCAGAGACACTGGAGGTGAAAACTATTAACATGGAATAAAAGACACATGTAATAAAGACAGTAACTCAGAAACTCCTTCGCTGGTTGGTTTACTCGTTGCTCTATATTCTGGAGAAATTCTTATGCATGTGTATATTTATGTGTACACATCCACACCCTGGAGAAATCCCTGCATGTGTGTAACAAAGAACATATTAAAGGGTGTTCACAATACCATTGTTTGAAACAGGAAAAAGTCAGAAATAACCTAAATGTTCCTTATTGAGTAAAGGAATAAATAAAATATGGCATATTGGTATGATGGATTACTTCACAACAATTGAAGGAATGAGCTAAATCTACACGTATCATAATCAGATCTTGAAAAATGTGAAATGCAAGAAGAATAACTGTATCTACAGTATACCATTTGTGTAAATGTTTAAATCACACAAAAATATTTTTTACAAATGCACATATTTGTGTGCAAAAGTATGGAAAATGTACTCCAAAATACACAACAAATTTGTCTCAGTGATTGACCATGGGAACACTGAAGGAGAGTGGGATGGGGGTGGTGGGAGTGGACATTAGCTAAGTGGTAATGTCTTTAAAAATAACTACTGAAAACAAATACAGGAAAATATTAACATATGTTAATTGTGAGAATCGGGACTATAGGTGCTTATTATGTTATTCTTTGCATGTCTCTGTAGCTTTTAAATTTATTAAAATAAAAAGCCAAGAAGGGAAACATTTATTAAACTATAAAGGAGTGAGTAGTTGAAAACAAGAAAACCTAGTTCTGAGCATCTTTGCTTCCTAGCAACCAAAACAATCAGTGAAGGACACGCAATGGGTCACACAGTTCCCTGTGTCTACCACATCACCAGAAGGAATAAACTTTACCATTAGGTCTCAAGTTTGGGTGAATCTTAGTATGAAGGACCTTGAATGTACATAATGTACAAGGTCTTTGATAGCAATGCCACCCAACGTACCAAGATGTTTCAGTAGTGCTGTGTGTTGAATTAGCTCTCAGCAAGTAATCTGGAATACTGTGAAATTATACAGGCATACCTTGGGGATATTGCAGGTTCAGTTCCAGACCACCGCAATAATGCAAATATCGCAGTAATGTGAGTCATATATAAAAGTTATGTAGTCTATTAAGTGTGCAACGGACTATGTCTAAAAAAAAACTGTATATACCTTAATTTAAAAATACTTTATTGCTAAAAAATGCTAACCTCATATGAACCTTCAGCGAGTCATAATCTTTTCACTGGTGGAGGGTTTGAAATATTGCAAGAACTATCAAAACATGACACATAGACACAAAGCAAGCAAGCGCTATTGGAAAAATGATGCTGGTAGACTTGCTCAGCACAGGGTTGCCATAAACCTTCAATTTGTAAAAAACACAATAAAGCCAAGTGCCATAAAACGAGGTATGCCTGTGACTCTGTATAGACAATTCAACGTAGGGGATTAGTGGGACGTGACACAGATAGGTGCCTTTCTCCTGATCTGGTTTAGCATAAATCTTGGAGAATTGAGAGGAGTAAGCCTAGCATACCCTCGGTTCTCAGCCACTCTTCTTCACACAGCAGATGACATCACGTACCTGAAGGTACTCAGTAGCAAGCACAGTTCGCACACCAGAAAGCACACCATCATTCCAGTGAAAATGACGTTCTCTGAAGGTAATTACACTCACAGGTATGGTTATGCAAGTATGAGTACGAATCCTTCACAGGTACCACTGATTTAATTAGTAGTAATAATAATCTTCTTGGGACATTTCGTTTCTTTGAGACAAAATTTTGTTTTGATGCTGTGGTTGAAACTCTTGTCTTAGGCCAAAGTTCTCCCTTATCTGTTGTTTTCTCCAAGCTTTTAAGAGTTACTTTATGTAGGCAAGGAAGGAACACTGGTAGGGCAAAAGGTTGGTGTCACTGTCCCTTGCTGTCCCTATGGCCAAGGAGGTAAAAGGTGTCTGAGAGAGACACCACAGCTGCCACGCCCAACTCCGAGGTAAACCTGCTCCTGTGCTCGGGAGGGGGCTTTACGATCATGGTACAGGAGAAAGAGCACCCAGCTAGCCGTGAAGCCAGCTGGTCTCAGCTGCAGCTCTGCCTCTAACTTCTTGGGTGACCTCGGGCTAGTCACCCTAATGGTGGCTCTCCCTGTTCTTCTCTGTAAACTGCAAGGATGGAAGCAGACAATGGCTTCTAAGCTTCCTCCCAGCTCTGGGACACGGGATGCCAGAAAACCCAGTGGTGTTGGCAGGATTGGCTCCGTGATATATGGGGCCTAGTGCAAAATGAAACAGTGGGGCTCCTTGTTCAAAAGTTATTAAGAATTTCAAGACAACAACAACAGAGCATTAAATCAAGGGCGAGACCCTTCTAATCTCAGGGCCCTTTGACTGCAAAGATCCCAAGCCCATAAAACCAGTGCAGGTATCAGCCTCCCATGGTGGAGCTGGTCCGCCTCTCAGGGGTAGTGGGAGGGAACACATGAGGCTAAAGGCAGTCAGAGACAGCACAAAGCACCAGTAAGAAGGGCCGAGAACAGTGTGCCCTGAGGAAGAGGACAAGGTTGCAGAGGAGCTCAACCCCACGAGATCATCTCCTCTGCCTCTCCAGCTCCCAGTCGTGGTAGGACTGCCCCAGATTTCAGAGACTTCGAAGATCTTAACTTTGTTCTGAAACCCAGGCGAAGTCTGGGAGTGTCAGGTTGCCCAGCAGCTTGTGTGCGGAAGCCTAGTGGACAGTCCAGTTAAGATGCTCAAGAAGCAGGTAGGTGATACTGCCCCTTCCTGCTGAAGTCACAGCCACTCGGGGTCAGCGTGTCGGCAGAGGTGTCTCGGGCCTTTGACACGTGAGAAGAGACTTCACTGTTGATGGTCGGAAGCATCGCTCTTCTGCCTGATGTCATGCATGGTGTTCAGCCTCACAGTGAATGATCTTACTTCTGTGCACATCCCCAGATGTCAGCGAGGATCCTTGACCAGCCCCGCCTCGGTTCATGGGATGTGGATGGGACCTCCCTTAAGGACCCTGTCTGCCACCCCCAGGAGCTCCCTATCAGAGGGATCGGCTCTGGTAATTGTCTGATCCACGGCAGGATATTGTCAGCAGACTAGTCAGGTCCACGTTCAGTGTTTCCCATAATGAGGTCTTTGGTGTCAGGTGACATTAAAGAAGGAGAGTGGTGAAGAAACACCTCGGGTAAACCACTTTCCGATAGCCCGAGAAGGTGGCTTTCAAATCACTTCTCTTACTGGGTTTGAAGAAATGAGGGTGCTTTCTAGAGAGAGCACAGGGCTGAAGGCTGGAGGACCTGAGGTTCAGCCTTCAATTCCCATTTACACGTTGAATGGCCAAAGATAAGTCATTTGTTCTGCTGTGTTTCAGTGTTCCAACTGAAAAATGGCAATAAAATACCTGCCTCATGGGGATGCTGTGGCCATAAAATGAGGTAACAGATAAAATGCACACTTAAAAATAAAATCACTGTGCAACTACGGGGTATAGCCTGGGCTTCTTAAGACCCCCAGAGCTTCATGGACCCAATAAAATAAGTCATGATGATAATAATAATAATCTTTTGAGCTAGCCCGCAGGTAGAAACTGCTGTAATTCCAACCCCCCAAATCCCTTGTGAGGCACTATGTTTATCTGTACAATCTAGAAAGGGACGCACATGCAAATTAACAAAGTCACATCAAAATTTGGAGAAGAAAAAAAAAGAAAAGAGGTTTAAGAGATTTACCCCACCAATCTCTTAGTAATTTTCGTGCTCATTATCAGTAAGCTGTGTTTTTCTTGTAAAAGAACTACTTGGGCGTGCAGTGACTTGAGATAATTAAGAATGCATTTACATTTTATGGAGCCACTAATGCCTTCGGCATTCAAGGATCTTGCATTAGTTACCCATGATACTTTCCCCCAATCAGTGAATATTAAAATATTTAACCTGTGGTCAGGCAATAACCTCCTAAGACACTGGGATTTGATTCAGCAATGTTAAGAAGTCAAAAGGGGATTTGTCAACAAAGAAAAACCATAGCTACTCTCTGAATTCCACTTCCCCAAGTGTTTTTCTCCTTTTTTTAACTGCTTGAAGGATCTCATTAAAATTTCCCAGTTAAAACAGAAATTGGAAGGGCCACAGAATAACTTAGGAAAGGATAGCTTTTCACGGTTTCCGAATGACAACACACACACCTAAAAAGGAATGTCGCAAATCATTGGCCCTCTGAAAAATGAGGACCAGCTGTTCTTCTGAAGTCCCTTCCAGCTCTAACACCCATGTAGTGTACAGAGATTAGGATGTGTGATTATCCAGTATCCTAGGCTTTTGAGTCTCCTGGAGCACAAAGATTAAGACTCTCCTTAGTGCCATGAAATTGTGCCTGGACCTCACCTGCAAAGACAAGAGTCCTGCCACAGGTAGCTCCTGTGAGCCGTGTTCTCCAACGACAGAGGATGGGATCCCCTTTGCAAATCTAGCCAGCCGTCCTGCAAACTGACATAGGACCTGGGGATTGAGATGGACTGAATTGTACACCTGTGCTACATTGCTACCCTCTTATTTGGGCAAGTGCACGTAAATAATTGAGCAAAATTAATTGCAGCCTAACACAGTCCACACAGCAGCAGGCAGTCAAAACCATCTGGGACTAGATATGTGAAGAAGGGAGTACAAACACAGAGTATTTAGAAGTCTTATCCATCTGTGGTTCTAATTTTCAAAGTCAGAAGAGATGAGTCCCCTAGGAGACTGGACCCTGCTTAGAAAGACATCTGAACTAGGCAATAAAATAATATGAAAATACCAAAAAATAAAAATAAGGAAGAGAAATAGATACGTAACTTCATCACAGGACTCCTGTGGTATCTCACAAAACCATGCTTCATGAACCCCAAAGAAAGCGAAAAATCCAGCTAGTGTTATAAATCCTGGTCAGCTGAATTATTTCACATGTTGCAGCCTGACTTAAGTTATTCATCGCAGAGGCTAGCAGTTCCCTGATGCATCCTTCCATGTCACTGGACAGGGTAAAAATAATAAATCGGCCATTGTGAGACACTCCGAGTTCCTTGGGGTTGAGCAGAGCATATTTTATATTCTTCTCTTGGAACTGCCTCTTGTTGGTAGTAAATGGTTGCCAGTGCTTCTGTTTCTCAATAGACAAGTCCTAGAAGTACAGATAATTCGATTTTCATTCACTCTTAGGTCTCCTGCTACCCATGTTCTTCCTTGACGCCGACAAGACTGTACCTGTCTTCCCAGCCCGCGGCCTGAAGTAGCACTGGTATGTTTGGCTCCTTGCCAGAAGATACCATGGGCCACTCTGAAAAGCTTCTTACCTGGTGGATCCAGTGAGCAAAAATTGTCCAGTGGTCGTTTTAGCTGGTTCTTCCTCCTTAGCTCATTTCTTCCCAAGAACAAAGATACCAAGGTGTTGGCTCAGCAGCAGCTCCTGAAAGATGATAATCAGTTGGGTTTGGTTTAAAATTTTCAGGGTCTCCATTACAGGAGAAAATATCATAACAGTGGTAGCAACCACTGTTATATTGAAATTAAATTACTACTCTCATTCTGTTGGAGTGGCGTGTACAAGTCCTGCACCTCCTTGGGAAACAATATGGTGAGTTATTAAGGACCATTAAAATGGTCATACAGTTTGAACAAATAACCTCACCTATGAAAACTCATTCTAAGGTTATTATTCAACAGTAAAATAAGGGAGGTATTGTGCATGTTTCTTTCTGTGAAAACAACATGGAACTTATTAAACAAATTTTGATACAGATGGTGACATGGAACAAATGTATCACATACTATGTTAAAAGATAAAAGCCTAGAGAATAGAATATGTTCTATGACGTAACTATGAAATAAACATTGATCTACGTAGGGACAAAGATGATTAGTGTGCAAAAATGGGTCTTAGGGCAATGGGATTATGTGTAATTTTCCTGCACTCAAATTTGTCCTCAATATTGCTTGTACAGTTTTTAAAAATCTTAAAGATACTGAGAACGCCTCGATCAGTGTTTGGCGTTGCTCCTAAAACTGAGTCTGGACAGCTCAATCTGTTCCAATATTTTGGAACAAGATGAGTAAGGAAGTTTACCTTTTCCATTGTTTTTAAATAACCAGGCATAGTGTCTTTAATCTCACAGTTGGCTTCTTTGAACACTTCGCCTTCAATCATTTTCATGATCCTCACATGATTTTAAAAAGCTGAGAGGTATACTTTGGTGTTTCCATAGTCTCTCTCCTCTACTGTCATGGGATTCTTAATTAAATGAGTTTTAAAGAGCCACCATCCTCCACTTCTAAAGATAGAATGCAGAGACAAGAGCTGGCATTGTGACAAACAGCCAGCCAAGAATTCAGACCACAACACACTACAAACCACTCAAATAAGATGCCCTCCATCAAAGGCCATCATTGGACAATATGAAATGTAAACCACATGCCCCCAAATAGCAAATATTGTGGGTGGCCACGGCACTGGTAGTTGGAAAGATGAATAAATGCAATTAAGAAACCAGGCAAAGAAGTAAACATGCCATGTAGCTTACAAAAGGCCAGCCACATTGTGTTTATTTTAATATTGTTTAACAGTAACACCTAATAAAGAGAGCATCACGATCGTGTGAACTAAATTTTCAGTCATAATGAATGCTGCAAACTTAACCTCCCAAGTTTAAATAGGCTACAACGTCTTGGGAAAAATTCAAGAAAAATTATTTGATAAAGGTGATGGTTTTTCACACCTGAAAATAATGTTTTTCTTCCAGCCTATCTTGATCAACAGTCGGCAGCAACACATTGCAGATATAATCTCAAGACCTTGTGGCATGTACTTGTCACTACATGCATAACTTACTATGGACAGAGGATCACGGAGATTTTGAACATAATTTCCCACACAACAGGAGATTAAATAGACCACACTGGAAGAAGGCAAGAGGAAGCTAGGTCTCTGGAGTACCAAAAAGTAAACTTCAGCCAGTTCTGGAAGCAGATAAACAGCAGGAAGTATACTTTCAGACAGGCTACTTTCTCAATAGCTCCTGCTTTCAAGAATTCTAGGGAAAGGATGAGTTACTGGGTAAGAATGTAATAGGAAAAGGGCCTTCCCTGGAAAGATTTGGAGTGGAAGGAAATCAGCATCTCCTCATTTGTGTCTTATTTTCTCCTCTCCCTTCGTGCTGCCTCCTTTCTCAAGGTATCCCCTGCCCCAGAATACCTTGCCTATCACCCCATCAGAGCCTACTCTTGAGACTGCATTCCTGATACCTGTAGTGAGGTGTTAAGTCAATGCCATACCTTTCGGTGTGTATAAAAATATTAAGCTTTCTTTCTACGCTGTGTCTTCCAATGAAGAGTATCAGACATCAGCAAACAAGTAGAGAAGACACTGAGGTGCAAGAGAACTTTCCCGTATCCCAGAAACCATTCTTCCCAGCGTCCTCCAGCATGACCTTGGACCTGCTGTGCCTAGTTTGCTTATTTGTAAAAACCAAGCACTCAAACGTATGGACACCAAGGGGGGAAAGCAGAGGTGTGTGGAGGTGGCAGTGTGATGAATTGGGAGATTGGGATTGACATGTATACACTAATATGTATAAAATGGATGATTAATAAGAATCTGCTGTACAAAAAGATAAATAAAATAAAATTCAAAAACAAAAAGAAACCACCAAGCACTAATAGTACCTAAGTCACAGGATTACTGTGCAGATTAAATGAGTTCATCCTTGGAAATCTGTAGCGTCATGCCTGATGCATAGGAAGTGCACAATATGTATTAATAGTATTATCATTGTCATCATTCGATATAAAAACTTTCTGAAACAAAGAAGTCACATGAAAATATCATCAGTCAGAAAATACACATGAATGAAAGCATGCATGGAGCTGGTTTATGATGCAGGGCGGGATAGTGATAACAAACAGGTTTTGAAGGTCGGCCACCTGGGCTTAAAACCTTGTCTTGCAATATGGCCACTGTGTGACCCTGGGCCTCAGATTCCTAACCTGAAAAACGGGGAGACAATATCTATTCCACAGAGTTGCTGTGAAGATTAAGCCAGCTAAGAAATGTAAAACATTGAACAGCGCCTGACACAAAATGAGCGTCCAATAGATGGTAGCGGGAAGAAAAAGAGTGCTCTTCAACTAAAATTTTATCCCCAGAAATTGTTCTGAGAAGGAATGAGTGTTTGAGAATCTTACTGTTGGAACTGGGGACTACAAATAACCCCCAAGGTGTGAACCAAGATGGAGAAATCAGGTATCAGAGTCAGCCAGTCCCTGGACTAGAAAACATATCACAGATGTGAGGGCCCAACATCCCAGCCCTGAATTGGGCAGAACTGCCCTTTAGTCCTTGCCAAGCAGCACTGCAGGCCACCTATAAATGGAGGAATGAAAAGCCCAACAGAAGCTGAGTCTCACCAGCTCAACTAATTCTTCTAAACACACTCCCACATAAATCTCTCCTTTTCCCAATGGGAGGATTGAGGGAGTTTGTGGTGAAAGGCTGGAAACTTTCCTTCCTTATTTTTCCCTCCTGTAGAGAGGAATGGAAATGTCATGCCCTCACTGGGAACTTGCAGATTACAGAAATTTCCCCCAACATTTGGCCTTCCCTAATATATCTATTTGTCTTGAATATCCACATGTTCTATATGGAGAAACTAAGTGGGAATATCCTCCAAAATAATCTGATAGACATAAGTATGAATATTGTTTGCTTTCTTTGTGATACTTTGTCTTCAAGATGACCACCACCAATTCCTTCCCTCTCTATATGGACATGTCATTCCTCCACCTAGAGCTGAAGTTTGTTCCTCCACCCCACTGATTCTGAACTAGCATGTGACTGCTTTGACTGGTAGGACAGAGCAGAAGTGATGCTGCTTGGACTCTTAGGCTAGGTTCCTATATACCTTACGACTTCTGTCTGGCTCTCTTGGAATGTTTGCTCTGGGAGAAGCCAGCTTCCATGTAAGAACCTGACTGCCCTGAAACTCCCATGCTGTGAGGAACCCAAGTTGGCCACGTGTAGAGGGAAGCCCAGCCAGCCCCCAGCTGTTCCATCCATCCCAAATGACATGTGGGAGGAAAGAATCCATTTTAGATATCAACTCAGTTCTTCAGATGACTCCAACCCCAGCTGCAGTCCTGAGAGAAATTCCCAGTGAAAACCACCTAGCTGAGCCCAATCAACTCACAGAACCATGAGAAGTAATAAATAATACATAATGATTTCAAGTGGCTTCGTTTTAGGATGTTAGTTATACAGCAATTGATAACCAAACACTGCCTTGATCAAATTTTTCACTGAACTTGACATTTTTTATTTTGGATCTCACTCAAATGGCACTTGAACAACTGAGACTAATTTTTATTCAGGGAACCTTAACATTAAAAATAGGTAATGCTTGGCATTTGTTTTGATGTTATCTGATCAAAGCAGCAAAATTCTCCTCTGCATTCTCTACAAAAGATTGGTTTCTAAACCTCAATTAAAATGCTCTAGGAAAACAAATGAAATTGGGCTCCTTCTACAACGCTAAATGTCATATCTCTAATGCAAATAATAGATTTGATAACAGAGAGAATGAATATTTACCATGAAACTAATTTCCTATCATTTGATGCCAATTAAGATTGTAATTGCTTCCTCAGTATCACCAGATCATTCGCAGTTTCAGTAAGTACGAGTATATTTGGTTACATTTATTTAAGTTGTGTAAACCCTTGTGATTAGTTATTTCCAGAGGAAAATGGAATTTGAAACAAGAAACACTTCTGATCTAATTTTCTGCAGATGTAGACCTTAAAATCAGATAAATTAGTTAAGCTAGTCATGCAAATGAGTCCATGCTCACAAGCTTGATGTTCAAAGGAACTTAGAAAGGCAACCAAAGATAAAACCAATTTCTAATTTATTTAGTCCTCCTTGCCTACGAAAATCCCTTTTATAAATATGATGATTTTTTTGTGAAATACATTCTTTTAATATATGGCTACGATATGGATTTATATAGAGGAAGACAACCACATTTTCCAGCTAGAGTTATTTTTCTAAAGGCCAAAGATATTCTGTCTACAAGACTGTGTTTATATTTCTCTGGCCTAGGAAAGCAGGGTACCTGGGACTTGCAATCTTTAAAGTCCTTTGCACTCAGGGTTAGCCTCTTTACTTCTCTGAGCTTCTATTTACTGTCCTGGGGCAAAAAAAAAAAAAAAAAAAAAAAGAGAAGAAGAAGAAGAAAAAGAATAAGAAGGATATGTGGGATTTAGGAATTAGGCACATGAACTCATTCATGTAAAAGTGACCAGCGTGGACTCTGACTTTTACGGTAAATAACATATACATAAGAACACAGGAAGAGGAGAACTCTCCAATTCCCCAAAGCCCACGCTGTTCGGCTGAGCACTTTGAACACCACTGGAAGCAGCTTATGTTAACTCTCATGGACAACAAGTAAATTGCTGCATTGGTGTAACTTACACTGTAACTTCTACACAAGAGAATCTGGCCAGGATCAGATCTCTGTTCAGGGCTGATGTCGGTTTCTGTCCCAGGGGACATTTCTGCTGTTTTAAACCATTCTATCCCCAATCCTACCATTCCGGGTCATCTCAACCCACTATCCAACCAAACACGGAGGGCAGAGCAGCCCTGTCTTAGTTATGGTAGCAGACGAAGTGTCTGGGGCAAGCATACGAGAGCCTCCCCACCGTGGGCCTTATAAAACGGGATGTGTGTACTCTTTCTGCATTCTGTTCTGGGTATGTTGTTGAGTTTTGTGATGAAAGATACTGAGCATTTATGTAGCAACTGACATATGGGGCTTTCGTAAGGGCCCATGAATCACTGCTGATGGTCTGAAGCATTGTACTTGGTTGGTGTTCGTAGCCCTGAGACATTTGGGACTGCTTTCAGGCCTCTCCCAGGAATTCAGAACCATGTGAAGGAAAAGGTGACGGAGTCGGGGAGACGGGGAGGGAAGCATATAGAGCAGGAAGTTTAGACAAGGCTATTAAAGAGGTAGTTGCTGTGTGACTAATCTCAAAGATACCAAAAGACAGGCTTTTATTTGGACATATGTTTGAATTATCACTGTTACCACAAATAGAACCCAACTGTAGACTGAGAGAATTGAATTAGAATTTTAAAAATCAGTGTTCTGAGCAACTCTAAATTCTGCAAATATTGACATGAACACACAAGTTTCTGTAGGAAGCAAACGTGACCCAAGCCAGGTAGACGTTATCAATGGTAGAGACAGCCCAAAGTGATCATACTTTTCTTTGCTTTTATTCTCTATGTGAATGGGACATTTGTGATTTTTCACCAGTAACAAAATCAATAGAACTGTGACTTACATTTCACAATTTAAATGGCTGATTTATACACTCGAAAATACAATCATATTTTCTACAGTTTCTTGTTCTGGAAAGTTACAAGGGGACACATCTCAGCCTTTGCTCCATGCTCTGTGAATGTTGTTGTCCTAATGATTTTTCTGCAATTTCTCTAAGGAGCCATCAAGACATGTAGATTTTTACCTTATGTTGGCTTTGGGCAAATAGAATTCAAAAGGCAAAACAAAATATAGAGTAGTCAGAAATTTGAATTCCTGTAAAAGCTTGTGGTGGTTAATTTTAATGGAAGCTATTTTGATTGTCACTGAAAATAACAATCGAGTACCGTGCTGACACGGGTAGTACAATAAGCTCTTGGCAATCGTGGATTTAACATCCATGGTTTTGAATGTGCTTAAATGACTCTGAAAGCCCATAACATATAGTTATTTGTACTTTTGCTGAGACATGAATCTGAACTGCCTGAACTGGGAGGCAGGAATGAGTCATTTAACTCAATCCCTTGACTTTATTCTCTACTTGGTTCCTTGTAGAAGTTTTATGGATTTGGGGACTTGCAAAGGTCTCAGGGACTCCTTCACAAAAATTCTCATATCTAACATAATGTTTTAAGAGTAGTAAAGGGGTAAAGGGGACAGATACATGGAAACCATCGAGGTAATATAATTTCAGTATAGAACACTGAAATGTGAAACCTCAATGAATACTTATTTTATTGATTTCTCATGAACTGGAATAATGTATGTTAAGTATCTAATACATGATGGAGTGTTCTTTATATGTTAATTCCTTTTTTTTGTTTGTTTGTTTTTTTTTGGCGGTACACAGGCCTCTCACTGCTGTGGCCTCTCCCGTTGCGGAGCACAGTCTCCAGACGGGCAGGCTCAGCGACCATGGCTCACGGGCCCAGCCGCTCCACGGCATGTGGGATCTTCCCGGACTGGGGCACGAACCCGTATCGCCTAGCATCGGCAGGTGGACTCTCAACCAGTGCGCCACCAGGGAAGCCCTATGTTAATTCCTTTTCTCTGCTTCCTGTTTGTTATTGAAACCTTTATGTGGTAGTTTCTACTTACAATGACCTTCCTTTGAATTAGATAAAGGGAGAAAAATATCAGAGGCTACCACTGGGGTTTTTTTTGTTGTTTGTAATTTTTTTAGGATTTGAACAATGTTTAGTGCAAAGTCTGCCTAAGATAAGGAGTCTCTCTCACAAAGCCTGCCCGCACTTGATTTAGCAGTCTATATTTATGTGTCGCGACAGAGGCATTGTTTATACATTCCCTTAATCTGCAGCCTCGCGGTGTGACAGGATTAGGAATCTGGGCCCATAGGCAGATGTTTGGGTGTGTGGCAAAACTGAGACACTTCAAAAAATTTGCTTTTGAAGATTAGGAATGGGGGCTTGATACACCCATTTGGTTTTTCTCGGTGTCTGAACACAGAACCTTAGTAATCCTTTTGCTGGAAATCTCATTAATGTGTGTTTCAGATCACATTATATTTATACATATGTCATGTCTGCTTAAAAATCAAATAAGGGTTATTTTTCATTAAGATGGTCTTTTTTAAGTGCGTGAATATTTCAATAAATGACACTGAAGTAACTCTTCTTGTAGATTTGGTAATTTACATATTTTGTAGATATGCACATGAAAGATGATCCAAAATACAGCCATCATTGTTCTAAAACTCAGGAAGCTGAGTGTCATTTGATGCATCCTTGTAACAGATTGTCATAATGAGAGGAACCTAAGATTTTATCTTTGTGTTTGGACATTTTGGGGGTGAAAGACTATTTTTAATAACACCTTCCCCCACCCAGGTTTCAAAGTATTGCACTCCCCTAGGAGTGACAAACAACAGAAATCAGCCAGTTGTTTGGTCATCAAAATCATGAATATGGTAATTCATGACAACAGGAATACTGAGTTACCTTTCTTTCAATCAAAATAATGAGAAAGCAGTTATATATTTGCATGAAAATAGAAATTTAAGGTGGCATTACAGTTTTTCAATTGTAATCTGCTCTTCCGCCACCCCCCACCCCTTAACAGGCTTAAGTTTGCAAACTGCTTCAGCAACCATCAGCCAAGAAATGTACATGTCATCTGCAAATCACAAATCTTGACTCGAGTGATTGCACAAAGAGAAGTGCTGAAGGGTTCACAGTGGCCAGGACAAGACTTAAAAGTGATGCGAAATAGGGAGCAAAGAGGGCTGCAATTGCCTTGGAGCCTAAAATAGACTGAGCTTCAATGCCATAGAAAAAAATCACCAGCTTCTCCATCATTTCTTTAAAGGTCAAAATTTTTGTAGGTGGACTGGGAGAGCAGCGGATTGCAGATGCGTTTAACAGCAGGATATTTTCCGTTGCCATGACCAGTTAAGGAAGATTTTCAAAATCACATCTGCTGGTAAACAGTTTGGCCCTACTCTGGGTCATCCGCCTTCTCTGGTTTCCTTGCTGCATGGATTCTTACCTGGGTAGAATCCCAAACCTCACATCAGTCAAAGTTAGGCTTTCAGTACAGTCCATTACATTTCTTAGAGAGGTACCTCGGTGGCTTTCAGGGAGGTTTTATGATGTGGGGCTGCCTCTTCCCAAATGCATGAAGCACACACATGAGGCATGCAAGCACAGAGCGTGGACTCACACCATTTCCGCTTCAAGCTTCTGGTCAGCAGGTGGGCATCAGTGCCCAGCCTTCACTGCTAACCAGCTAAGCTCTATCGCTTCCTCCAAGGAGCTCCCCAAAGGACCTTGAAGGGCCCAGTTGTGTGGCTGCCTTTTAGGGAGGTCGCCCAATGCTCTACCATGTTATACTCAACTCTTGGCTACTGTAAACGGGTAAGTCATTCAGCAAACCCAACTTAAGCCTGCAGTCAGAGTCAGATTGAGCGGTGGGAAAACTTCTGTACTGCCCACATTTCCACATTGGTCTCCAGGGGTGCAGAGCAAGAATGATAAAAGCCCTAGGAGCTCCTTCGAGAAGCTCTTCCAGATGACACCCATCTCATGGGTTCCTCATGGGGAGTACATCTCTAAGTGGGAATGTGGGAAGATAAGATCTCAGTATAGCTAAATAAACAAAGTCTTTCCTCTGGGCCAAAGGCATGTAGAAATCACAAACTTGCTCTGTCCCAACTACCTTGGGTTAGAATGAGATCCCAGTGCCAGTTAGACTTTACACCTTATCTGACCCTCCTGCCTGCAGCACCTGGCAACGCCCCTACCTGCAGACGAGTGTGACCGTGTGTGGGTCCCTAGGAAGAAGGTGTGTGGTGAGAACTTATTGTTCACAATTTTCTCAAAAATATTATCCACAGGGCTTCACTGGTGGCGCAGTGGTTGAGAGTCTGCCTGCCAATGCAGGGTACGTGGGTTTGTGCCCCGGTCCGGGAAGATCCCACATGCCGCAGAGCGGCTGGGCCCGTGAGCCATGGCCACTGAGCCTGTGCGTCCGGAGCCTGTGCTCCACAACGGGAGAGGCCACAACAGTGAGAGGCCCGCGTAGCAAAAAAAAATATATATATATATATATAAAATCCACAGTGTTCATGTAGCCATGCATTCAGGTTGGGATGGCAAAGTACTTTGTGTCACCTGTCTGGGCAGGGGGATCCCCAAGGATGACTCAGGGTCTCACACATTCCAAAAAAGATGTTATCAGGTTAGAGAGGCTAAATGTCATAAATCCTTTCCCTTGGAAATGGCATAAGATGTTCTCCCTCTGACAATTTCCAATCCCCAATTTTCCATTTTGGCAAGGAAATAATAGGAATTAACATCAGTCCCTTATATAGTTTCCTTATTTGATCCTTTACCCCAAGCAGAACCGTGGTGACTAAGAAAGGGATACATGTAGTTGTATAACCTTAGGTCAGTTACTTGAGCTCTCTGTGTCTCTGTCCCTCACCTGAAAGGGAGGAATAATAGCATGTCCCCACAGTGCTGTTGTGAGAACTAAATGAGTTAATGTGTGAAACTTGCCAAGAACAGTGCCTGGCACATAGTAAGTGCCCAGTAGAGAGTTCAATTTAAAAGATTTCTGTTGTTGCTATTGTTATTATATCTTTGCAATATGCTATCAACCATCTTTCGCTGTCTAATGACAGGGGTGGGGTAAGGGCAGTTAAAGATAACGGTCTGGGGAGTGGAGGGGCAGAGGGAGGAGGTTTCCAGGTATAGCACTGGTGGCACATCAGCAAAGAATCCTATGGAATTTCATTCATTTGCAAAGAGCCGTATAGCTTCTGTTCTAGCTTTCTGTTTTACCTTTTCAATTCCCATAACCCACTTTCTCTCTTTGCATACATCTAGGTCTTTCATAGGAACAAAATATGATCCTTTCAAGAGTTCTCACACATCAGTGCAGACATGAGAATGAGTAAGACCAGAGCGCACCGATGCAAGAATGTGTGTGGGCCCAGGAACAGGAGGTGGTACTACAGAGCTCAGGGTCCCAGGGTAGAAGCTCACGCCACAATCTGTGATCCTTGTGAATGAGAACACAATGGAGAGGAAGGAACTCATGTGGCTTTCTTAGCCCTTAATCATTAAGGGATCCAAGCAAAAATGCTGTCATCCATCCTGCGAGAGGCAGAGTGGCTCACTACTTTGCCAGGCCTGCCTTTGCCTGCTGCTTTAAAAATGCCTGGAGCCCAAATCTGGGCGAAGAGCAAGTAGTAGTGTATGCTAAAACGCTATAGCAATTTGAAAGCAAATGCATACGATACAGAAAATTTAAGCAGCTGGTAGTTGTCATTACATTCATTTCTCAAGGAGGCCTGCCTTCTGGTGACACCAATCAAAGAACTGGGTCATCTCTCAACAGTAATTTTCTTGGAGGCCATGAAATTCTTACATTGATTTCATCCCCCTTTGGCTGAACACGCACTGAGAACAGTCAAGCTGGTGAGGACTCGGGCAGCCCACGGGGCTGTCATCAACTCCATCTAAAGAGTTTATACCCTTAATGGGATCAGAGGTCTTATCGGCGATTCTTCGTAAGTGCAACAGAGAAACTATGTTTCTCTCACTACTGATTCCACACCTGACAATTCTCCTATTTATCAGTTAACAATTATTGTCTGAAAGCAAGTCAGACTACAATGAGGAATTTATGAAGTTCTTAGCAACTAAGAAGCGTGATGGAATCTAACCATTCTCTTCAGAAGACTGAAATGTGAACTGTCCTGACTTCACACACATTAGTGCCACATCATAATACGAATCAATACGAATCATTAGGACATTGATTCTTGCGTTTCTGTATGCATCCAACGAGTTACAGCTATGTATAGAGAAAAACAAAAAGTGTATGGTTACTGTCAAAGGGACCATTAATCCTGGCCCCAAACTCCCTCCTCTGTGAATCCTTCCCAACCCCCCAGGAAGAGGAGGTTGTGCTCTTCTCACTCTCTTCAAATCTGTGATATGGCTCGGAGTTTATTTGGGGTGTTGTCTGTTTAATTTTCTCTACCACTGACTGAGAGCTCTCTTTGAGGAAAGGAATCACATCTTACTCAACCTCTATCCTCAGTATCCAGCATGAGTGTGGCACATAGAAGGGGCTTGAGAATATTGGTCTAATAGATACATGGATAAATATTGGAGTGAGTATACAGACATCAGCATTTGGAAGTGATTCCCTGTCATTTTCTAAAGCTCTGGCTAACAAATACTCATTGGACAGCTAAGCAATACCCTTGGGTCCATGTTGTACCCTGAATTCACAGAATTGTCCCCAAGAAGCTTCAGAATGAAAAATTCTACACTTCCAACTGAACTGTTAGACACTGTAAATGCTGTGACCACCACGCCCATCTCCAGCCATGGAAAGGAAGGAACTATTTTTAAAATTTATTTTATTGAAGTGTAGTTGATTTACAATGCTGTATTAATTCCTGCAAAGTGATTCAGCTATACGTATATATACATTCTTTTTCGTATTCTTTTCCATTATGGTTTATCACAGGATATTGAATATAGTTCCCTGTGCTATATAGTAGGACATTGTTGTTTATCCATCCTTTATATAATAGTTTGCATCTTTTAATGCCAAACTCCCACTCCATCCCTCCCCCACACCCCCGCACCCCTTTGGCAACCACAAGCCTGTTCTCTATGTTTGAGTCTGTGTCTGTTTCGTAGATAAGTTCACTTGTGTCATATTACAGATTCCACATATAAGTGATATCATATGGTATTTGTCTTTCTGACTTATTTCACTTAGTATAATAATCTCTAGTTGCACCTACGTGGCTGCAAATGGCAGTATTTCATTCATTTTAATGGCTGAGTAATATTCCATTGTATCTATGTAGCACATCATCTTTATCCATTCCTCTGTTGATGGACATTTAGGTTGTTTCCGTGTCTTGGCTGTAGTAAATAGTGCTGTTATGAACATAGGGGTGCATGTATCTTTTTGAATTATAGTTTTGAAGGAACCATTTTTAATAGTGCTTTGTGAGGGAGTGCTGTCCCTTGTCCTAGACATTGCCACAACCAGGTGGAGCCTGACAACACCTTGCCTCAGATGCTCGTGTCACCTCACTTTGTGTCCTGGACTGCTCTGCCACCAGGGATTGGACATCTGCTGGGCCCGCTCAGCCAAGATGGAGAAGACAACCCTTCCTGTGGTGGGTGGGGACCTGTGAATGAATGCGGCTCGCTGACAATTTTAAGGCACACTCACAAGGTTTCCTAGGCTGCCCTTGAGAGGAGGGAGCCTGTTTCCCACAGGGGTAATGAGCTCAATATCGTCCCCCTGGACAACTCTTCCTTCTATGCTTCACTCTCCTCCATTCCCCACTTTTGTCTCTGGTACTACTTCTCTGAAGAAACCTTCTGTGAGTGAGCTTTTGTCAGAGGGTCTCTCTTTGGGGAAACTCAGGCAAAGTCCAAGCCATGATGTGACCAAACCATCCATAACACCTCTTCAAATGAAAACTTTGACTAGGTTCAGGACGGATTATGATGACCCAAAAAAAAAAAAAAAAAAAAAGAAAGAAAGAAAGAAATATAATGTTTTAGTCTTCATCCTCATAAAATACAGGGAGTGTATAAAGATTCTATACTTAATTGTATAAAATTAGTCATTCCACAAATTTTTAACAGTCCTTTAGTCATTCATATTCTTCCTTTGGATTGATATAAAAAATGAGGCCAATGAAATGTTTTCCTAAGTACTTACTTATAAAAGTGAATGAATAGCTATTTTCTAAGAAGCAACTGAACTTAAAATGTTACTTTATCCCATGAGACAGAAACTTACTCATCCAGGCTAGAGTAAAAGCCACATTGACTTTGCCTAGGTTTTTCTCCCCATCAAGCTCCCCTTTAATGCTATTCATCACACTTGAAATTACTTGCTTAAGGCCTATCTGTTCCACTAGACTGAAGCCCCATCATGGTGAGGACTATATCATTTGAAAGCATATCCTTAGCTCTGCATCTGGCACACAGTGGGTCCTCAATGGATGGTTAATGAGTTTAACTGAACAAAATATAAAACACCTGACTGAATCCTTACCACTCACTTGATGACTCAGAGACCTTCCCGTACAGTATCAGTCCCCTTGTGTTCGTGTTAATTAAGGAATCCCCTTGCTGAATCAGTCCACAAGCCCCTCATACAGTGAAGATGTAGCGAAGGTTTGGGCTGGTCAGGAGAAAACCAAGAACAAAGCAACTTGATTTTCTTTACATCTAAGGGGAACCCTAATATGAACTCTTCTCTAGCTAAGTCACTCAGTTTCTCTTTACCACTAGTAAAGTTAGAATAATATTAAATCTTGAATTTCTGAAGTTGGAGAGCAAATTCAGCCAAGCACTCAATGGACCTAACTGGACATACAACTGAGAATTTGTTACCACTTGAATTTCAAAAACCTTAACACCAAGATATTTGTCAATAATCATTAACATTGTTTAAAGTACTACCCCAAAGTTCTTTATGTTCAAATAAAATGTTTCCTGCTAAACTCTCTGTAGAATAAGTCTGACCTTCACAGAAAAGGGGAGCAAGTAGAACATTCTTATAAAAACTCTTTTGCTCTCTCTTTTCTTCTCCCCACAAAGTAACTCCCTTCATCTTGACAACTCATATAACACATATCCTACTAAATCATTTAATCATATTGGACTCCTTTAGCTTTCTCCATGTTTGCTGCCTCTCCATTTCTTTCTTGTGCTGTGAAATCACTTCTAGAACCATCACTTTAATAATGCTACTGATAAGTAAATGACATTATGAGTCTCAGAATCAAACATGGTAGAGGAAGTAACACTTGTCCAAAGACTCTAGTTTTAGTCTTTGCTCTCCCATTAACTGGCTCCATGGCCTTGGGTAGGTGATACACACTTTCTGAAACTTGCTTTCCTCTATTGTAAAATAGGAGGAAAGAGGATTTATTTCTATTTCACCTCTCAGCTTAAACCGTCTGTGAATATTTTCAAAGATTAGTCTTGGTAGATGTTTTGTTGAGTCAAGTTTTGTTCTGTCAATTGTACTGTGTCTGCGAAGTATTAATCAGTGTGCTTAGTCTGTCTTGTGCCACTAATGACTGTCTTCATCACAAATGATCATTCTTTTGGAAGTTGGAATACTTCCAGCAAGTTGGTGGCTTTACCACTTCAATTTCAAGGAGCAGGTGTTTTTTCTGAATTGGTGCTGGTCTGTCCAGGAAGGAAACCTGGATGAAGTTTGAAGCCTAGAAGGGTCTAGAATCTCCTCTTTGCAGAGCTAGAGGTGGCTTGCAGAGGACTCAGTTTGTAGCTTGTACACATTTCCTTCTTAGTCCTTTTCCCTGACTTTTTAACTGCCAAGTTGGGCAAGAAATAGAAGCAACCGGTGCTTTGTGACCACCTAGAGGGGTGGGATAGGGAGGGTGGGATGGAGACGCAAGAGGGAGGAGATATGGGGATATGTGTATATGTATAGCTGATTCACTTTGTTATACAGCAGAAACTAACGCACCATTGTAGAGCAATTATACTCCAATAAAGATGTTAAAAAAAAAATAGAAGGAACAATTTAGTCTTGGTCTCCATACCAGAACCAGATCATAACCATTTAGTGATAGATTGTAAATGTTACTAACAAGCTCAAGCTAAGAGGGCAACTGGTGCTGTTATATGTGGGGTATGGAATATATTTTGAAGTCTCAGAGAGGAGGTAAACAGAATATAAAGGATAAAATATATCCTGTCAATAGTGATGGCATCACTAAATCCCATACACATCTTGGAAATGATCACAACATCAAGGCCTGTGATTTAAGATGAGATTACATGTCAAATCGTAAGCAGACCACACCAAGTCACGTATTCATCTCACTTTTTCCCCAGAGTGACCATGACATAAGAAGGAATTGATATTGTGATTCCCAAAGTGTCCTTAAGATGGAGATACTGAGGCCACAAAATTTCGGTCTCAGAAATTCAGAAAGAAGTTAATTAGATATTTGGGAACAGTTTCCCACATGAGAGAATTGTGATTTGCTTTACGTATCCATTTTAAAGAAATTCAAAACTGTTTATCAGAAACAAGGAATCTTTTTAAAAATTTCATTTGATAGTTGTAAAAGAATAATAATTTGGGGGCTTCCCTGGTGGCACAGTGGTCGAGAGTCCGCCTGCCGATGCAGGGGACACGGGTTCATGCCCCGGTCCGGGAAGATCCCACATGCCGCGGAGCGGCTGGGCCCGTGAGCCATGGCCGCTGAGCCGGCGCGTCCGGAGCCTGTGCTCCGCAACGGAAGAGACCACAACAGTGAGAGGCCCGCGTACCGCAAAAAGAAAAAAAATAATAATAATTTGAATAATCTTTCCTCCTCAGAGACACATACTTGGTCCTTTAGGGTAAGATCCTTTTTCTTTTTTCTTTTTAAACAACTGATTATCAACTTATTAAAAATGTTGATTTAAGCATCAGCAATGGTGACTTCAACCTCGACTCCTGGCTCAGTACTGATGGAAGTGCTCTGCTTGACAATCTCAGAGGGACTGTACAGGTCAATGAGTCGCTTGTGGATCCTCATCTGAAAACGATCCCCAGGCTTAGAACCTTCACCGCAAGATTTCCTTGTAGTTATTCTCAGAGTCTTGGTAGGTATGTGTCCATTTGTTGCCAAGTTAAGCTCCAAGACATTACTTTCTGACCTAGGTACCGTTAATAATAGTTCTTAATTCATTTATTTTGTTAATGAATGTTAATTAATTTTAATTATGTGTATTGTTATTAATTACATTATTGTTAATTAATAATGCACTATCTAATAAGTGAAATAATTCACAAATAACTCAAAAAAACTCAAAAAACAAGGGAGGAGTTTTCTAGAATTGCATCAAATACTATAGAAATGATTGATGATTTTTGTCCAACTGATGGATGATCAGATTGATCCATTTTTACATTACAATTTTAAATCTTCTGAGGTAGAAGCCACTGTATCACTAATTAAGTTATTCGGGTGTGTTTCTCCAAATCTTATCTGTTCTTTTCCAATATAGCTGATACTCCTTAAAAGTTATTTTTGTGAAATATTTTAGACACAAAAGATATAGAAGGAAATGTAACAAATACTTTGTTCCTTGCTTCTAGGCTTAAAAAATAATACATCACAGCTACAATTGAAGAAGCTCTGTGTACCCTTCCTTATGCCATTCCCTTCCTTCTCCTACCATCAAACACCCATCCTGTGCATGTTTTTATACCTTTACTACATGTTAATGTATCCCTAAAATATTTGCCACTGTTTTAAGTGATCTAAAACTTTGTACAAATGGCATCATACTCTATGTGTCACCAACTTATTTTTATTAGTTTAATATTGTATGTTTGAGATTTATCCATATTGATATATGTCAGTTTGTTTATTCATTTAAGCTGCTAGGTACTATGAATTTGCCTTAATTTATTTATTCATTCTCCTTTTTATGGATAATTTTTTTCTATTTTCACTTACAAACAGTGCTACAATGAATATTCTTATATACGTAACTTGTGCAAGAGTTTCTTTAGGGTATACATCTCGGAGTAGAACTTCAAGAACCCTGAGTTGGTATCTTCAACTTTATTAATATTACCAAATTGCCCTCTCAAGTGTAAATTATCCCCATTTACACTCCTACCAGCCGTGTGTGGTTCCCCCCAGCCCCACCTTTTCTCATCACTTGCGTTGTCCAGAATTTTCATATTTGCCATTTGATAAATGTGAAAAGACATTTGACTGGGTTTTCATTTACATCTCTCTCCAGCTCTTCTCTTTAGGAAAATATTGGCCCAAGCATAAGATATTCTGAAAGTTTTTGTCTTCACCGTCCCACTCCCCATTCTTCATTCTGCTGGGAAACTCTGAGAACTTACGGATCAGGGGACACTTCAGATGTTTCCTTCCATGTGGAGGTGTGACAGTTATGATCTCTCCTCCTCAGTGTTAAGTAAGAAACTGTGAAGGGTCTGAGATTTTACCCTACTTGGAAGCTAACAAGTTAGCCTGCCATCGTTTTATATACATAAACTGACAGAAGACACAAGACCCCTGGGTCAGAGAAACAGACCATTTATGACTCACAGCACGACTCCTGTCTGATAGAATTACTCAGTAAGTCATATACACAACACTGTGCACTAAAGCTGCCCACCATCGCCTCTTGTTCCTTCATACCTAGGATAAATTTCAACTTCATGACCAGTATTGTAATCTCTGCTTTCCTAGACAATTAGGAGAATTCCATTATGGTGAAAGTTGTTCCTTTTTATTTCTACAAAAGCCATGTATATCAACGGAGAAAAATTTTAGTATAGTATTTTCAGTCCCTTGTTTTTAGTTTAGCCAATTACAAGCTCAGCATCATGGCATAGTGGACGCTGCCCAAGCACAGTTTGATCTACTTTTGAATACCGATTCTGCCATTTTATACCTGGATGGCTTTGGGCAAGTTTCCTAATTTCTCTGAGATCCAAAGACCTCATCTGTACAGTAGTCATAAAATGCTTACATCGAAGAGTTGACAGACTCGGATTCACTAGTGCAGGTAAAACACCTGATACATGATAAATACCTCAGTGTTAACAGTGATTATTATTCTAAAAGGCAACATCCTTTGGTGGAAGGATGTTTATTTCCCTGAATTTAGTAAACACCCCTTGCCCTGATGTTATTCCATAATTATTGCTCCCAGGGATATTTTAGATTTGACAGAAAATAACCACTGCCTTTATTGGGTACCCACAGGCTAGATGTTTTTTTCAAGGTAGAAATTATGCTACACACTTTACAGATGAGGATATATGAAGCAAGAGAAGTTAGAAAAATTGCCCACAGTCATACCGTCAGTAAATGTTAGATCTAGGATTTGAACCCACGTCTGTTTACTTCTTAGCCCTGGGCTCCTGTTTATTTATCAATACAAATTAGGATGTATACATTTTAATAAAGCATAAGGATATTAGAGTATTTGACTCATTTTACTTAGTCATGAATATGAATATGACAGTAAATACACTCACAGTTTTGGGATAGAAATGATGCCAAAGTCTCTTGTGATTTTTCTTTACCAGGGAAGTGTAGCTCTACTAAACACACACAAAGTGTCCAAGATTCCTATGTGAGTTTGGTAGTTAGCACAGTCTCTTGAGAAAATGAAGCAACCAAGAAGCAGTAATGTTTTTAAGATATTTCCTTTTTTACCACTTAACTAAACGTATTTTGAAAATCCAGTTACAATTCTAAGGAAGCTTCTCCAACCCAGAAAACAATCCCAGGCCAGAGACCCTTGAACTCAGGCACTTTACAACCAACTTCCTTTATGCTTTTCATTTTTTTACCGTCCTTCTACTGAGCAGTAAAATGAGTGAGCAACAGGAATATCAGAAGTTTTAGTGTTTTCCTATTCCGTTGGAAGGCTTTATCTGATCTGAGCGATGCTTTAACTATGTTAACACAGAAATACAGCCTCAGTGTCGGTGGCTTAAATGTAACGAACCATGCTTAGGATGGAATGGCATGTTTAACTTCTCTCTTTCTCATAAAGACTTATTTCAAGTTATACAGTCAGAAAAATCAATGTTTAAACTCTAAAGGGCTATTAAGTTCAGAAATCTTCCCTCCAAAGTCCTTCATGTTTCACCAGGTTATTATTTTAATATGCAATTAAAGCCCTGTAATGCCACAACTGATGATGGGAGACTTTCTGTGGGATGAGTTAACCCCTATTTAGCCTTCCATCCTTTGTTTCCTGATTGAGCAGAATCTTGCAGTTTCACCCCATCTCTGCCTGTCTGTCTATTCCTCCAGTTGATACTTAAAGTTAGTTTCAAAATAAATAATTATAAGCACCTATGTGTGTCATCACCCATACTATACATTTTCTTCTTTCAAAAATTCTTTCTCCTTGATGCTCAGATTGCTTTGCCACTCTAAACCAAACTGGACTACCTATGAATGCATCAGGAGGCAACCCATTTCCGTAGCTACTTAAGGTATGGATAAAGCCTACAGCAATTATGCACTTTCATTTTAGGCAGGCTCTTAGATTTAACTTTTAATTACTTCCTAGGAATGAGTGCCTCTACCCAATTCACTTAAGCAGATGTAACTACAACTGCAAAAAACACTGTTGACTGGTGTCCTCCAGAGACCTGTTCATTACCTGTCATTAAATGTTTTAAAGTTTGCATAATTGATCCAGCCAATAAGTCATCATTGATTAATGGGGTTCTGTGCTGAAGAGTTGCTCTTTAAAAATTCATAACACTGGTATGTGTCTTTACAATCCATTAGCTGTTTACGTACCCACAGCCTTAGCATTGATTGACCTTGGACTGAGATTCTCATGGACTTCTTTTTTTTGCAAGTCCTCAGTATAGAAAAGCAATACTTCAGCCTTCTCCCTTGACAGCTATACTTTGATTTTTTTCCCCCTCCATCAAAACAGAAACTTTACTTGAAATGATGAATAAAGCATATTCCATAAACAGCTCTTCACTATTATTTAAGCTTATGGGCTGCGTTGTGTGAATCTCCTTTCCCCACCATCAGATTCAAGTGTGTAAATGTTCTAAAAGGCTTTGAAAGTTTTATGATGATTTCAGGGGATGGAGGAGTAATAGCTGAAGAGTGAAGCTATTAGTTTTAATATTTATATTGAGTGCTCTGAAACATTAATGTGACAAGATGTAAGATCAGTGCAGTGGGATATATTTACTTCACAACCATTGCCACGTGACCAGAAAAAACCCGTGTGTGTGTATTTGTGTGTGTGTGTGTCTGTGTGTGCGTGTTTATTTTCTAAAACTTTTGAGACCAAGGTTCAAACGTTGTTTGCAGGTTATTATTTTTTTCTTTTTCATGAGATTTAAAGTTCCGATTGATGAATACGTTAGCTTTTCTTGAACTTGAGCTATTTTTAGGAAGCAGGAATGGGCTGCCAGACAAAGGTTGATACATGGGTTTGTTAATTTGTGTGGGTCTGCATTCCAACAGTACTCTGAGCCCACCATGGTGAATACCATCCACCAGATTAGTAACACTTTCTCCTGCCTTCACTTCCTACTGTGTCTTGGGGAATCTAAAGAGTGATGATTATAAATCTGGACTGAGAGGACTTTATAATGAGAGCCACTCTAGGCGATTTCATATGGAAAAGAAATGAGGCAAGGAAGTTTTGAGCTCTGGACTCTGTCAGCTCCGGATTCAGCCTCAGCTCCACCCCAACAGGCTTTGTAACCTTGTGCATGTCTCTCTACATTTTCAAGTTTGATTATTGATTTTTAAAAGGAGAATAATAATTTACCAATTGGCATACTTCTTGCAGTGATTAAAAGAGACAATCCCTGTAAAGACCTGGCACAGTAAATATTCCTGAGTATTATTCCCACAATCAAATGAGCAAATACCTTCAGCGTGCCTGTAATGTGCTAGGCACTGAATTTTCACCCATTACTAGATTTTTAAAGTATGATATATGGTTCTCATTTTCAAGATATTAACCATCTATTGGGAAACCAAGAACATTTGACCAACTTAAATCTCAAAACAAAGGCAGAAGTGTTGTTCTAGAACTAGAGCAGACCTGAAAGACCCGAGTTTAAGTCTAAGCTCTGCCATTTGCTGCCTGGACAGCACCAAGCTTGTCAGTCTCTCTGAGACTCTTTTTGCTCTAATGCGAAGTAAGAGTATTGATACTTCACCTCACATAGTGGCCATGAAGATTCAAGAACATAACGTTAATAATGTTTGTGGTAAATGGTAAGCTACTAAAAATGTGGTACATTCAGACAATTCCAAGTTTGGAGAGTTTAGACAAACCTGAGTGGCCAGATGACTTCCTAGCTAATTTTGGATGTCCATAGCAATGAAGGCATTCTTCATGACATAAATGAGACAGAGAGTAGGTAATGATAAAGATCAGTGAAGGAAGACCTTGTTTTATGCAGGGTCATCATGGCAGAGTGGGACTGGACCGGACGTATAAGGTCAATTTCAACATCAATAGGCAAAGAAAAGTAATTAACTGTGAGAGTAGACAAAATGCGATGAGTAAAAGGAACAAAAAGCAAAGGAAGAAAAGCCAAGGTCCATGGGGAGGGTAGAAGTATGGTGTGGGCATGGGCGCTAAACTGTAGGAGCTAAAGTTACAAAAGTGATCTAGGGAAGATGGCAGCGCCTGGAGCGCCAGGATGGAGTTGTTATTTTGACCCTGTAGCCCAGTAGGTTTTTTTTCTTTCCCATTTTAAAAAAGCAGTATAATATGTTAATAAAAGTTAACTTTTTATTTTTTAATCTAAGTAAAATATATCCATAGTTTAAGACAGCAGTTTTTAACCTTGGATGTATATCAAAATCACTTGGGGAGCTTTTATAAATTCAATACCCAGGCCTCACCCCAGACTAATTAAATCAGATTCTCTTAGGGTGGGACCCAGACATCAGTCAGCATTTTTAAAGCTCCCAGGTGATTCTGCTGCAACCAAGGTTGAGAACCACTGGTTTAAAGTGTTCATTTTGCACTACAATGAAAAAGAGCTATTCCTCTGCTCCGTTCCACCCCTCCACTTAGCCTCATAGTATAAAGGCCATAACTTGTCTCTTCTGTTTTCCATATATTAGTCTCTTGTATTTCGAAGGTTTCCCTCAGATCCATAGGAATCCTTGACCCTCTGTTCATGTTTAAGAATGAGATACTAAAAAAATTATGGAAAATTCCTTTGCATGGATTTTGTGTGGCTTATGGAAGATTCCTTCGCAATTGTTGGGCTTTATCGTAGGTAAGTGGTGAGCTAGCTTTTTAGTTGAAGGAACTTCATATGTCAACATTCATAGGGCTTTTCTCTGGGATTCTTCATTTTCTTAAGAGAAGACTCCTGCCTGGGCACTTTGCATGACTTGGTTCCTCTATTCTGTGAACGGGGCAGAGGAAGGACGCCAAGGTCCCGCTAGTCAATAGGCCAACTGTCACTTAATGCCCTTGTTTTTTGCCTTTGCACCTCATCCTTTGCCCTCTGATGTGGCCATGTTCCCCAAACCAGAGCCCCTTTGGTTCAGCTTTTCTAGAGATTAAATTTCTGTTTTCTGAGGTAAATGTAGGGGAGGGTGGTGTATTGTGGGAGGTGGGGGGAAGGTAGAGGCGAGGAGTAGAATCTGCCTGTTCTAGACTGTGCAGTGGTCCTGGGAGTCCAAAAGCTTCATATCTTAACTCACCTTCCACTAATTCTCCTGATTTCTGCTCTGTCTCCTGATTTCCTCACCCCATTAGGTGGTACCTGACGTCCAACCTTGATGTTTTTCCTGGGGTTTTATTGGCTGAATCTGCTCATTTCTTACTGGTATTTATCCTCTGCAAGTCCTTGTATTTTAACTCCCTCTGCTCTGCTGAATCATTTACCGCTCTCCATCTACTTCCGATCTTCCAAAAATATCTTAGCCTTTCTTGTCTGTTGTCCCCTCTCCTGCTTCTTTGACCTTGTGGGTTTATATAATTTTGGTTTTGTTCTTTGAATATTATTTTAATGGAAATAAAATAAAGAGAAACACATGTGGTCAATCTGCCATGTCTAAACAGAAGTCCCAGGGGAATGGGGGGAAGCGTTGTGATTGTTTTTATAAATATTGTGCAGAACTGTTAAAAAAACAGTTAGAAACAGAGTCTATTCCATGTAAATGAGGGGTAGAGATCCCTTTCCCATCCTCTCCCTTTTCCTTCAAACCCAAACAAACTCCGAGAATACAGATGGAAGAAAGTCCTACTGTAAACAGGGAGTGGTCAGAGGTGAAGACCATGGTCTCCAAATGCTTCCCTTCTGGGTCTTTTTGCCAAAATATGGAGTGACCAAGGAGCCATGAGGGAGTTATCTTGTTTCCTGCTATGATTTGCCATGGTCCTTTTGCAGATTTCTGTTACTCAACAAAAATTCCTTAAGTACTTTATTCCTAAGGATGATTAAGATTGCCTGGGGGACACAAAAATCAACAAGATAGCCTCTATGCTCAAGGAACTGATAAGCCAGTGGGGAGGCTGGTGGGAGAGTGGCTGTCACATCATACACCCTTTCAAAAGCTCTGTCCCATCTCACACATTCTCCAGAGCTGAGAGGGCCTCCCACCAGTCCCCAGCTTCACCTCTTCATTATCAAAAAGCACGAATCTCAGGAAGTTCTGCACAGGGATATTCACAGAGGGCGCAAACAAATGGTGAACAGGTGGGAGCTGCCCCTACAATCCAACCAAGCTCCGATTCCAATCCAACTGCCCCCCACAGCTCCCCGGCCTCAGCAGAGACCTTGAAGGATGGATGCTCTAGGCCAATGGCAATTCATATCCTCCTATTCAATAAGTATTGTTCAGGCCTCAAATTCAAAGCATGAAATATGTATCAGCAGATGAAAGTCTTGATGAGCACATTCTCTTTTTTAACTTCTTTTCTATCTTCTCTGTCTTCCCATAATGCCTACTCATGCTTTCCTCATTTAAAGTATTCACTTTAAGCGCCATCCCAAATGCTCACATGGAGGCAAATAAATATGCTTTGTTTGTCCCAAGCTATGAGTCCTCTAATGTAAAGGTTACATGGCAAATATTTTCTATCCCAAATGTCAGAAAAATCATGGACTTCCCTGAGGGGACTGTTTTTCAAGAACTCCGTGAAATCAGGTTGGCAGGCAAGGAAGGACGGAACGCTGCCACCACATATATCTCTTGAAAACTGCAGTAAGTTGTGCACTCACAGTCCACACAGTAACACTTAGGAACACCCCAAGCTAGGGATCCTGGGGCTCAGGAGGCATCATGGGTGGCAGGTCCAACCACCCACCCACCCACTCCCAGTCAAGCCTGTGGCCCCTCACACTGTCGGCTCACTTTTCCTGACAAATCTCCAGACGTACACACCTCAGTCACAAGGAATAATTAGGCTTAAAAAACTTTCTGTGGGAAAAACTCCCACACCTTTGTAGGTTTGTCCTGGGGATACCAAGCTCCACTATGCAAATATAATAGTATCAGCAGCTTTCTTGCATGTGCCCTTCCCTCTGTGGTCTTCCAAAGTGCTGTACCCACCGTGGGACAAATCTGGCATGGTAATTCAGGTTGGTGGGCAGACTCTGACAGCCTTTTCACAGATCCTGCTTCTCCCTTCTTAGTAAGGGGACAGGAGGAAGACAGAAAGGAGAAGAGAAGATGTGAGAAAGTTATTAACTTGGCCCCAGACTTCCCTTCCCTCTGCCTGACTCAGGTTTTGGGATCTTGTCTGCTTACCTGACCTCCTTTCCTGAGTGTTCTGAAAAAGGAAGCGTAAAAGTCATACTGGAAGATTCTATAGAGAAAAATCAATAAGAATAAAAGGAAAACTGCACCCCCCAAGGGGCTGTATGAAATGAAGGAAATGTGGCATATTGGGAAAGATTGTATGAGAGGGATCCTGGAGAAGAGAAGTGACATAAAGATAGACATAGGGACAATCAATATTTTTCTGGACTAAGTGAGTGAGAAATTCCTCCAAGTTCCCTTGAGCCAAACAATGGAAGACAACAGGTGATGTGACCATACTTTGCTCTGGTCTATGTACTTGAACATCCTTAAATGACTGAGATACACAGAGAAGATCTGAATTTTTATTGGCACTATAATTCTTTAACTACAACACATTGTAGAAGCTTTCTAAGCCTGCCCAGAGAGTAGCTCTGTACAAACTTGAGCTATACACTTGTCTCTTCTGTAACCTACAGTGATATTTTGTCCTATTCAGCTACTTCCTGTAGATTAGCCTTCTAGGCTGTCTTTCCCTTCTATTCCTCAGAAAATGCACCCTTGACCTTGAATGGATTCTGTCCAGAGTACTCACTGAACCGAGCATTAACCAATAAATGGAGAATAATGTTTGAACCAATGAAAAGAAAGGACTCTTTGATTGATATGCTTGATATCTTTTGTCTGCCCTTACAGATTTACCTTTCTCCACCCTGGTCTAGGCCCCTGGGGGCTGACTTGCATGGCCCGATTAATGAAACACCTTGCTCTGACTTCCGGTTGAGTTTGGCCAACCGGAAGCACCAGAATGAGACCTAGGGATAGGAGTTGAGGCTGGTTGTTCATTCCCCAAACTCACTTCCTACTCTCCAGGAGTGTTCCTCAACCGAAGACTCAACCTCAGTCTGGAGACCCTCTCCACCAGCTCTCCTTCCTGGGCTATGATAACCATTCCTCTCCTTTGGCATTCAGGCTTGGAATTCACTAGCTCTGGAGTTCAGTGCTACCCCTGTGGGTTTTCCTGGCTCCTCACCCACATCCTTGTCAACAGTCTCATTATTAGACTCTCTTCAAATTGTCCAAGTCGAGCCTGCCATCTGTTTGCTGCTGGGACCCTGACTGACAAACTTGGCAGAATGAAAGTTAGCCCACCCAGAGGTGAAAATAAAATAATGTGCATTTATTAAGCAATTATAAGATAAACATAGGCTGACAAAAAAAATCTTGTTAGACTTAAGATATATAAGAAAACATTAAATTATAACAAATAAATCACATCAATAGTATGGGTTTCCTATACCTAGGAAGCTCATGATTTCAATCACTGTATTACAAGAAAGGCTGTTAGGGCTTCCCTGGTGGCGCAGTGGTTGAGAGTCCGCCTGCCGATGCAGGGGACATGGGTTCACGCCCCGGTCCGGGAAGATCCCACATGCTGCGGAGCAGCTGGGCCCAAGAGCCATGGCCGCTGGGCCAGCGCGTCCGGAGCCTGTGCTCCGCAATGGGAGAGGCCACAACAGTGAGAGGCCCGCGTACCACAAAAAAAAAAAAAAAAAAAAAGAAAGGCTGTTAAAAATCTAATACAATCATCTTTCTTTTTAAACTTCTAAAAGAAAAAATCCCCTAAAACAATGATTTAACAAAAGAGCTGAGAAGGGTATAATTTAAGCCTAATAGACTGAGATGAGAAGGATGTAGCTTGGATAAGTAAAAATTATAAAGAAAATAAAAATGAAATAGAAGAATTAAGATCTGCAGCAGTAGAAGCAGTCAAGAGCAGAATTGTTATTGAATAAAATCTAGTCAGTGGTTGCAAAGAATTCACTTGAAGAGCTTTATCATAACACAGAGGAAATGTATGCAGAGAATCAGCCAAAGATCAGCTGAGATCTAAGTGAAGTTACTAAACAGGCGACATACAAGATAAATGTTCAATAAGCAAAGCTTTCTAATATATCAGAATAATTACTTAGAAAATATAATAGGAAAAGATTCCATTCATGTTAAAGATATAAATTAATTAATGTATTTGTTTATATTCATCACAAACTGATGTATGGGGTTGTATGAAGAAAACTACAGAGCTTTATTTAGTTATAACAAAAAGTGGAATGACATTGTTTTAGTGGATAGGAAAACTCACTATTGTAAAAATATCAATTATTCCCAAATTAATGTGGAAGTTTACGTGCAATAATAATCCAAAGCCGAACGGGACTTCTGTTTGGTGTAGCATGGAGAAGGGCAAGGACTTGACAAAGGATTCTGTATTTATAGAAGAAAATGTGCCAAAAAAAATCAAAGAAAATTTTGAAAAGCAAGCTCAAAGGAAAAAGACTGTTACACTATAAGGTTATAATGGTTAAAACATTGTATTACTTTTACAACAATGTAAAATAATGGAAAGGGGCAATACACGAAATAGAATGGATATTCCAGACATAACGATCTCTATAATATATAATGAGATGGTACCATAAATCAATGGACAGAAGAGAGATTATTCAATAATTGGTACTGAAACAAGTGGATACATTTTAGAAAAAATATGTTCAATTTTACCTCACCTACCTACACCGAAACCAATTCTAAATGGATTAAAGAACTACACTTTAAAAATTATACCATTAAAAGCTAGAAAAAAATTGTAAGGTCTTGGATTGAGAAAGAATTTTCTATATAAATACAATAGAATATTTCTCTGCCATAAAAAGGAACGAAATTGGGTCATTTGTAGAGATGTGGATGAAACTAGAGTCTGTCATACAGAGTGAAGTAAGTCAGAAAGAGAAAAACAAATATCATATATTAACACATATATGTGGAATCTAGAAAAATGGCATGGATGAACCTATTTGTAGGGCAGGAATAGAGACACAGACATAGGGAATGGACATATGGACACGGCAGGGGGTGGGATGAATTGGCAGATTGGGATTGACGTATGTGCATTTCCATGTGTAAAACAGATAGCTAGTGGGAACTTGCTGTAGAGCACAGGGAGCTCAGCTTGGTGCTCTGTGATGACCTAGATGGGTGGGATGAGGGGAGTGGAAGGGAGATTCAAGAGGGAGGGGATGTATGTACACATATAGTTGATTCAGTTTGTTGTACAGCAGAAACTAACACAATATTCTAAAGCAATTATACTGCAATTTAAAAAAAGTTATGAGAGAAGTCATAAAGAAATACTTCATTAGTTTTCAAATCAACTTCTATATAACATAAGGTATTTGAGTTTGGGTAAGATATTAGAGTAACTGCTGTAACAAAATTCAACAATATAATTGCTTAAAGGACAAAGTGTTTTATGTGCTCTCACGTAAGTGTCCAAGATGTGTCACTCAGGTTCATCTAGGTTCTCTCAAATTCCGTGCTCTGCCACCTTCTAAGACATTGTTGCCTGTGGTTAAAGCTGAGCTTGTGCCACATCTGGATCTCCAGCTGGAGAAACAGGGGGAAGAGCAGGAAGGATGTATTTCCACCATCTTAAAGACCTGGCCAGACAATGGCAACCATCACTTCGGCTCACATTCCATTCTGGCTCCATTTAACTTCAAGAGGGGTAGAATATATAGTCCCTAGCTAGGTAGCCACATGTCCAGCTATACTGGACTATGAAAAAGGGGAGAACAAATTCAGGTGGAAAATAGCAGTATCCACCACACCATCATAAAGACAACTGAAAGGCAGAGAGAAAACTGAGGAAAAATCATGCAGCAAATATGGAAAAGCTTGTCATCATTATGACATAAAGAAGTCCATAGAGGAAATTCAAAAAGAGCTAACGTACCCATAAAAAATGGACAAAAGACATAAGCAAACAATATAAATGTCCCATAAACATGAAAATTAACATTGGTTGTAACAAAGGAATTTAAATGGAAATGATTAAATGCTATTGTTTATCAATCCATTTGTCAAGATCTTTCTTAATGATCATTCTCAATGCTGGCAGCGTGGTGAAACCACTTTGTTGGAGTATAAATATCAGAGCCTTCAGCCTTTGTAAAATATAATATATACCAAGAGTTCAACCATGCTCTTCTCCTGGAACCCTGAATCCATGTTAAGAATCTACCCTAAGGAAATAACCCAAGAAATGGTCAAAGAGGTGTGTACAAATATGTTCACTCTAGCACAAACAGTTGTAAGTAACCTAAATGTCTGACAATAAGAATGGTTAAATAAAGTACGTGTAGGGAGAGCACTGCTGCTGTCTTCATGTCCCCATCTCACCTATAGACAACTTCTTTCCACATCCCCATTTAGGAAGTGCTGACAAGGAGAATATATTAAATTTCTTCAATCCTTACTTGTTTCTTTCCCAGAGAAAAATACCTTATTTGCTTTCAGAGAGCATCATATCAATGGACCATATGCCACACGGATAGAGTTGGCAGGAAGCATCCTTTACCCTCTCACACTCAGGATTCTTAGGAAAGTCCAGGCCTCCACCTCTGCTTCCTCATAAGTGGTGTGATATCTCAGAATCAAGACCCTCAGTCTCCCAGATTCTCCCAGATTCCATGGAAGTGACTAGTTAAGTGTCTCAGAATTCACTTTCTAAACTCAATTATTCAGACAGAAGCATCCAACGTCAGGAGATGGGGTGGAGCAAGGGGGCAGTTCTCAGACCCTACTCTCTTCCTCCAAGCTAACTTCTCTGGGAAGTTCCAAATTCTGGGAATTATTAGGCCTTCATTGATAAGGGTACTTTGTTTCCTACATGGCTCCCTATCCCATTTTCTACTGGTTAAAACATGGAAGGAGTAGTGCCCTAAACCTCCAATACTAGGGGATACCTATAAGTGAAATAATATCCATTTTGTTTGAGAATTATGTTTATTTTTACAGGAAAATGCTATATGATATCAAACGGAAAGGCAAGTAAATCAGACCTCATTTCAACAATATGGAAAGCCAGAATATAATATCTTTGCAGGAAAAGGCATATGAGAATGCCGGATAATTCTTTTTTTAATCTTTTCAAGCTTAGATGAACTGGAATGAAAATAAGTGAAGTCCTCAGGTCATAATGGACAAAAGAAGGGAAGTATCCAATGAAGCTGGTGGCTTCGGCTTTAATAGGCTATCGGTGGCTTAAAGGACCAAAAGCTTAGACCACATACAAGGTAGGAGTTGTATCAGAGACCCTACCGCATAAAGCTGGGACCACAAAAGGCAACTCCTTGGATGGCTAAATATGGAAAATTTCTGCCACCACCCATAAGGAGGTAATTAAGAAAAATTTCCAATCTCAGCCTTGGCTTGTAGGGAGCAGACAAAGCAACACTTTGTAACTGCAAGCCAGTCTTCACATGGGTTTGGGCTGGAATTCATATGATGGCCCCAAATACCTAAGTCATGAATTTGGTTTAAAGTGTTCCCAAGCATCTGGTGGAATCACATACTAATCCTCTCTGGAGAATCATACCACAGAAAAAAGTTCCAGGATCACAGATCACGAGCTCTCTCGTTCTCTCTGTCTCTCTCTGTCTCTCTCTGTCTCTCATACACACACACACACACACACACACACACACACACAGGTGCACAAGTGCACGCACAGACATGCACATATTTGAGATATCGAGCCACCATGAAAAATTGCTCATAGAAACAGAAATCAGGCAATTAGATTTGCAAAGATGGTGGATATTCAGATAACCAGATGCAGAATATAAGTTTAACATTTTTAAGTAAATAATAGAAATGAATAAAAGCAAGACTAAGGAGTAAGAGACTATGAAAAATGAACAGGCAGGCAGATAAGAAAAAAGAGAAACAAAATTTCTAGAAATTAAAAAACACAATGAATACATTTAGAAATTTAATGAATGGATTAAAAAGCAGATTAGATGCACAGTAATTCCAACCTCAGGAACTTATCATAAAGAAACAAATTAACAGAAGTAAAAAAAATCTGTCATAGACATGCTCACTGTGGCAATGTCTACAAAGAAAAGCATGGCAATAATCTTTATGGTTAAAGATATCAAATCTTTAAAAATGCTTTCATTAACTAAACATTTAAGCTTTTAAAAAAAGCAAATTAGACATATCTGAAAGAATTAGTGAATTAATCAATGAGACAACTTGTGTTAATATCTTCTAGTAATATCTACAAGTATATGTTTTTATATTATGATTTAGTATTATGTTTTATATTATGATATAATATGTTTTATATTATGCTTTAGTAGAGACATGAATGTCTATATAATTAGCCTTTGATTTCAATTTGCAAAGAACTTTTACTTATAAAATGGCATTATCCTGAAAATAATCCCATGGGATTTTTAGAGTAGACATTAATTCCCCAAATAGATTGTAAATTCATTGAAAGCAGGGGCTGAAATGTATTTTTGGTCTTCCACAAATAATTACATGCAATCAACAGATATTATATCTGTTGAATAAATATAGTTGAATCCATTCAGTGCTTCTCTAATCTGTAATGCATTTGAACAAAATATCCACTCTTTCTTTAAAAATCTTTCTCCAGCTTAAAAGTAATTCTTCTTCACAAGTGATTTTGAAATCCCAAAACTGAAGTTTCTAGAAAGGAAACAACATGTGTAAAGACCATTTAATTGGGTACCTAGAGACCTAGATCTGCCCTGATGTAGTTATTTGAACTTGGGCAAAGGAAGAAGTATAGTTGAATTAGGTAAATATTGATGGAGTGTCTGCCAAGTGCCAGACATTGTTTGGTAATTTACATATGTTATGATCTCAACAGTCTTTTGAGAAAATGTCCCAAAGTGATCTTTTCTTGTGTAACACAATGTGTAAAAGAATCATCACTTACTAGGTGCTGTATTTTGTGTCAGGCACTGTGCCAGTTCCTTGACATATATTTTTGTCCTCAATAGTTAACCAATCGCCTCAGCATTTATATGGCATTTTCTCATAGAAATCTCTCCTGCAAGCAGTAGTGTGCCAATGGAGTAACCCCTCAAGTCTGCTGTGCCTCAAATGCTTCTTCAAGATCCATGGTAGGAAGAGGGACCATAACGAAGAGACAGTCCAACCAGCCTTCCCCCACAGCCTGCATTAGAGGGGAATAGGGGGCTGATACTTCTACTCCCCAAAATAACAGTGGGGAGTAGCAGCTCAGTGGGGACGGCAGGAATCACAGACCAAAGTCCACTATTGTAAGAGCCTGTAAGGGATCTGCAACCTTTTGCTTACTTTTTGTTCTGACTTCATTTGTGCAAATCATCTCATATAATTAGGTTCTACCAGAGCTTGCTGGAAAAACCCAAATAAGTCACTCAAGAAAATAAAACCTAACATAGATTGAGGGGGTCAAGAACAATATGAAACCCAAGCCAGGATCATAGCAGGAGTCCAGCTGGCCTAGGATATAGAAGGAACAGAACGATGAAGTCCAAGTGGACACAATCCTCCCATCCCCAGAAACCTAGATGACAGCTTTAAAAAGAGTAATAACAATAGCAAATGCCTATATGGTGCTTACTTTATGCCAGGCACTGTTTACATATATATATATATATATATATATATATATATATATATATATATATCTCCATATATTTTCTCTATTTAATCCTTTTTGGTGAGTGTCTTTGTTAGTCCCAATTTTTAGATGAGGACACGTCTACTAATATCAGAGGTACCCCATGGCAAAGCCAGAGTTCAAGTGCAGGCGGTCTGGCTTCAGAGTCCAAGCTCTTCATCACTAGCTCCACCACCTCTCACATACTAATCAGACACTCTTATTCCAGGGATGTACAGAGGTCTTTGGTGACTAAGACATACATACGTGACACATGTATCCACATTAGTTGCACAGTACTCATAGACTGAGACCTCCCAGGAGACTCACTTTTCACCTCACTTGCTCGGTAAACCTGCACGAGTGTGACTCTCAGTAAAGAGCTCAGCTTCTGTGTCTGCCGGATCAGCCCTGCACTCATTCGTTCAGATACCGTCACAAAACAGGCAGAGCTCCGGTGCCAGCCTCTCCCGTGCTCACACTGTGATCTGTACCTGTGGTTGCCTTCCCCTGAACCAAGCATCAAAAGCTGTGTGTCTGGCTTTTCTTTAACCCGTGGCTCCATGATAAGGAACTCTTTCCGGTGCAGCAGGAGTGACAGAAGATCATTTCCTTTGTTTGCCTAGAGGTTTATCCCTCTTCTATAAAATCCTCTTCCTCTATTCCCATTGCCCCTTGGTCCTTTAAATCCCTCTAGGGCACACACCTCTGTTATGATCATGTGAGGTGAGGTCCATGATTTCCAGCAAGAAGCAGCAGGAGAGCCCTTAAAGTGTAGGGAATCTGTGAGCTTGTCTCAGATGACATGAAAAGAAGGAGTAGCTGGGGAGGATTGGCTAATAGGTATGTGGAGGTAGTGTGAAAATAATCAACCAGAGGTATGATTTGGGGAGGAAAGTGTACGATATACACACGGTAGGTGATAGAAGTAACTGAAGGGGAATAAAGCAGGGAGTTCCCATACACTACTGGAAAATGGTTTGGGCTTGGGTAGGGGCCTGGAGTCCAAGGAGCCCAACAATCTCTTTACCCTCCCCCTCTCCTTGCTCTTCTGTCCCATCCACCTCTAAACCTCTTCTATTTTGGTGATCAGGGTATGGATTTAGGGCCAGATACTCAATACCAAGAAGCAGATTGACTCCTTCCCTCATGTTCTTTCAGCATTCAGAACCCATCTTACCATGAAGTCTGAGTGCTAAAGTATAGTCACTTCTTAGGAGAAATCTATCTGGAAACAGAAATATAGTTGTCCACTAAACTGAAATTGGACGTCAAGCTGTTCCCTAATTCGAACCTGCTCATTTAAATTACGATGCACTACATTTCCAAGACACTGCTCAGTCTGCAGTCAATGAGAACTACGTCTTACCATGCAAACTCCTCTGATGGTGGAGTTGAAGACGCTGAGTGTCAGAGACATTAAGTTTCGTCCCCACACTGCCCAGCTGCCTTCCGATGGAGAATGATGCTGTGAATCCCAAATAATGTCTGAAATGTTTACCCACTTCTTCCATTCGTGGTCATGATTGATTTCAAACTAAGTGCTGGTGTCTGTCTCATTACATTGTCTTCAGAGTACTGTCAAGTTTGTTTTCAGAAGAAACTTTTCAAAGTATGTAATAGGCCTCAATAACAAAAGAATGTTGATAGCCAGAAAGAGAAGGAAGGTGCATTACTATTGCATTGGCATCCTTCTTTAGAGATCAGGAGAAATATGACAAGCCGGACTCCTATTACTGTTACAGCGTATTGCATTCAGCTAGGATGGAGCAGAACTGTGAAAGTGTATCCTGAGGTATTTTCATTTCATGCATTTGGCATTGTTATTAGTTATTACATTTAAGATATATTGGTCTGTTTACTCCCCATGTTTCCTCACAGAGAAAATGTTAACTGTGGAAAAAGAACATTTGATGTTACAAATTATCTAGCTTGCTTGTCTCATCTCCCTTTTAGTATGCAATTATTTGTTTAGCTTCCCTTAGCAAATGAAATTTCAAGGGCATTTCAAGGAATATGAAAAATATAAAAAGGAAGTAGAGCCCCAAAGAATTGTTTTATTCTCTTCTCCCATTTTTTTTTCTGTTGTTGTATTCAGGAACAGTCTTGAATCATGCATATGTATGAATCAACAAAATCAAGTTAGCTAAGAAATTGAAAATTGCACTCCACTAGAACATTTGTCTTGCTCTAGAGATCTTTGTTACGGATTTGAAGGACTAATAAAAAATCACCAGCATGACCAGAACAGATGCTTTTTATGGACTTGAGTTGTTAATAGTCTTTTTAGCTTCTCCTAAAGACTTCAGCAGTTTCCTCACTTGTCCTCAACACCTGAAACTCTGTTTACATTGTCCAAAATGGACACTAACAAGGTATATTTAAAATGTCATAAATTGAAGTGGGGCTACTGGAGATTTCGACAAAGCAGAATAAAATTTAAAAGCAGCAAAGAGAGATAGATGCTAAATAGATAAATAGATCAATGAATAAATATAAGATATAGATATATAAGTAAAGATAGAGTTTAGATAGATCAATACTTGAATGAAATGGACATAACAAAAAATAATTAGCTAATCATCATTTTCTTCTTAAAACAAGAGGTAACTCCTTTCTCCAGCAGAAATTACTAGGATCACAGGAAGCACAGAATAGAAAACTCAAAATGCTGCTCCTATGTTTACCTTGATGGTGTACCTGGAAGTGCTTTCACTGAGAATTAATATGCAATGTTTTTTCTTTCTAAGCCCTTACAAGCCACTCCCAGTGGAGGCCAAAATTGATCAGTTTTGAAGAGACCAAAATAGGTAAGAAACAGCAGCTAATAAGCTTCCTGGTGTCACTGGGATGACTGTTTGTTGCCATCTTCTTAAACTGCATGAATAGGTGCAAATGGGGCACCTGCCCCCAGTCTTGCCCTCTCCCTGCCCATCTCAGTTGGAGCACACCCCTGCTGGGCATGCCCAGTCCCATTCAGCTTAAGGCCATCTTGCCATCTGCTTCCTCAGTTTCTGGTGTTACCCACAATTTATTTTCCTCTCATTAATGAGTGATGATGCAGGATAAGAGGCAGAATCAAGCCTACTAGTTTAGGACAGTGCTGTGCACTTTCTTCTTCCCCCATTAATCACAAAGAGATATGCTGGTTTCAAAGCCCGCTCTCTGATTGTGGATTATGTAAACTTGAAAAAGCTTGTTGAGCTCTGAGCCTCAGTTTACTCCTCTGTAAGATCAAGGTGTATATTATCTCTCTCTCCAGATTGTTGTGAAGTAGAAATGAATAAGTCACATGAAAATACCTAAAATTGTATGTGACACATAGTACACAGTCAATAAATGGTTATTACTACCATTCATTTATTCATTAATTCCACAAACATATTTTTTAGCTTTCCCCATGTATATGTTATTGATATGTGAAGTTATGAGGATATAGAAAAATAAGACAAGATGCTGACCTTTCAAAAAGCTCCTATTCTAGCAAAAGAAACAGACACGTAGTTAAATACCTACTGTCCGTAATACATAATCAAAATGTGTCCAAAAAGGCATATGTGTAATTAGAGTTTGAAAATAAGAAGAGAGAAAAAGAAGGTAGAAAAACTACTTCAAAAAATGATGAATGCATCTTTTTAATTTTGATGAAAATCACCAACCCACAGATGCAAGTAAAACGTCAACCAAGCCCACGCAGGAAAATACAAAGAAAATTTTGCCAAGACATACATAGTTAAATTGCAGGAAAAACAAAGATAAAAAGAAAATCCTATAAGCATTCAAAGAAAAAAAGCCACATTACAGGGGAACAACATTAAGACTGACTTCTGATTAGAAATAATCCAAGCCAGGAGACAGTGACTTACATCATTAAATTGCTGAGAGAACATTAAAAACTTTTTAACTTAGAATTCTATATCCAGTGAAAATGTTTCAAAACTGAAGATGAAATAAAGATATGTTCAGATAAACAAAAGTGGAGAGAAGTCACAGCCAGCAAATCCACACTGCAAGAGATGTTAAAGAAAGTTCTTCAGGCTAAAGGAAACAATACCAGAAGGAGAGACATATCTACAGGAGGAAATGAAGAGCATAAGAAATGGTAAATTTGTGGGGAAATATGATAGACTATTGTTTTTCTTTAATTTCTTTAAAATTGATAAATAATGAAGTACTGTGGGGTTAGTAACATATTAGTAATACATGTCATATATTTAACAATAGTTGTGCAAAAGAAAGGGAGGGAGATAAATGGACATATACTGTTATAAGTCTCTTACATTAAACATGATGTAATATAATATCAATTTAAGATAGACTATGGGAGGTTAAGGACACATATGTAATGCCTACAGCAACTAACTACTAAAAAAATAAATAAAGTAGGATAGCTAAAAGTTAATAGAGGAGACAAAAATGGAGACATAAAAATATTCACTAATTCGGGGCTTCCCTGGTGGTGCAGTGGTTGAGAGTCCGCCTGCCGATGCAGGGGACACGGATTCGTGCCCCGATCCGGGAAGATCCCACATGCCGCAGTGCGGCTGGGCTCGTGAGCCGTGGCCTCTGGGCCTGCGCGTCTGGAGCCTGTGCTCCGCAACGGGAGAGGCCACAGCAGTGAGAGGCCTGCGTACCGAAAAAATAAATAAATAAATAAAAGAGACGTCTAATGGAAAACTTAATGATTTAAAAAAAAAAAAATTCACTAATTCAAAAGAAGCTAAAAACACAGGAACAAAGAATAGAAGAAACAGAAAATAAATAGCAAAATGGCAGATTGAACTCATCAATATGAATAATTGCATTAAATGTAAATGGATACACAAAACAATTGAAAATCAGAGATTGTCACACTGGTTAAAAGGGGGAAAAGATACAACTACAAGAAACAGTTGAAATGGAAAGATATGGAGGGTTAAAGGTAAAAGGATAGAAGAAGATATCCCATGCAAATGTAAACATCAAAAGTTGGTGTGGCTACATTAATATCAGACAAAATGGAGTTCAAAGCAAGAGATATTACTAGAAATAAAGGAAAATATTTGATAATGATAAATGGGTCAATTCATTAAAAGACATAACAATATTCAATGAGTGTGTATCTAGCAACAGAGCTTCAAAAGACATGGAACAAAATCTGGCTGAACTAAAAGGGGAAATAGACAAATACATGCTTATATTTGGAGATTTAAGCACTCGTATCTCAGTAATTGATAGAGCAAGTAGACAGAAAAGCAGTATGGATATGGAAAAGTCAAATAACACTATCAGTCAACTTGGCCTATGTGACATTAATATTTCATCTACTCAGAGCAGAATACACATTCTTTTCAAGTACACATGGAACATTCACCAAAATGAGCCATATAAACCAAATCGTCTCTCTACTTTTGTTTCAAACCAATAAAATTACATAGTGTGCTTTCTGATCATAGTGAAGTATAAAGCAGAGAAACAGCACCAAAATTTTTTGTTTGAAAAGATTAAGAAAATCAATAAGCCCCTAGGAAGACAATTTTTAAAAGAAAAAGGAAAGAAAAGAGCTATCAGGATACAAAAGGCATAGAGGAAGCATAAATGCGTATTACTAAGTGAAAGAAACCAATCTGAAAAGGCTACATACTATATGATTCCAACTATATGACATTCTGGAAAAGGCAAAACTATAGAGACAATAGAAAGGTCAGTGGTTGCCAGGGGTTTAGAAAGAGGTGGGGAGGGAGGGAGGAATAGGTGGTGCACAGTGGAATTTTAGGGCAGTGAAACTACTTTGCATGATACTGTGAGGGTGGATACATATCATCATACATTTCTCAAAACCCATTATACAAATGTCCAATACAGACAGTGAACTCTAATCTAAACTATGAACTTTAGTCAACAATAATGTATCCAAATTGGCTCATCATTGTAACAAATGAATGATACTAATGCAAAATGTTAATAATAGGGGGAAATTGGGGAGAGGGGTCTATGGGAACTCTGTATTTACCACTTAATTTTTTAGTAAACCTAAAATTGCTCAAAAAAATAAACTCTATTTTTCTTTAAAAAGGGAAAGATAAAACACAAACAGCATCATGAATAAAGGAGACAAGTTTTACACATATTTAGAAGATGATAAGGGAATATTATGAAAACTTTATGCCACTAAATTTGACAGCACATATAAAGTGGACAAATTCCTTGAAAGATATAACTTACTGAGGCTGAAACAAGAAGAAATGGAAAATATAAATAGCCCTATATCTGTTTAAAAACTGGGATCCATAATTTAAAACAGTCCCCGATGGCTCTACTTGTGTATTCTATCAATCAAAAATTTAAAAAATAAACATTATCAGTCTTACAGAAAATCCTTAAGAAAGTAAGGAATGAAAGAATACTTCTCACTTTTATAGGGTCAGCATAACTCTGACCTTATTAGCTGACAAAGACATTACAAGAAAGAGAAATTACAGACCAATAATTCTAAAAAAATTTTTTTCATTAAATCTAGTAATATTTGAAAACAGTAATACTACATAATCAAGTGGGGCTTGTCCCAGGAGTTTAAAGTTGGTTTAGCACTCACAACTAAGCAGATTTATCACATTAAGAGAATAAAGGAGAAAAAACAAATTTTCATCTCAATAGATACAAAAAAAATTAACTTCATGTAATTCAACATCAGCCAACATAATTCAACTCAGCAATGTAGTATTAGAAAGATGATTCCTCAATCTGATGGAAGGCATCTATGAAAAACATATAGTTATTTAGTGGTGAAAAACTGAATGCCTTCCCCCTAAGATCATCAAGACAAGAATGTTCTCACTACTACTATTCCACATTGTATAGTAAGTCCTAACAAGTGCAGCAAGGCAAGAAAGAGAAATAAAAGCATATGGATTATACAAAGACATAAGACAGTATTTATTCACAAACAATATGATTATATATGTAGAAAATCCTAAGAACTACTCATACCAAAAATAACTACAATAATCAGTGAGTTTAGCAAGTATCAGCTTACAAAGCCAGCATGGAAATTTTAATTTAAAATTAATTGAATTTTAATATACTAGTAATTAAGAATGGAATTTGAAAAAAAATGCTATTAATAGTAGCACCCAAAACATTAAATACAAATATTTACCTATAAATTACCAACTTATGTACAAGACCTATACACTGAAAATTAGAAAACATCAGGAGAAATTAAAGATAACCTAAATTAATGGAAAGATATAACATGGTCAAGGATCAAAAGTTTTATTTAATATTTTTAATATGTTGTTATGGGTTGAATTGTGTCTCCCCAAAACTCATAAATTAAAATACATGTCTACAAAAAGATTTGTAGAATAAGGTACATAACATCTTTATTCATAATAGTCCTAAACTGGAAACAACCCAATTGTCTATCATGAGATGAATAGGTAATCACATTGTGGCATGTTTATATAATTGATACTACTCTGCACTAAAAACAAACTCCTAATGCACTTAAAATTTGTGCACTTAACTGTATGCAAATTGTGTCTCAATAAAATTAAAATTTATATTCCATCAGAAGTTGAGAATTATTAGGAAGAAAAGTAAAACAGGGAGAGGAAATGGGGAACGCAGGGGACAGTGGGTTTCTGTTTTACATAGGATGATCCAGGAAGTCCTCTTCTGGGTGGCATTTGACAAAGACACTTGAAGGAAGTGATTAACTGAGGAGAGGGTTTTCCAGGCAGAGGGATCAGAAAGTTCAAATGCCTTGAAGAAAGAGCATGTTTATCTTTCTTAAGGAGCAGCAAGGAGGTCAATGTGGCTTGAGTGACGTGTTCCAGGGAGAGTGTTGGGAGATGAGGTCCAAGAGGACAGGGGTTTCAGATCTTGTAAGTCATTGTAAAGACCCGAGGTTTAGCTCTGGGGCAAGATAAAAAACCATAGGAAGGCTTTGAGCAGATGAATGGCAAGATCCTTTAAAATGTGTGATGAGAATAAACTCAGTGGTGGAGGATGGAGGGTGAAACAAGCAAGGACAAATGCAGAGAGGTGAGTTAGCAGACTATTTCAGTGTCTTGGACAAGAGTACTGGCAATGATGAAAAGTGGTCATGATCTGGATATATTTTGAAAGTACAGCCAACAGGATTTGCTGGCAGGTTAGATGTGGGATATGAGAGAAAGAAAGAAGTCAAGAATGATTTTGAAGTTTTTAGCCTGAGCTCTGTTAGGATTTGAACCCAGGCAGTGTTGCTCAGAGCTGACAAGTGCTTATAGCTGCCTTCCTCTCTCAGAGCTCTGTTGATAGTCATTGCTGATGCCTGTCCAATTCAGCTCAGCATGCGGACAGGCCCTACCCCTTCAGAAATCATCCAGGCTCACCTGCCACCTTCCCTCCAAAACCTGCCTTTCCCACCTTGTCACTTCCAGTCAAATCCAGTTTCTGCCTTTAGGCCAAGTTCCTTTGGACTCGGCATTAATTTAGACCCTCTGGTCCTCAGCTCCACCTTTGTCCATATCCTCCACACTCCCTGCCCAACTCCATGCCCTGAAGTCTTAGGTTAGTGGTAATTCACACTTTTGCAACAGATTCCAGGTCCGGCAAGAGGTATGACAGCTTATACTGCCAGGAGAGAAGTTCAGAAAATCATAAGGCTTCAAGGCAGGACCTCTGGGTAAAACCATGCTCTGCACGAGGTACCCAGCCAAAGGGTCAATTGGGGTCTGAAATCCAACACATGCTTTTGCCTCTAAGCCCTGAGCCCAGTTGCTAGGCTGCAGCCTAGAGGAAGAAGTACCTTTTCCTAATTTGTCCACTCAAAGGAGATGCCTTTTGTATAAGGCACTTTTCCTTAATTTGTCCAAAGGCAACATATGTACAAAAGAAGTCCCTGTTTCATGGCCAGACAAGCATGATTCTGATTCACAAAGGTTAGACTTTTTTCTCTAGAAACAACAATGAGAACCTTAATAGAGCACCTTAAACTGCTGTCTCTCTTGCTTAAAATTTTTGAAAAATCTAAGTTGAAAGAGGACACCAAGCTTCATCAATATCAACATATCAGAAGGCAGTTTTCCTAGGCAGCATTCCTTGCCGTGTCCCACCCCCGGCACGTTGTTGCTTCTCCTCCACTCCAGAAATGCTAACAGCTTTTGCTTCTTTCTACTGAACATTGTTCCTTTTTCTCTGATGTTGTCTCAAATGAACCTGAGAAGCTGACATAATTGCGTGACTCATACCTAGTGAAAGTTGAACTTTGAACAGTAACTGGAGAACTGAGCAGATAAAGGCATCTGACAAGAGCCTGTACTTGACAACACCAGCATCCCTTCTCTTTTGAATAATAACATAAGTGAGTCAACGTCCTCTATTTTCCTGCCGGTGCAATGCTGAATTCAAGTGTCTGTATGACCTGTTTATCGAGTAAGAACTCAATTAATTTGGGTCCAGACTCATTAATTGTTCTTAATTCATATTTGACCATTGTATTTGGTCCCTGAACATTGGCCCCACTTTTGCACTGAAATCTCTCTCTCAGTAGAAACACACCACGCTCTGCCATACAGCCACTCACTGCTGATTCTGGCTGGGACTCTTTCCCATCACTGCAGCTGCTGAATTTCCTTGGACATGTCTCAGTGACAGGTTCAGAGAGTCTTCTTTAAAGGTAGAGTTTTAAAAATTATAAATCCTGATGAGCTCTTTCCATGTTATTATAATTCATGAAGGAAGGCTTGTGCTAGTGTAAAGAGCACTAAGCTAAATGCAATGCACACACCATGTACTTAGTGAACATTTGTTAAAGGAGGGATAGTGCTAGACCTCCCCGTAACTAGTTGTGCTCCGTGTCAGATCACGTCATCTGGTAGGGCCTTGGTCTCCTAGTTTAATGTCAAGAGGCTCTAAAAGAGCAGTTCTTAGATCCAGAATGGGGCTTGTGAAATTCCCACCTCTCCTATCATGGCTTTCCAGAGTGTTCCTCAGGCAAATTAAAGACAAAGGCTGAAGGAACAAGCTCCTGGAACTCAAATGGCCTTTGGAACTTCCTTTTGGGTCAGTCCTTATGTAGACAACTTTGGAGACTAGCCATGTGGTCCTAGGAGATTTTCTCAAATAGCTTGAGCAATCTGGGATTCAATAAACCCAGCCATTAGTTTGCAACATATCCCACTCTTATTTTATTATTTACATTTTTTTCTCTCAACTTCATACAATTTTTAAAAGAAAATTCACCTTTAGGGTCTGGTTGATTTTGCAGGAACTCAGTTACTTTATCTCTTAGTGACTCATTGGGGTATATAGTAAAAACACTGCTTGGGAAAAATCTTTAGTCCAATTAGTCTTTTTCTACCCTTTGAGTAAAATCACTGATTTTATCATGACTAGGATATTTATACATTCAAAGACCAAAAGAAAAATGTCCAAGTAAATGCACTTAGAATAAAATCTTTGTAAGCTTTACACTTAACAAATATTCTCTCACTCAATCTTTTAGGTTTCAATCTCTTCCATAGCCATTTTTATGGATAGTTTAGTTAAAATTGAAGAGGCAATTCTAGAGATTTGTCATAGACATGTCACTAACCTGGGATTCACAAGAATCGATCTCTACTTCACCTCTATCTAGCACTGTTCAGCTATGAGAAATTACTCAAACGTATCATGGAATTTGAAATTTGGGAGGAAATACAAAGGCTAACCTGCAACGAGGAATTACTTAGAAGAGAGCCTCTCCTCTATAGCCTATGTAATTACTTCCTGTGATTAAAAACAAACAAGACGTTGCTATTTCCTGCCTCTTTCCATCGCTGGAAAGATGTGGTAAAATGATTTCTCTAATGACCACTTCTCTCCTTTTGTACTAGATTTGCTTATTTTAAGCATTAACTGTATGTAAGATGATTTCATTTAAACCTCACAATAGGCATTCGTTTGGACCAAAATGGAGTACTAGAGACTTCTGCATTAAAAACCTAGAAAAATGAACAAAATGTATGAAACAAAGTTTTTTGACATTGGAAAACAGGCATCATAGGACTATGATCTTCAAGAAAAGGCAAATAAACAAAGTAAGCCTTACAATTCTGCAGCTTACTACCTGAGACAGTTACTAAGCTGCAGGACAGGGAAAGGTACCTAAACAGAGCCCAAAGGTCTCACTTAGGTGAAGAGACAGATATGAAAGTTCCAGAAGGTAAAGCAGCTATAACCTGTGGGATAGAATGTCAGAGAAGGATAAGCTCTGCAGACAGAGAGAAAGAGAAAGAGAGCACACTCTGTAGCTCTGCAGAGTGATCTCCCTAAGTCTTTGGCTGAGGTTTAATCTGCACAGGCATGACAGTAAATTCCCCAAAGCCCAGGGAAAATTTCAGGAAAGTGAAAGATCAAACAATTCCTAAAGCTCGTTTCATGTTCCCGCCAAACACAGTGGACAAACCTCATATTACACAGGGCATCAGGCAGAATCATCAGAAGGACATGACTTTAGAAGCCATATTAAATATAAAGGCTGCTCTAGACTTGCCCTAACAAGCTTAAAGCAAGCCCCAAAAGAAACCAACTGATTCCAAGTAACTTAATCGTGTACCAGAACACGTCCAACACTATTTAAAAACTAAAACCAAAGTCAACACCCAACAACATAAACTGCACAATTCCTGGCATCTAACCAAAATTCACCAGACATGCGAATAAGCAGGAAAATATTGCATCCAATCAGAAGGAAAAAAATCATTTACTAGATTTAGACCCAGCAATGATAGATGATAAATTTAGCAGATAGGAACACTGACACATGTATTATATATGCTCCATTGGTTCAAGAATATAGAGGGAAACATGGGTAGGGTGAAGACACATATAGAAGATATTTTTTTTAAAGATCAGATTGGAACTTTTAGCAATAAAAACTAAAATGTCTCAAATGAAAATACACTGGGTGAGATTAATAGCAGACAGTTTAGACTCTGTGAAAGAAAAAAAAAAATCAGTGAACGTGAAGACATTGCAATAGAAACAATCCAAATGAAACACAGACAGAAAAAAAGACTTTAAAAATGAACAGAGCACCAGTGACTTGTGGAACAATACCAGGGGTCTAACAGACCTGTCGGTGGACTCTCAGAGACTGTGGGTGGACAAAAAATACTTGAAGCTATAAGTGCCAAAATTTTTCCAAATTAACTATAAACCCACAAATCCAAGAAGTTCAATCACCTTCAAAATGAATAACCACGAAGAAGAACATACTAACATACAACATAATCATATTGCCTAAAACCAGTGATAAAGATAAAAATCCTACAAATATTCAGATGAAAAATATTCATACATCACAAGCATAAGAAGAAAAATAAGAACATATTAGAGTTTTTGTCTACAACTGTTCAAGGCAGAAGACAATGGATTGATGTCTTTAAAATACTGAATGAAAAAAAAACTGTCAACATGGAATTCTATACCCAGTGGAAATTACTTTTAAAAAGAAAGGCAAAATAAAAACTTTTTTAGACAAACAATATCTGGGAAAATTCATTGCCAGCAGGACAGCACTGTAAGAAACATTAAAGTAAATTCTTCAAGCAGAAGATAAATGATACTTAATGGGAATTTGGACATATGCAAAGGAATGAAAAGAACTAGAAAGGGTAAATATATAGGTGTCTTAGTCTGTTTGGGCTGTTGTAACAAAATATCATAAACTGGGTGGTTTATAAGCAACAAACATTTACTTCTCACAGTTCTGGAGTCTGAGAAGTTCAAGAACAAGGCACCAGCAGATTTGGTATCTAGCAAGAACCTACTTCCTGGTTCATAGATGGTGTTTTTCATTGTGTCTTCACATGGCAGAATAAGCAAGGGAGCTCTCTGGGGTCTCTTTTATAAGGGCATTAATCCTATCATAAGGGCCCAGTCCACATGACTTAATCATATCCTAAAGGCCCTGCCTCCTAATACCATCACCTTCAGGGTTAAGAAATGAATTTTGGAGGGACACAAACATTCAGATCATAGCAGTAGGTAAATATAAAAGACATTTCTCTCACATTTACAGCCTTAAAAGAAAAATGGCTGTTTAAAGCAAAAATAATAGTACTATATTTTGGGATTTATAACGTTTGAACATTTAAGATGTTTAACCATTGCACAAAGGATGAGGAAATAGAAACAGAACTACACTGTCATAAGTTTCTTACTATATATGTGAAATGTCACAACACTGTTTAAAGCACATTATAAGTTAAAAATGTATGTTGTAAATCTGAGAACAATCACTAAAAATAAATAAATAAGTAGTTACTAAGCCAATAATGGAGATAAAATGGAATTTTGAAGAAACACATAATCCCCAAAAAAGATAGGAAAATACGAAAAAAGGAACAAGGAAAAGATAAGTAATTTAAAAAACAAATAGCAGGGCTTCCCTGGTGGCGCAGTGGTTGGGAGTCCGCCTGCCGATGCATGGGACACAGGTTCATGCCCCAGTCTGAGAAGATCCCACATGCCGCGGAGCGGCTGGGCCTGTGAGCCATGGCTGCTGAGCCTGCACGTCCAGAGCCTGTGCTACAGAGAGGCCACAACAGTGAGAGGCCCATGTACCACAAAAACAAACAAACAAAAAACAAATAGCAAGTTGCTAAGCTTAAATCTGGCAATATTGATAATTAAATGGAAATGGTCTAATACTCCAACTAAAGGCAGAGACTGTCAGATGGGTTAAAAAGTAAGACCCAAATATATGCTGTCAATAAGAAAACTTCTTTCAGAGCAAAGCTGGAGGCATCACACTCCCTGATTTGAAACTATACTACAAACCTGTCATAATCAAAACAGTATGGTATCAGCACAAAAACAGACACTAGATCAATGGAACAGAATTGAGAGCCAGAGGAATTGGGACCAGAGGAACTGGTCCCTGGTTTGAGGTCAGCTTCCTGTGCTGAAGGCCCAGGCATCCCCCTTCTCTACCCCAAGGAAGGTCTAGCATGGGATGGGGGCTGCAGGGGAGAGGCACACAGCTGAGGCCCAACATCATCCAAGACCCTTCAGAGCAGGAGAATGAGCCACTCCACGTGTGCTCCCTCTGCCCACCCCACTTCCTGTGCAGCTGGCAGTGTAGGGAAGGAGCACCCCAGGTGGGACAAGGATAGCATTGGAAGGCCCAGGGACCCAGTAAAGTGCACCAACATTCAAAAAAAAGAGCCAAGAACATACAATAGGGAAAGGACAGTCTCTTCAAGAAATGGTGTACAACCACATGCAAAAGAATGAACTAGACCACTATCTTACACCATACACAAAAATTAATTCCAAATAGATTGAAGACTTGAATATAAGACCTGAAGCCACAAAACTAGAAGGAAACATAGGTAGTATGCTCTTTGACATTGGTTTTAGCAATATCTTTCTAGATATGTTTCCTAAGGCAAGGGAAGCAACAGCAAAACTAAACAAATGGGACTACATCAAACTAAAAAGCTTCTGCACAGTGAAGGACACCATCATAAAATGAAAAAACAACCTACTGAATGCGAGAAGATATTTGCAAGTCATATATATGTGTATATATATATATATATATATATATATATATATAATGAGTTAATATCCAAAATATATAAAGAACTCATACAACTCAACAACAAGAAAAACCAAACAAACTAATAAAAATTGGACAGAGGATCTGAATAGTCATTTCTCCAAAGAATATGTACAGATGGCCAACAGGCACATGAAAAGATTTTCGACATCACTGATTATCAGGGAAATGCAAATCAAAACGACAATGAGATGTCACCTCACAACTGTTAGAATCACTTTTACCGAAACGACAAGGAATAACAAATGTTGGAGAAGATGTGAAGAAAAGGGAACTCTCCCACACTTTAAGTGGAAATGTAAATTGGTGCAGCCACTATGGAAAACAGTATGGAGATTCCTCAAAAATTAAGAATAGAGCCACCATATGACCCGGTTACCCCACTTCTGGGTATTTATCTGAAGAACATGAAAACACTAATTCAAAAAGATACATGCACCCCTATATTCATTGCAGCCTTATTTACAATAGGCAAGATATGGAAACAATCTAAGTGTTCCTTAACAGATGAAGGAATAAAGAAGATGTCATCAAGAGGACAAAACAATCCAAAAGTGTAGGCACTTAATAACAGAGCTTCAAGATACATGAAGCAAAAGTGAGAGAACTGACAGGAGAAATAGACAAATCCATAATTACAGTTGGAGAATTTGACACTCTTTTGTCAGTAATTGACAGAAGTAAACAAAATCATTAAGGATATGGAAAATTTTTCATCACTAAACAAGAGGCAGTCTTTACTTTCCTTGACTGTATTTAGTCTGATACCTCTCCTTCTCACTACATATGACATCATGTCGACTTCTTTCCCAACCAATCATGATCCAGCACACAGTAAATTGTAGCAAAAGACTGTAGCCCAACTAATACCATGATGCATTAAGAAGCTTCCAAACATGTTGGTGTAGAAACACAAAGATAGCAAGGTATTTGAGAAGAAGGGGCTATTTTTCTGCTCACTAGATCAGCGACTCAGACAAACAGAAAGCCTCAACATGGTTGTCTCCATTCTTCCTTATATCTAGTGATTCACAGACTCTTTCCTCACCCTTCACAATATATATGTCCAAATGTCCACTGACTGAGCCAGCCACCCCTAAGCAAACATTTATCTCCACACACATATGTATGCATATTGGCTGATAGTGTCAGACATTCTAAGAAGCATCCTTTACTGCCTGAGAAGCTTTGGTTAACAGAGAGCCACATTCCAGCATATACGCTTCCCTTTTTCTTCCTACAACAGTCCGGATTCTTTTCACACATTATGATGAATACACCAACAGTAAGTAGTAGCTTCTCTTCCATAGCAAGATAATTAACACCATTCTTGATGTAAATTAGTAAACTGACCGACGGGTTCTCCAGAGAAAAGAATGGCACTCTGTCTCTTGTCCTCGCTCTCACTCTAATTCTTCCTATACCGTCAAATAAAATCCTGATTTTACCTAAGTGATTATCTCGCAGCTTTGAATTGCTTTGCATAACATGTATCTATTCATTAATCATTCAATCATGGAAACACGAAGGCAAGATTGTCAGCGAATCTCCTGCCAGAGGGACTGGCTTTGATGGGTCACAGCTCAGGTGCCTTCCTGCAGCTGACAGGCAAATCTCTAAAACTATCTCAGGACAGCTATCACAGGCACTGTTTATCCTCCAGTGCCTCCGTTCCCCTCCTAGGCTACCCAGAACAATCTCACACAAGCAGAAATTGAAGAAAAAGAAGGGAAGTGGGGGTAGATAGTAGAAAATGTAAAGTTTTTGAATTTTTTAAAGTCTCTGGCATTATGTAAGATTATGTGTATATAGCACAACTGAGCATCAAGAGAAAGTTTCTGGAGAAAAAAAGTACTTGTTTCCAAAGAAATTTATTTTCATACTCCCTTTGTCTTCCATATCTATAAATGAAATATTCCCTTCTTATTCCTCAGTCTCTAAATATTATTTTGTATTTCCGCATCCAAAATACATCCTCCTAGTAAAGTAAGATACAAACAAATGTGCTTTGCTAACTACCAGGAAATCCCTCACTTATTTACTAGCTTAACAGTTCTTCATTATCACTAGGTTTTGTGTATTTTTATGTAACTAGTTTATAAATTAGTTATCAAAATTTCCCCAAGGCCATGAATTTCTGAAATTAAATAATTTTTAAATCATAATTTTAGAGACTCAAGATTGGGTTCAAAGAGCCACAAAAAATGTTAAAGGAAAAGCTATAATCCTCACAACAATGAACACGTATCAAACCAAAACACTGGCCTTGAACTTGACAAGGTATTTGGGATCACATAGCTTTGGATCCGATAACAACTATGAAACCCAGTATGCCCTGAAAAAAATCAGAGGCAATTCGTACTAAAATAAAAAGCAGTAAGTTCCACCTTTCCTTTCTGATGTGTTCTAATTATTTCATGATGACAGATTATCCCTATCCTTTGAATATTTCATAATTTATCAAGTGTTTTCAAGTACCTCATCTGAGTTCAGGCTAAAGGTTTGAGCTTCTGTACTATGTGGAACAGAATCCATTAGCAGAGTAGGAAAAGCTTGGGGGATTTGAACTCCTGGAAACACAACCACTGTGAATTATCATACAGTGGCAGGACTTCTTCGATGGACCATTAGTGTTATAATTCTGTGCCACATGTGCAGAGAGTACCAAGTGTAGTGGGTTGTAATTTGTCAATGAGGACAAACCAAACGTTCATATCTATTAATTATACTAATTATTAATAAGTTATTATAGAATTGTATTTCAATTAATATATTCAAGAATTTTAGCATGTGAACTATGAAAATGGCAAACTATTAGGCAAAGTTTATGCACAGTTACTCAAATTGCCTCAAAAAGCCCTTTGCTCTTGAAACCATAAGGTAAACACCAATTTTGGCCAAGCAAAAAATTAAGGTGACAATTATGCTACAGAAGAATTTGATATACCCATGTCTGTGGAATTAAAAGGTCATTCAGTGAGTGGAGGGAAGTATACTTTTAGTGTGCCAATGATAGCTATAACTTATGTCCAAGAACAAGAAACCATGGCTCTTAAATCATATTTTTGTTCTTTTTTTTTTTACTCTATTCACAATGACTTTTTCTTGTTCTTTCAACAGAATTCACATTTGTTATGTAGTTTAGAAAGCTAAGGAATGAGTTGGGCGCATCCAGGTCTGTGGGATTTGATGCCACCGAGGCTCTGTGAGACCTGTTCTGTCCCTTTCTGTAAGCTGGTACTACCCCCTCATTGGAATTTGTTTTCCTATTAAAATAAGATGTGACAAAGAGTTGGGTATCTTTACCTGATCATAAATGTAGGTTTTTATACTTAGATCAGCATAGGTGTGGTTATAAATGAGTGGGTGTGGGTAGGATTGCTACTGTTTTAGGGGGAGGGAAAGTATGTCAAAAAAGAGAGGATGGGTTCATGTAACAGAGAAGTGGGCAGCTGTTGTTAGAAAGAACATGAACTTTGTAGTCAAAAGACCCAAGTTCAAGTTCTAGTTCTAAATCTCACTGACTGTGAAACTTCAGAAAAGTAATTTATGCTCTCCAAACTTTAGTTCCCTCATCTCCAAATTGAAATAATAAGGTTGTTAGAGGATTCAGTGTAACACTGCAGTAAGGTTCCTGACATCTAGGAAACACGTTACCTAGTAGTAGCTAATGGCCTCCAACTGCAAAATAGAGAATGCCAGAAACAAAACCCACAGAATCATCAAACCTATTAACAAAAGACCTATTTTGTTCATTCATTTAAAACAAAACAAAACAAACAAACAAAAAAAACACATGCACCTTCTCTGAGCCAGGCACCCTACAGAACTATGCAGTCCCTGACTTCCACCGGTTTAGTCTTGTAGGGCAGAGAGCTATCTTAACAAACTGAAGCCATGAAATGTATTATAGGTGTTTTAAAACAAGCAAATCTCTTCTATACACATCTTTTGTATCCTTCTTTTTTGAACACAGACCACCAAAGTGAGAAAACTTGAAATCCAGCCTCTGAATCCAGTTTCCTCAGCCCCAGTTTAGGCTCCCTGTCATTGTGTGTGTAAGTAATTGCATGTGGCTTAGTTAGGTGCCCTGGATTCTGGACGTTACGGAAATTATGCATAGATCTGCCATTAACACTAATGGGGGGTTACATGCACAAATCCTCCACACACCAAGAAGAGAATAGACTCTTCTCATTCATACATAATAGATCTGTAGAAAAATTACCATGTACGCTTTTAGGAGCTGAACTCTGAAGATGCACCTTTTATGGGAAATATGTAAATAAGGGAGAGGATACACTGAAGGACAAGTGCTGTAATGTGCTCCTTTTCTGATGTCTGAGTACCTGGTCAATTTCACTGCTGCATAAAGTAGGACCAGGCTTGAATCCGTGGAGGTTCCCCAGCACATTCATCTCCCTGGGGTGTCACCAAATTCCACTTACTTTGCCAAATGTGCCAGGTCTGCTAGGAAAAGGGAAGCATAACTGATCAGTCAGATCCCTGCTTGGCTATTTGGACCTGGAGTCTGCTCTGTATGATTTATGGGTGAGTAGGAGGGTGTAATAGCAGCTTTTATTGGGGAGTTCAATCCCACCTACCATGGAAGCCCCTAGTGTGGAGGGTGGATTTGAGAGTTGTATCAGGGGCTTTTCTTGATTCCAATAAAAGCCACTAAACCTCCATACCTTATATATATAACTTCTTGAGTGTGCCCCAGAAAAAAGCATATCGATATCCCGAATGCCTAAGAGTTAAGACTTCTAGTAATTATTAGAAGTGCCTCATCTCTTCAATCATTCACTCATTCATCGTGTTGGCACACTTCTTACTCCAGGCATGGCTTGAGGCCAGAAATACTCCAAGGAAAATGAGTGACACCTTCACTGTGAAGAGCATACAGTCCACCAGAGAAGAGTAAGAAGCAAAAGGAAATTTTCAGATGGTGCAAAAAATATGATCTCAGAGGTAAGCATAGGTGATATGAGGGTAGAAAACTAGAGGCGTTAACCCGGGCTTTGAGGCTGTGTGTACCGTCTTTCACTGAGCAAATCTCTTGAGATATGTTGAACAAGAAACAACAAAACCTAGAGTCAGCCATAAAGAAATAACTGTAGGTGTATAGCACTCAAAGTGTGCCTAAATCAGGGAGGTTAACTCCTGAACTCTGCTCTAGAAAAACTCTTTTGGAGAAGAGATGTTTTTACTGTAACATGTTACACCATACTTAGGACATACATTAATTGCAGGTTTACTTCCTTCTTTTGTAAATGTCCTTAAGGCTTTGACTACTAATATGGTGGTCCTTCAGGATGTCCTATCAATGGAGAGAATGAATTGAACCAATTGTATCTGACCCAAGATTTCATGGACTTTGTGTCCAAAGGGTGGATCATTTTAACTCCAGGAGAATGTCTCTATCAAGCAGGGAATGACCAGAAGATTCCCAGCCAGGGGTCAGGCAACCACCTGAAACACAGGTCTTGCAAAGAATATGGTAGAATACATGTTTGAATGTAGTGCTTTATCTGACCCAGGACCACTGTGACCTGCAACAATGCCCTATCCTACGGACCCCCCAAAAGCTTGCTTCGTTGCAAGGGTAGATTAAGAAGCACATAGGCAGACACAGGGGCAGCTCTTCCCCTTTGAAATGTAGAACTTATCACCACCAAGACATTACCAGAATTCCCAGTCCAAACTCAAACCTCCAGCCCCTGCCATGCCACCCCATGCTCTAAAAAATGGGCAACAACCCCCAAATTCCACTGAAATGCCCATGATCTGGAAAGTAAAGCAGCACATGCAGACACATAGAGCCCACTCCACTCGTGGAGTCCAGGGACACCTAGTCTTAGCCTTAGTACCACCCTGTGAAATCACAGCCATGGGGCAGTTTGGGTCACCAGCTTTTGGTTCATTGTTCTTTTAAACATTTAGTGGTTCAAATCTTTTTCAGAACCATTATTTGCATTTTCCTGAAAATGGATGTTCAATCAGATGGATAGGAGAGAAAGAGACAAGTGGCAAACCTCAAAGCATCTATTGCAATTAGGATAAAATTGGAGATCTGATAACATGGAGAAAACCCATCCTTTCATTAGTCAAAGAAAAAGGATTTAAGTGTCACTATAATAAGTTTGCTCCTATCACGTATATAGCATGTAAGGAAATCAAATCAGAGTCTAAAATTATATCTTTTATGTAGCTTAAAATCTCAATTAGAATGTTTTTGCTGCTATCAATTTTTATCCTGAATGACGGCATTTGGAAGGACAGTGTTAAAGAAGGAAAAAGAAAAAGCCGAGAAAGATTGAACTGGCATTGCACATGCAAATGAATGCACTATGGTAGTGGGTTTTTTTTCCACTGAATAAATTTACATTTACATCAGTTAGATCTGATATAATTCTGCAACCAATGAAACTTAAATATATACATATTTTGTCATGAAAGCCCTCGTAGCCGTACTTTTGATTAAGACCTGTTGTAAAACTAAGAATAAATTTCAGTCAACTAACTTTAGATTTGACAACTTTTATTACTCGTTTTAACCAGAAGTACACTTTAACTGGTATTTTACCAGTACTCAGTAGAAGTCTCCTTTGTTTTTTCTGTTAATTCTTTAGATTTTATAACAATTCCCATAAACTAATGAAATTTTATAAACTCCCACCATAAAGAATGAATAATATAAGCTGCCTGCTCTTAACCAAGGACATGCTTATATATACGTGATACATGGCTACTATTTACATTTTCCCACTGGACTGAAAATCAATCACAGAATTAAAGGAGTGGGGAACATTGGAGGAGAAATAACTTCCTTTAGGTTAAACAGTCACCTACTCCGCTGTTTCCTGCTTTTGTTAACCACTGCAAAACTAGTAAATGTAGTCCTAAGCATTTGACTTGGTCGCCTAAAGAGGTGTCAGAGATTAGCACGCAAGTAAGACATCACAGGAATAAGCAGCAGCAGTGGTGCTAACGTTCTAAGTGACCTTCCAGTGTAATTACAATTTGTTTCATCACAGTTGTTACACATGGCAAATTAGTGAAGCTGAGATTAGGGGGCTTTGCATGGCGGGACTGGGACAAGATTATAAAGGAGTAAACTGCCACTATGTTATCAAATTTAGGGAAAAGATATAATTCAAAAGACTAGTAATAATACTATTGCTTGAGGTCTATGTGCCAGACTTCATCTGCTGAACTCTTAATTCACCCAATGGTCTTATGAAATAGGCATTTCAGTTCCCATTTACAGATGAGAAAACTAAGGGACAGAGAGGAAAATTCCATGTCTAATTCCCATAGTTGGTAATTTGCAGAGGCAGGACAAACCCAGATTGGTCTTTCTCCAAAGTCTGAGCTCTTCCCACAATGCAGTCCCACCCACAGGAAATTAGAAAACAAGTGGATATTATCAGCAAAAATCACAGGATTACCTTTTACGAGCTATACAGGGCAGAAAGAACAAAGATTGTTATGGAAAGAATTTCCAGCAAGCCCATTGAAATCATCTATAAAGATACTCAAATTACAACAATTACATTACTATAGACCTGATGATGTTTTGGTATGTATAAGGATCTTTTACCTTGGATAGCTAACATCTCATGCTTCAATTACAAACTTATATAAAATAGCTAATGGTAGTTATACCTAATATTTGTATTGCACTTTACCATCTAAAAAATGCTTCCTGGGCTTCCCTGGTGGCGCAGTGGTTGAGAGTCCGCCTGTCAATGCAGGGGACGCGGGTTCGTGCCCCGGTCCGGGAGGATCCCACATGCCGTGGAGCGGCTGCGCCCGTGAGCCATGGCTGCTGAGCCTGCGCGTCCGGAGCCTGTGCTCTGCAATGGGAGAGGCCACAACAGTGAGAGGCCCGCGTACCGCAAAAAAAAAAAAAAAAATGCTTCCTTACACATTGTCTCATCTGACTCACAGAGCAGGGTGAGATCCAAATCATGGCATGGAACCACACAGGATATCCCAAGAGAACTTGCATCTCTAGTTCTTAAATTTTAATAAGTGTAAGAATCACCTTGCATTCATTAAAATACAGATTCCAAGGTCTCTGGCCCCAAAACTCTTAACCTGTGGTTTTGCAGCTGGTGGGCCCATGAATCTGTATTTGTATCAGGCATCTGGTTATTCTGTTACTTGGGGGTCGGAGGGGATCCTAGTATCATACTTGAAAAACACTGGTGTTTGTCAGAAGAGTAATGACATAACGTGACCTGGTATCCTGTACCATGTGTGGGAGGTGAGGGAGAATGGGGGGGTGGGTAGTGTCTTTTTCTGCCACCCTAAGGAGAGGACCACTTTCCATAACTTGGAGCTATTTTCACAATGGTTGACCTCAGGCGGTAAATGACGGTCATGGTTGCCTGAGTCCCCAAATTCCATACACCATCTTTGACTCTTCAGGCATTTTATTTGCAGTACCCACTCAATCCCTTTCCCTTCTTATTTTCCCAATCCTCTTTGCCACTCTCCAGGCTTTCTAAACCCTCAGTGGGACCCCACACTTAAAATAGGCCTTGCCAATAATAAATACATTTTAAATACCGAGCACCATGTTGGTGTCCCTCCCCAGTGCTCAGAACATGTGTCCAGCAGTTCTGCCAGTTACTTAAAAGCCACAGAGCATGAAGTTAGGAAATTTTTCATCTCTTAGTGCCAGGGTCATATTAGGAATTTATCACAGGTCCAGCATACATAAAATCTATTTTGTGATTCACGATCCAGGCAGGAAAAATTTAACCTCAGAATCTACATACTCAGTCCCAAGCTCCCCAGCCAGCACGGAGGCTCCCCACAGCAGCCGCTCTTGGGAGTAGCTTTCAGCATACTGGTTCATATTTTCTCTTTCTTCACGTCTGTCTTCCCCGTTTAACCTTGAGTACTTCAAGAGCAGGGACTGTGCTGTATTCATCGCTGAATTCCCAGGGCCTAGCCCAGTGCTAGGCACATAATAGATGCTCAATAAATGTTTTTAAGTGAAAGTTAAATCAAGGAAGTTAAGCAAACTGGAGGGAAGGGGTGGAGTGGCAGCCCGTCACTGTCCCCAGTCTTTGAGTTTCTGCACTTGTCTCCCCACTCTGTTTTTTGTACAACAGGAACCAGATGGGCATTTTCTCTTAGACACACTTATTGTAATGAAATCTATAGACTGGACAAGAAACATCCTTAAACTTTAATTGGGTTCTTTATACATTAAATAGAAATTATTCTTCTGTGTGTTGTTTTTCCATAAGGAAACACTATCCTTCCCTATCTGTGGAAACCCTTCACCCAGGCACACTAGAAAAAAGAAGGGCTGGAGGAGCATGAATGCCTTACTGTGTGTGCCATGGGTGTGATTTATTACACCTCCTTTTAATTCACAGAAGCCACTGCAGGGGGCAGCCGTGGAGGCGTGATGTAGGGTCATTGTCTCACTCATGGGCAGCACTTGGTGTTTTCCAGGTGCTCTGCAATCACTTCTTTACCATCCCTACAGCACCTCCAGAGAGGGAGGTCAGCATTACCAACCCAGTCTAGCAGGAGAGGGATTGCAAACTCAGAAGTGCTAAGAGGCAGGCTACGCTGAGTCAATGCCGGATCATCTCCTGCAGCCAAGACTGCAGAATCCACTCCTTTGGGAAAGGCAGAGTTTTCCAAAGCTTCTGCAGACCTCTGGGTAAGGAAAGACCAGGTGACAAACTTCAAGATGTCAATTCAGTCTGGTTATTTCAGGAGAAAAAGTGAATGGAAACCCAACCTTAACATGTTTACACTCAAGGGACCCACCCACTCTCAAAGGATGAGGAACTGAAAGTGGTGCTTAAGTTACACACAGGAGTTGTTCACGAAGTATTAAGGTTAATTTCCAACATCCATACTGCTTGTTAGTAGTTTAGTAACCCCTGTTCAGTGGACAGGCGGGAGAGCAGGGCCACAGTTCCCACAGGAGCCCTGGCTGTTCTCAGCTGCTCGGCTTTGCATTTTGTGAAGTAATGGGCAGTTATGAAGTATGTTTACTTGCAGCAGTGACTTGGAGCACAAAGCAATGAATACGACGTCACCCCTGCCTCCCTCTCTCTCTCACAAACACAAAGACAAAGGGATTTGAAATCTTAACCTGCTGGATTCACTACAGAACCAGCCAGAATGAGACTTGCATTTGGAAACTCAAAGAGTTGGGCAGGGTTGTCCCCTTCTGTGCTGGAGGAGAGATCAGATCAAGGGGAGGTGAAGACATGAGGTGAGAGAAAGCCTCACAGCTATTGGTTAAGAGTGTGGGCCTGGTGATAACCACAGGCCTGGTCCAAGGGCCAGCAGCAGCATCAATAGGGAGCTTATTAGAAATGCTGAATATTGGCTCCCCGCATCATGTACTGTTGGTCAGCATCTCTGAGGATGTAGGGTGGGAATCTGTGTTTAGTAAGTACTCCAGGTGATTCTTATACGTGCTGAAGACTGAGAAGCTCTGAGTTTCAGACAGCCTGGGCTTGTAGCCTGCTCCATCACTCTTTGACCTTAGACGAGCCACGTTACCTCTCGAGTCTCCATTTCTTCCTTTGTAAACTAGGTATAATGGCAGTGCCTACTCCATAGGATTATTGACTGGTGAGAATTACATGTGATTATGCATGTAAAGCAGTTCAATCAGGATCTGACACATAATAAACCCTCCATAAAGGAACAGAAAAAGATACACTGTCTCTTCTTAAACTCTTTCACTCACTTCTACCCAAAGCTTGTGTTCCCCAAACCTTCCAAAGTTAACTCTTGGCCGACTGTCAACTGTAACTCATGAGAAACTCTTGGATCCTGCCTAAGCCATTCATGGCCCATTCATTCATGGATCACAGGCAGCTCACAGGCGTTATTCTTTAGTCCCCCAATAAAGCTCCTGAACCCTTCATCAGCTCTGGAATCAGCTGTGGATTCTGCCAGTGCTAGCTTGAGATGAGAAGGGGGCACTTGCTGTGTCTTCCCAAGAAGACAGAGACCTCCAGAAAATCACGCATAAAGTCTAGAAGTGCTCGTGGAAATAGTGAGCTTGAACTCACTCCTCATCTTAGATTTGCTGCTTAATAAGTGTTTGTTAGTAAATGAATGCTGTTCAACTTGGAAAATACAGTTGCAGGTTACGGTGGCTGGCGGGAGACTGGGCTGGGCTTCTTCTCTCAGTTTATTGCAGAAATTTATTTATGGTTCATTGATCCATTTAGAAGTACCAGGGCAGCTTGGTTTATTGTAGCATCCTGCCAGTTTCACATGCACGCCAAACAAGCTCCTTCCCAGATAAAAACTATCACAATCTGTAACACAATTTTTAAAAACTACTTTGATTCATTCCTAAGAAATGCATTACAGAAAAACAAAGGAAGGTTAATATAGCCGTAGATTCACTTGGTGTATTGTTAGAGAAAGCAAAAGTCAAATCTTAAGACTAATAAGCCTGGTGATCATGAACGTTGATTGTGTGTGTGTGCACACGCGCGTGTGTATGTGCGTGCGTGCGTGTGTGCTTGTGTGTGTGTAAACAAAGGAAAGCAGCCAGGAGGGGAAAAGAACAGATTCCAATTGTACAGGGGGAAAAAATACATATGTATGTAGGTCTACGCAAGAAAAGATTTGAGAACTTTTTCTTTTCTCCAATCCTGCCAAGACTAGTGCTTCTGAAACCACATTTGTGTGGTGAAGGATAAATTTTTGTTCTTTGGTTTTTGCTTTTTCATTTCCTATCTGTCGTGGGCCAATACTATAAATGCTATAAAATGAATTATTTTAACAACTAAATTTGAAAAAAAGCACACAAAATACATGACACTGTCCTTGCAGAGAAATCTCCCAAGCTTGCCCTTGCATCCAGGGAAGGAGCTAGACACCGTCTGAGAACCTACTTCTGAAATTCTAAGACTATCACGTGAGCTAAGGTCATGACACGGTTGCTCAGTGCTGTAGGTGACAGTAGCAGCAGAAGTAGAATGGCTCCTCCACCCCTCAGCCCCTGCCAGGCTGTTCTGGGCATAGCATGCTGTTTGCACTAATGAAGGTGCATCTAGAAGCCAGCAGAAGCTCAGCAGAGAAGCCTACCCATGAAGGAGCTACACGCAAACCTCCTACTTTCTCACATTTTCCCTTTTCTCTGCTTGAATGTACCATAAAGAGTCATGTATGCCAGGTGGAGATGCAGTTTTAGCAAGGTTTAGTATGCCTACTTGCTATTTATCTTCTCATTTCATTGACGAATTTCTTTCATCTTGTGCAAACTGAACTGGCTGTAAAACGTGGATTCCTAAGTACGGCAAAGGCAAGGCTCTCAGAGGTGAAGAGAATAGACCTGGGCCCTTCTTGGTGGCAATTTTAACAGAAGAGGAACTTTGAAACCATTTTGACTCCACAGTTATTAACATTGTTTAATCACTGATTTGGAGAGGCCTGGGGGAGACACTAACCTAATTCACTAGCTCTCATCACTACCAGAGGAAGATTTTTTCCCCTCAGTGCCCTGACATTTCTTCTTCCTGCCATTTGCAGTACTGCTCACTTACCTCCACCTCCGCTCCTACCCTTTCAATAGTATCATTTTATTCCTCACACAGACACTGCCTACTGCATCTGTCCATCACACTCCATTTCTGCCCATCCTTTTGGAGCTTATTGTCTCTGTTTATGACTTGAGGATTTTTGTCTGCTGGTTTTTCTTATCCCAATCATGTCCATTAAGAAGTATAACCTATGCGTAGAAGTAAGTAAATACGGTAGTAGTGATAATAATGTGATATCATTGAGAAGTCTCTCTTGATTCGATGAGACACCTCAGACACCACGGAAAAGTGATGTCCTGCTCAGAGCCCACAGATATGAATATACCTCACTAAACTGTCGTCACTTGCTTTAAACCATGAGCTTCATTCGCTGACTTGGCCCTTGTTGACTATAACAGTCTTGGTGAATCCCTTTGCCTTGCACACGATTCATTCTCTCCAAGCTTTGATCTTAACCTGCTTCCCAGTTGGGTTGTCATGACTGCCGCTTGGCTCTCAGTGCACACAGGGCCCCCAGGCAGCATCCTCCCTTGTTGGGAGCACAGGCTTCCAAGTCAGGCAGAGCTAGGTTCAAGTCTTGGGTTCACCACACAGCAGCTGCATGACATTATGTGGGGTAGTCAGAGTTGGAGACCCAGTTTACTCATCATGAAAATAATGATCGCACCTATCCAAGAGGGCGGTTGTGAGGGTTAAATTAGATGGTGTATGTAAAGCAGTGCCTGGGATGTAGCAGACACCGAATAAAAGTTAGTATTATTGTAATCTGAACTTGTGGACAGGATCCAGACCGCATCCTTTAATGGGTGACGAGCAATATTTGAAGAAATTGAGCTTAAACATAGAGTATAAGTGAATGTTGTAGTTGGTTCCTCTAAGCCTGCCCATTCACTCAGCGTGTGTTTATTCAGGGCCTACAGACTGCTGGTTGCTGTGGTAGGTTAATAAGAAGAATCTTCTAATAAGGAGCTGACAACATATTGGAAGAAACAGACCCATACAAACAAAATAACAATCCGTACAACAATTCTTTTTTGCTAGCTAAACAAAGATCTGAGGGGATGTACCGATGTTATAAAGTGTCCTTGGGAAACCTTTGCTTGGAAAGACCTACGTGAGGTAATGGCCCCCAGAGCACTGGCAGCTTTGGAGGCAGCTTTGAAGACAAGCTCAGGAAGGCTAAGGAAGGGGGCATGGCTTCTCTGGGGCCTGGCTGCAAAAGGCACCCCCAAACCCCAAAAATCCAGGGCCAGGGAATGCCTGTCAACATAGTTGCTATGACAGAGTTACCCACACACCTCAGACCGGCAACCACCAAGGTGTAAGCCAAATCCCCCCTTTGAATTAACCTCTCATCGCATCTTTCCACAGGGCATGGGCAGCAACGGCAGGGGCCTGGGACGCTGCTTTCCTTTCCACTGTTGTTTACAAAATCAAACAGAGAAAAAGCATCGCTGGTCTCAAACTAGTCTCCTCCTCCTCAGTCCAAAGGATTCGAGCATCGGGTCCATCAGATCCAAGCAAATCGCTCTGTATATTCTCTTGAACAAAGAGCACCTGTGATCGGCGACATATGTGTTTCGGGTACAGGGTAAAGGAGACTGTGTCACAGCCATAGTGGGAGCTGTTTTCTTCCTTTGTTTTTTTTCTTTTCTTTCCTTTGTTTTTGGGGGTTTTTTAACACCTTTTTTTTAACATCTTTATTGGAGTATAATTGCTTTACAATGGCGTGTTAGTTTCTGCTTTATAACAAAGTGAATCAGCTATACATATACATATATCCCCATATCCCTTCCCGCTTGCGCCTGCCTCCCACCCTCCCTATCCCACCCCTCTAGGTGGTCACGAAGCACCGAGCTGATCTCCCTGTGCTATCCGGCTGCTTCTCACTAGCTATCTATTTTACGTTTGGTAGTGTATGTATGTCCATGCCACTCTCTCACTTCGTCCCAGCTTCCCCTTCCCCCTCCCTGTGTCCTCAAGCCCATTCTCTACGTCTGCGTCTTTATTCCTGTCCTGCCCCTAGGTTCTTCAGAACCTGTTTTTTTTTTTTTAGATTCCGTATATATGTGTTAGCATACGGTATTTGTTTATCTCTTTCTGACTGACTTCTCTCTGTATGACAGACTCTAGGTCCATCCACCTTAAACGTCTTTTTAAAAAGCAGCAGAAAAGGCTCTCCTTTAGAGCACATTTCCTGCTTCGAGGGAGGGTTGAATAAGCAAATGACAACACCACCGATCAGCCCTTTGCTTACAGCCTGCGGAGTCAATCTGCCCCCTGGCTGTGGAGCTACCAACCAGCAAAGGCAAACTAATTAGACACAGACAAGCACTTAGGCAATCACACCTTGCGAATGTAAGCGTCCTCCTGTCATTTGGCAAGTCTCTCAGCTGCCTCTGAGCGGGAGACAACAAATCCCCTGCAAACAAGTTCCTCGCTCTCCTGTTAGTGAGACCTAACGGATCACAATGGCTGGAGGTGAAAGGTGGCAGTCTAGTCAGGTAATGACATCTCTCCAACAGCCCATATTAAAACAGCCGCACTTGTTTAGACTAGCCTATTTGCACCTACCTACAGAGGGCCTTTTTAATGTAATTATTAGCCTCTGCCGCCCTGCTTAGGATTTGAAAATATCGTTCATTTTCATCTTGCTTCAGCTACCGCTGCTATCTCCTATTCCGTCTCAGGCACCTCATCTTCCCACAACTAAGTGCAGAAAACAGGCAGGAACCAAAAGAGCTGAATTAACAAGAACAAGTTGGCAGGTGAGCTACGTGACAAAAAGAAAATCAACAACAACAACAAAGAGATTTGACAATATATTCTAATCACTACCTGTGGTTGGAAATCTTGAAAAAATGTAAATGGCTTTTCTCAGAGACACCAAAACGCTATCGCAATAACTGACCAAACCCAGAGATGAAAAAGCAAAGAGGTTGGAAAAACAATAGCATGCAGCCAATAAACAACTGTATGTGCTTTAAAAAACAGAAGGAGGCTAGAATCTATTGACAGCCTGGCTCAGGAGTTCTGATAACTGTTCATCATAGTACAGAATTTGGCCTTTGACATTTTAAGTAGCTGGAAGGGATGGTCCCACGTGACCTCACTCTGTGTTATACAAACACATGCATCACCGTGTAAAAGTTTGGCTGATACATTATAGACCCGTAGGTCAAAGAGCAGAATTTATAAGTCCCCCGGATGGTTTCCATCTCCACTCCTAAGTATCCAGGTCACACTCGGGCAGAGCAGGAAGCAGTTCATCAACCCACTATTAATTGTCAAATATCTGCCTTTGCTTGGAGCTGTGCTCACTTAAAAATGAGGCAGTTGACTTTCTGTCCAGGTGGTTTTCAGTCTTCCTCCTCACACCTTATCGGGGCTCCAGTTACACTCTAGATTACGGCGATTGCTTATGAATGGCTATGAACAGGAACGATTTTTTAAAGGACACTAGTTTAGACTGTTATTGACGAGAGACTTTTGTATAAAGGAAAGTGCATCTTCCTATTTTCTTCCTATATTTTTTCCCTTTGTCTCTTCACCTTTATCTTCTTCCTTCACTGTCCCCCAGTGGAAAAGGCAGATTTTATAGAAGTCAGTTTTCAGGAGAGTCATCAGGGCTACAGCGGTTCCAAACACAAGGAACAGCCTGGGATAAATCTCCAGAGGAGAAAAAAAGACCACCGGTAAACAGAGTGGTTAGAAGGGAGCATTTATTTCACATTTATTAACCTACCACTTGGTGCTAGGGACTGTGTGGGTAATTGGGGTAGAAGAAAAATGAGAAACGGGGAATTCCCTGGCAGTCCAGTGGTTAGGACTCTGCACTTTCACTGCCAGAGCCCTGAGTTCGATCCCTGGTCGGGGAGCTAAGATCCCGCAAGCCTCGCTGGGGCCAAAAAAAAAAAGAAAATCAAGAAGCAGCCCCTGATGCAATGTACTGAGGAAGAGGGGGCTAACAGCAATGAATTAATTAATAGGTCCTCTTAATTAACTAAGAGGATTCCATCCTTAATCTTCTGATTCCAAATCGGATGAATACCTAGCAGTGCATCGACCACACTGTCAGTGAGAGATTCAGAATTACCAGCCAGAGATTGCTGCTCAAAACTAAAATGAGGACACAAATTCACACTTAAAAAGCAGCTGAGAGGAGTTTAAAGAGAAATGGCATTGTTTTTTCTAGTAAAAAACACGATTTTAACAAAAGCACTTACAGAGGAAAATACAAGAAATAAGATCAGAGTATTGCTTTGCTCTCTCTGGCTCTCTTTTCAAAGCAGGGGACAGAGGATTTCAGTACCAAGGTGGGGACACAAAGCTGTGCTTGTGACGCCCACCCACTGTGTATGCCTGTAAAGCTTTAGGGCTGAACGCTCACACCCACAGAATGGGCCCAAATCACTTCAGCCATTCACTGGAAAACCCCACCATAGGGGTCAGAGGCCACAAGCCACCAGGGCCCCAAAGGTTCAGGAAACCACAGATTGGAGGAAGAGACGCTCTGTTGATGGGACTCTGCACAGCCCTGGTCCTCAAGTGTTCACCAGGAAGCCGTTCCCCGACGTTCTTGGAGTGAGCAGCCAAGGCCAGGGACGTGGGAGCAACACAGAAGACGGTATCCTGCAGGCGGAGAAAACTTCGGCCTTGATTCATTCATTAATTAGTCCGAGGAAGCCGCCACCCAACCCTAGCCGGGAGTCCAGGCTGCTGCCCTAGCTTCACCCAGCCTTTGCAAGCATCAGATAATCAACCAAAGGGCCGCCTGGCCTCGGGAATCTATTCAGAGCAAGTTCCAAGGCCTGTGCGGGTCAGTCCCAGTCAGCCCCTTGTCCACAGCATCTAATCCTGAATTTGCAGCTATGACCAGAGAAGCAGCTAAAGCCTATGATGAGGGCAGAAAAGAAAATTTTGTTCATGGCACATTGCTTCCAAAAGCAGGTTAGCACAATCTCTTTTAGAAACATTTCCATCAAAAAGCCACTTAAAAATGCCACTGCCTAAGCAAGGGTTACAAATCCAAATTCCTTTGGGGTCCAGGCATATGACTTAGCTGTGTAAATCAGTGGGGTACAGTCACAGGGAGTGGTATGAGCTGGTGAGAGTTCTCCTGGTGCATCTACAGCTAGTTTCTGTGCCATGGCTTAAAGGGTTAACCTTGCTTATCTCTAAAACATAGGTATTTGAAATGATATATTCCCAGAAGTCTCTATAATGCTCAAACTTGGCCAGACTCTAATTATAAAAGATGTACTAGGATCAGTTGCCAGGGTACTCCGTATATTTTTAACTTTTCCCCTTCCGAGAGCAGTAGGAAATACCAGTGGCAACTGCTTGACCTAAATGACGCTATGATTTTGGCAGGAAAAGGTGGTCTCAACTGAGAAGTAAGATGAAATTATGCAGTATCCAGGGCTCCATATGGCCCCTCAGTCAGAGGTACCATTAGAGTACATCAAATGCATTACCTTCTCTCAAAGAGCTGGCTGGGGGCCTTCTCATTCCATCTGACCACCTGTCCCCCTTCCTTCTCTGTCGCAGACTCCTTCCTCTCTTCCTACTGCACAGTGCCAGCAAGCTCGGCTACTGCCGGTCACAGCGGAGGCGGGGGAGGTGATGAGGTATCCGGGGACCACTGACGACCGCGACCTGGCACCCCTCAGCTCGCTCTAAGACTGGAGACGAGTCAGCTCTCCCTCTGGGAGAGGGTCTGAAAGAGTCAATGTTTCGGAATCCATGAAGCTCTTTAAAGATGGGAGAAGCCAGGCCTATAAATATATGGGCAGGGTTTCTGGGTTTCTGGATTCCCCAGGCCCCTTGGAGTCGTTTGCAACGCAAAGCAGGGTACTTCACAGTTGGTTCGTGGCCGGGTGGAAATATTTTGCCTCTGATTGTAAACTCATGTTTGGAAGACCAAAAAATCCTCTTGTTAAAACACAGTAATAGATACCTAGTGGGAAGCAGCCACATAGCACAGGGAGGTCAGCTCGGTGCTTTGTGACCGCCAAGAGGGGTGGGATAGGGAGGGTGGGAGGGAGGGAGACGCAAGAGGGAAGAGATATGGGAACATATGTATATGTATAACTGATTCACTTTGTTATAAAGCAGAAACTAACACACGATTGTAAAGCAATTATACTCCAAAAAGATGTAAAAAAACAAAAACAACAAAAAACACAGTAACTCGGGAAGGAGAAACTGAGTGTGGACAGAAAAGGCAAAAAAAAAAAAAAAAAAAAAAACCCACACCACCCTCCTCCTAGCTGCCTGGAGTCAATGATGGCTTTCGGCACAACTTTCTGTAGCGCTCTCCTGAATGTCCAAACTGAAGACAGTCATGCTCTGCTTTTATATCATGACTCCTCCCTCATTTCCATTCATTATTTCTTCCCAAGGAAGCTCGATGAATAAACTTGTCACTCCTAGAGCCCGCCTTTCCCCAGCAGCACAGTGCGAGGCCAGCCTTCATGCTCACAGAGAGACAAGGCAGAGCTCTTCACGGTGTGTGGCACCCAGGATTGTCGGGTCCTGGTTGGAACTGAAGAATGGAATTACCTTTGTCTCTGAGATAGCTCAGTATAGGAAAAGAAAAATTCTAATCAAAGCTGTCTTTATGCTTTTGAAAACTCTACCTCCTATTAAATGTGCTTAGCACGGTTCTAGACCCATAGGGTAAGTGCTCAACAAATATTGTTCACTGATTAATGATCAAGCCTCCTCTCCCAGCCCATGTCCAGAATGTCTCTGCATGGTTCTCCTTAAAGGCTTTCCTGCTGCCCAAGAATACCCTGCTTCAGAAACCCCTGCTTTAAGGTGAAATCACACCAAGAAGAAGAAGCACCTGCCCAGCAAGGAGCCAACAGAAGGCATCCCTCGGAAATGGCCAGAGGCACTTGAAAGCTCAATTTCACGTTTGTCAGTAACTTCACTTTTTTTTAAAGATGAATCATTGATGGGGAAAGAAAACCTCAACTTACTCTGAATTCACCTACCACCCCTCCTGGCTAGGGGAGATGGGGGACCTCCCTCACATGTAGGAGTTTGAATTTCACATTCTATGGTTTTCACATCCATTGCCAGCTCTTCATTGTCACCAATTAACGGTTGTGTTCAGTGATATTATCAGTTCACCCTTCTGTTTTCCAGACTCTTGTGGTCATTTAGGAAGTGGGGTATTTGCCTGTATTATATGGTGGCAATAGGAAAATGCAAAAGTAACTATTAACAAGGTATGGTTAGGGCTGAAAACTTTTACTTTAGATGTTTACATTTTCTTTTCAAGTGGAATGAGCTCTCTTGTGTCTCTACCATATATTACATTTCAAATTATTAACACCATAACCATCTCCCCAGGCCCTTCTTAAATGCCATGTCCTCCACAGTCTTGATTCTCCACCAGATGTGACTTCCTCCCACCGTGGTGTCCGGCTGTCTAGGATCTGATGCTGGCCCTGCATGTTCTTGGCTGTGGGCCCTGGAAAGGTTATTTCAATTCAGCGTGCCCCTTTTCCTCATCTGCAAATTGCAGAGAATAAAACAGCCTGCCTCAAAGGGCTGTGAAAATCAATTCATGACAAAAGCTTAGGAAAGTGTCTGGCAGGTATAAACATTTAACTTAACCTAAGGGCTATTATTAGTTATTAGCTGTGAACTAACAACTTTTATTTCTCTAAAAGATCTTGCCTTTTTCCCTTATAAGTGTGGTATCTTGCCCGTCTACCTCTTCCCACTCTTCTTAGATGTTTAAAGAGGGCTCTCATTTCTCCCAGCCAGGAGCGGGGAAGCTCAGGGCAAGTTGAAGTTCTCCACCATAACCTAAGGTGCTTGGAAGCAAGAAAAATGCTGTCTCATTTCTGTAACTGGTTCATATATATATATATATATATATATATATATATATATATACAACAAGTACCTATTGAAATTAAGCACATAAGGTTTACATAGTGCCTAACATATGCTAAGTTCTAAGAATATATTTATCAAATGTTGTTGACATCATCTCATACCAAGAGGAAGGATCCAAAGTATATATCTTTGAAAGTATCCACATCTAATTGAGAAGTGAGACATAACACAAAGTCAAATTTTGCCTTTCAGTAAACTGACAAGACTGCAAAAGTCTGACAGCACGCAAAAACTTTTCCCAACATGCAGAGCTGTCATCGGTACTTCCCCACCTTCCCAGTGACATACAAACGCTGAAGCAAATGCCAGAAACATTGATGACCAGATCAAGTGCCCTGTCCATAGTTAGCAGTTACTATATTTATTTTCACGCTGAGCTGCTGTCAGCTCATTCCTTTCAGATCCATGGCTATACTGTGAGAGATTTCGAGCCTTCATTAGTTGGCTTGCAATATCTGTTTTCAGAATGCAAGGTAAATCTAATAGTTTTCTTTCTTTAATGTCCCTAGACTTTCCCTTTAGTCAGCATAAACCTTTCTTACGTCCTTTTCTGCTTTAATCTATTATCATTTTTCCCCCAAGAACTCCTTTCATCAATCTCTTCTTCCTGGTGTTCCCACTCTGGTTCTTGGTCACTTTAAGCTGCTCTGGTCATCTTCTAAAGAGAAAAATCTTCTGGGTGCCTCTGTGTGAACATCCAGGACGTTCTTTGGAATGTGATCCATTTATCAGTCAGGTCCTGGTGGGGAGCAGAAGACCCACTCAGATGGGATTCTGAAGAAATGTAAGGAAGGACTATCCACAGAGCAGGATCAGGGGATCTAGGGAGGGGTATTGAGGTGTCCAGGACCAGAAACAATGGGAAGCCGTTGCCACCATGGGGCTGAAGAGGGATGGGAAGGAAATAGCGTTACTGGAGCTTGTGAGAGCTGGAGCCATAGAAGAGGGCCAGCCTGCAAGATCTGTAGTCTAGAAGGATGTAGCTCCACCAGGCAGGGAGGCAAGGTGTCCAAACCAAGGTATCAGCCGCCTGGAGCCCAGTGCAGTGAAGAATAGGACAGAGAATGAATCTCATGGGTGAGGTGGGGAAGGGCAAGCAGAGAAGAACCAGCACAACATATGTGAAAGTGCACATATCCAAACCTGTAAATGCAACTCCACCCGGACACCTGCACATCATAGGAAAACTCCATCCACGCAACACTCTTTCCAGGGATGTCTAAGGAGCTTCCTACTTATTTGACTCTAACTGGTCTTTATTGGTAGTACTAGAAAAGAGAGGTCATTTTAATTTCTAAAGAAGGAAAGTAGCATATCCTCACCCTTGAAGGTGATTCTCTCAGATGCTCCTAAGATTTGTGCAACATCCCTCTCTTTTGGTTGCAGAAATATGTTAAGGAAGAAAAATTTCCATTTCCCGCTTAATCATTCCTGGACTAAAAATAGCAACGAACGAAGTATCCACAGATTGTACTTATTCCTTGCAGATCCATAGCTATATTGTAGGCATTTTTTTTTAAGTTCATGTGTTCCAATTCTAGGTGTAATGCAATGGTCTCAACCCTGGGTACTCATCAGCATCACCTTCAGAACTTGGACCTAGTACAGAATCCTGTGACCTACCCCAGAGATTCTCAATTGAGAATCATCAATTTTAAATGATGAATGCATTACTAGGATGCTCTACATAGAGATTTTATCCAGACCTCTTAGATATATCAGTAAAGTTTGACATCATTCTGTTATGTTTTTTAAAGATCTCCCAAGTTGCTCCCAAGATAATTTATTATTTGGGAATATCTACCCAAGGGAAATAGAAATCAACTTTCACATAATTTCATGCTCTTAAAAAGAAATGAATTTAATTAAAATTGAGGCTTTTCAAAGACAAAATTAAAACTAGTTTGTGGTTTAAGGGTGAGACTGTGGCATTTCTTTGAAAGTTAAAATGGACTGGGTAAAACTTGCCTGTATTGTCGTCCAAGCCCAGCTCAAATCCCTGCAGAGAATAACCAGTGCAATGTAGGTGATAAAACACCAAACCTTCATTCCTCAACATCTCCAATAGGCAGTCTTGCCATCCACCCAATCTAAAGTATTCCACTCATATCACCTCTTTGGTTTCTATCTGCTTGTTTGTTTGCTTGTTCACTTTAGCATATCTCATCTTCTAGATTTTTAAAAGTACTTATTTGTGTACACGTCGTATGTGAACATTTTGAAGTTAAAGACTGTGTCCTGTTCGTTTCTACGTCATAACCCACAGTACTAGTCCATCTAGGTGTTCACTGTATATCTGTTGAATTAATGTATTACTTTGAAAACAAATGTATTTCTTTATGAAAAAAATGTGTCTGGTACTAATGATGCTTTACATTGACATACACCTTTTCCCATCCCAGCCTACGGTGCCAGCCTCAACTCTTCTACTCCAGGCGCAAACAAAGATGAAAATCTAGATCTCAGATCCAAAGAGATCATGCTCAAGTTAAACACTGAAGGCACCTAATGGGTTTCATATCCAAAACTTCAGAAAACACTCTTTTTCAGAAAAATGTTTATACCTATTCAGTGGACTTTCTTGAATTTAGTATGACTTATTGACTTTCTGTTATTATCGAACCTCTCTGCAGGTCTCTCCTGATGGATCATAGGTATTCCTCATTTATTTTTATTCTAAGTCATTTTTAATGAAAGTTGAAAGCCAACTACAAAATGGAGAATATCATTTTTTAAAAAAGAACTGCAGATAATATTTGATACCCAGGAAATCATGCACATGATGAAAAAGGACCGGAACTGATAAATTTTACTGCAACCAGGCACAAACCCAAGGCCTGTCACACCAGCTGGTCATTCTTGCTTTAGCCATTAAAAGTGGCCTTTTTTGTGGTTAACAACAGAAATGTCGGTCAATCAGGCACAGCTGTAGGTCTGGGCTTGGAGCCCACTCTCAACCTTACCCCCTCTCTCTCTTTCCCCCAGGCTAGGATGGAATGAAAGGGTCAGGATTGGCAGTAGGCAAAGAGGAAGGGAAACCAAGATGCTTAAACCCAGATGAGAGACTGATCGCTGCAGCATCTCAGGTCTTATCCCATTAGGTAAAGTTTAACCTCTACAAAGCAGGTCACTTGGCAAAAATGGATGGAAAATACAAACTTCAGTTTGAAAGACCGGGAGGAGGCAAGGGGAGATGTTCCGCTGCATATGGAGCTCCATTAATAGGTATCACACTCCGTAATGGGAACATTTTTATACAAATGTGTTCTTTGGAATCCAGCCAAGAGCAGGGCACCCTAGTGAAATCACAATGCACAGCTAATCAGCTATTTTTGGTGAATTTGTCACTAGAGAATAATATAACCAATTTGTCCCCAAAATGTTAAATCATTTAACGCTTCTTTGGAGGTGCTAAGTGCATCTAGAACTTTTCGGGGCTGTCAGTAAAAATTAGAGACTACTCAAAAGGCTTCAGTCTTGGCTTGCAGTCCTTTATCCTTGGAGTAGAGGGCTGCTGGGCACCTAAGGATACTCCAAGCAAAGCCTGCTAGCTGCAGGAAGCAAGTGGTCAAGCTGAGCCTGAGTAATGAGAGACTAAGGAGATTGTGAGCACTCTTTACAGGCCATGCTGTCAACCCATGCTTCCACTATGATCACCCAATCATCTTCTCATCTTCCCCACACTCTGCCATCCACTAATTTCCTTTCACAGCACTGCCATTCTCCCAGGTCCATAATGTTAGGACTTTGACTCCTCCAACACACTTAGCATTTCCCCTTATACTCCCCCTCCATTCCCTTTAAACCAGCTCTCAGCCCTCCACCCCTGGATTTCTAAAACTACCTGCTGGAACTCCCTTCCACAAGCCGCCCACACTTCCAGCCATACTGCATATTGATGGAAGATGAATCTTCATTAACTAACACTCTCAAAAACGTACTCACCTATTTGGAAACTTTCAATGGCTCCCCAGTACACACCGTGTCAAGTCTGGACTCAGCTGCTTGACTATCAAAGCCCTTTATAAGATGACCCCATTCAACCAAGATAGCCTCATTTTCCCACGAGCTGTCTTACTCTGCTTGGCTCAAGATAATTGTTAAGAATTTTTGAATAAATAAATCCCTGCTACCGCTCACCCTGGAGCCCACCCTGGGTGAGCAAGTTACCCAGAGCTGCCCATGTGAGAAAGAGTAAAATCCAAAGGCAAAACCTGTAATTTAAAGCATCTGCTTTTGCAAATTACATTTTAGAGGTTAGGAAATGCTATTCATTTTCTTGGTCTATGACCCACTCACCCTATTCCCACAAAAAAAGCCCCTCTTCCCGTGAAGCCAAATTTGGTGCAAATCTATCAAATTATTTCTTATGCTGCAATAACAAATAAAAGCAACTTTATTGTGATGACCAATTGCCCAACACATGTGCTCTGCTCCCTTTAGAGTGGTTTCATGTTCCATGGACACCTGCATTCATGCCTCCTCTTTGCCTTCACATCTGCTTTGCTCTTCTCGGCATGCTTCCTTCTCCCCACTTCATCCATCCAAATTCCATTCTGTATGGCTTAGTCCTAGCTCCGAGTTCCACCTCCTCAAGTAGGGCTGCCCTAACTAAATACCTGGTTCTCCAGTATTTTATCCTTGAAAACAGTATACTATGCCATTTTATATAAGGGACTTGAGCACCTGCAGGTTTTGGTATTCCTGAGAGTCCTGGAACCAATCCCCCAGGGATATGAGGGACGACTGTTTATACAATAGTACTCACTACTAAAGGTTAGTATTCTTTCTAGCACTGATTGAGGATCACTTCATGGGAGTCATTTTTGCTTCTAATGCTATGGTTACAGTAGGTGCCAGATAAATACCTTTCGATTGATTGATACATTCATGCTTTAATTCTTTCCCTATAGTGCCTAAAGTTTTTCCCTAAAGGTGTACTGAGCATATAGCAGGGGCTCAAAACTTCTAGTTAATCAATAATTAGACACTTTCATGGAGCATTTTTTAGTCTACTTCAGATATCAAGTTGGAACGTTCTCTAATCTAACAGTATGGCCGCCGTGCTAGAGAAGACCAGCCATCCTACAAAAATATGTGTGCCCCCTTCCATCACATAGAGTTGTCTCTGAGAAGCAGTTGCCCAGGCAGGCATGACATTTCCCAGCCTCCTTGCATCTAAGTGAAGCCATATAAATAGTGTTCAGCAACGGGATGTGAACCAAGATCATTTCTGGGCTAACGTGGCTAAGAAGTGGATGGGCCTTCTCCACCTTCCCTCCTCCCAGCGGCCACCTGGATGCAGATCTCTTGAGGCTGTAGAGGATGGTGGAGCCAGATGTTGGAAAGAACTGGGTCCCTGAATCACCACATGGAGGAAACTTCCTGCCAATTGCATTGGGCTGTTACATACAGGAGAAATATACTTTTATTGTGTTTAGTTACTGAAAATCTGAGGCTTGTCACAGTTAACTAATCCACTTACCCGCCTCTGATTGAGTGAAATTGCCACCGAGGGGAAGAGCAGCTGAAGATGAGAAGCAATTAAATTCTCATGCGTTAATACATGATGAGTTATCAAGCTGAAGGCTAATTGGCTTCCTAAGTGCACCTCTGTACATTTAATGAGGAATCCAGGCATGTTGCACCAGTCCTAACAAAATGATTTTACTGTATTTTCTAATATAGCCAAACCTGTTGTTACAGGTATTATCTGGAGTTGCCTATATCTCCTGTCGCCAGCCCAAACCACTTTCCTGAACTGCATATATAACTGCTGATGGATAGCTTTGCTGGATGTTCCACAGGCCCCTCAAACTTGCGATCTCTAACACTGATCTCCTCTTTACCACATTCTTCCTTCCACTGAATTTCCTGTTTAAGTTAGTGGCAACACCACCTATCCAGGTGTCATACATTTCTTATTTCCCACATGCAACAAATCACCAGATGCTGTCTATTCCTCCCCTCCTCAAAATCTCCCATACCCCTCCCTTGTTCTCTTCCCCCACTGTCACTGGGTCAGGCTTGAATCATCTCTTTCCTGAACCGTAACTGTAGCCTCCTAACTGCTCTGTTCTCTAACCCAGTGGTGGCTATCTTTTGCAGGGTGTAATCATCACCCAGGGACCTTGTAAAAAATGCAGATTCATGAGATCCAGCCCCAAGTTTCTGATTAGTGGGTCTAGGTGGAGCCTGGCAAGGTGACTCTGAAATGGGTGGTCCGTAGAATGTATTGTTATTTTTAGTCTAGTATCTACACTGCCACTGAAGTTATTTTTTCCGTCACACGATTCTGATTTTGCTCAATTGTACAAATGCTCCAAAGGCTATCTGGTAAAATCTAAACTTTTTTGAATGTGCTTCAAAGCCCTTTGTGAGTTGGCTTCTGCCTACCCACCAGCCTTATCAACACCCCGTTCTCCACCTGACCTTATTAACCTCCCTACATACCTTTGCATATTCTCCTACCTCTGGCCGATAGCTCTCCCCCAGCATGCCACCTGGACAATTCCTACTTCTTCTTCAAGTCTCAGCTCCAACAGTAACTCCTCTGGACAATGGGCCTTGACTCCCAGAAACCAACTTGACTCTTTCTGCTTCTGTGCACTTTCTAAATAGTTTACCTACCTCTGCCATAGAAATAATGTGCTGTGATATTTTGTATGTGCATTCATCTTCCCACTAGAGTATAAACTTCTTCAGGGCATGGACCAAATCTTTTTATCTGTATATTCACAATACTCAAATGTTGCTTAATGAAAGAATAAATTATCATAGATCTAAATATAAGAGCTAAACTACACCACAAAAGTTTTAGAAGAACACGTAGGAGAAAAGCTTCATGGCCAAGAGGCTCTCAGGCAAAGAGAAAAATTTCATAGGCAAAGTGTTCTTGGATATTATCACAAAAGCATGATCCATAAAAAAAAGGAAATTGGTAAATTGGTCTTCATCAAAATTTAAAACTTTGGGGTTCAAAAGACACCATTAAGAAAATGAAAGACAAGCCACAAACTGGGAGAAAATATTTGCAAATTATATTTCTGATAGAACCTATATCCAGAATATACAAAGAACACTTAAAATTCAAAAAGAGGAAAACAAAAAACCCAATTTTAAACTGGGCAAAATATATGATAGACTTTTCACCAAAAAAGATATATGAATGACCAATAAGCACATAGAAAAAAGTTCAATGTCATTAGTCATTGGAGAAATGAAAATTAGAACCTCAATGAAATAACATGTCACTCTCACTAGAAAAACTATAATAAAAAAAAGACAGACAATTAAAGTGGAGACAATCCAAGTATCCATTAACTGGTGAATAGATAAACAAAACTGGATTGTGGTGATGGTTGCAAAAGTCTGTAAATTTACAAAACATCACTGCCCCCAAACAGGTGAACTTTATCATATGCAAATTATACCTCAACGAAGTTATTTTAAACAAAGAATAAATGGTAGTTTTTATCATTTGATAGTGTATAGATGTGACTAATACCACTACAATGATAACATACATTTATGTGTTGCCCTGTGACAGGCAGTGGCCCATCACTTTATACATGTTAGCTATGCATATATTTAATCATCACAATAATGCTACTGGTAGACACTACAATTATCCCTATTTTGCAGATGAGAAACCTGAGGCACAGAGAAGTTAAATAACTTGTCCAGTGTCACATACCTGAGAAACGGTTGATCTGCACGTTTTACTCCCCTCTATGTTCAAAAGGACCCGGATCCACAGAGAGGAGTAGAATAAAGATAAGCAAGGCTTGCTTTTGATTACATATAATTGTATGGCCATAAAATCCTACCTTTCCATAGTAGTGTTTAGACAGAAATGTCAGTTTTACCGAGAGAAAATGATGGGAAAGAAGAATCGAATGATAGTTTTGGGCCTTTTACATAATCTTGGTTCCCATGTGTTACTTGGGGAAAAAGAAATCCAAACATTGTTTATTTCTCATAATTATTTGAATTAAGTTGTACGTCTTTTTGATATAGCAAATGCTGTGATTTGACAATTTCACTTTCTCCCAGTATTTGCAGTAAACTCAGGCTTGTGTCATACTGTACTGAACGTTACCAAATCACAATGTAGTCAACCCAAGCTAAGTCACATGAGTGACATAATGTGAGTGAAGAGACAGGGTCTCGCCTTTAAAACAAAGAAAAAGATAGATATTTAAGACTTAATTCTGCTAAGGGATGCTTGACCGAAATTTACAGTTGATTGAAATATTTAAATTCTGACATTATTGCTGATAACTTGTGTGAGCCAAAAATAAGATTTCTTTCCCTCTTCCAACCTCTTTTCTCATCCTACCCTCCAGATTACAGGTACAAGCTCTTTTGAGCTGAGGCTGAATCAATCATTTCATTTCTTCATTACAATTCTTAAGACAATCTCAGCAAACAAACAATGGTGACCTGCTGATGTTTAATTATTGATGTGGCCTTTTTAAAACACATTTGGTTCTCAGAACTGTGCTGCATTTCTCATTGGTTCCCATTCTGTTTGTTCTTGGCCTCTGCGTTCCCTTTCGATGTTCTGCAGGTTAGCAAGTGCTGCATCGTCTGCTTTTGAAATGTGTCTTTAGGCATGCTTTTGTTTGACAAGGAATGCCAAGCCTGAGCTGACAAAGTCTGTTTGAAAATCTTTTTCCAGGTATTCAAGATCAGTGAGCCTGTTCAATGTATACTGTGATTAGAATTTTTCTTCAGATATTTATATCAACATTTCATTTTTAGGGAGAGATGTTTCCTGAGCTTACCTGTCAGACAGAAACTTATAAAAGGTAAGGAACTCTATCATTTATATATTCAAATGCAGAAATACGTTTGTGGTAGAGCTGACATCCTCCCGCCTCGCCCCTCCCACCCCCCATGTGACTAAAAAGAAAGGAGGCAGGTTACAAGCATGCAGTCACCACTCATCCCACAGGCTGGAACAAACTCCTCCTTAGGAGTTCTGGTCCTCAGCTATGGGATTTCAAGATTTAACTTGGAAAGATTTCGGAGGTTTTTATCATAAGAGCTCATTTCCTTCATGCTTTCCCTTTGAGGGTAAGGAAAATGGGGGCAATAGTGAGAGAAAATCCAGCTAGTTAAGAAAAGTTTGCCTCTATAAACTTACGTACTAAGAATATGATCTGCCAATAGAAGTTTTTAAATACCTAGTTTTTTTAATCTAAGACATTGAATATTCAATTCAGTTCAACAAATATTCATTTTATTCCCCAGATGTCTTTAAAAATACAATACATTTTACCTTACAAATATAGAAGATATAATTTCACAATATAAATCTATTTTAAAAAGCTACTTCTTTTTGGAAAATAAAGCTTAGCATATTACAAGGAAGGGGAGTCACCCTGGCTACCAGTTAGTTATTTAGACCCCACCAGCCAGGCTTACACTAATTGGCTATAAGAAAAGACTGCAAAGAGCAGTATAATAAAAAATTAGAGTGGAAGGCAGTATCAGCTTAAGAGATGGAATAATTCTTAAGAATCTTGGTAGACCCATGCAGAAGAATTAGTTTCAAATGTGGCTTACTGAGGGATTAAATCTATTAATTAAAGCAGGCCCCGGAGGTTGCCCACCCGAAAACACCTCCTTAAACTTTCCAGTTAGCGGGAGGAGCGAATAGAACATTCCACAGTTCCTAACATAAGTGCCACAATTCAGATGTTAAGTAACTCTGATTGATCTTCTCCCCAGTTTAAAAAAAAAATAGACTATACTGAAATACATTTGTCTCTGTTAAGTTATATTTTATTAGTCAACCATTTCATTGAGAAATAATTACTGATCACTCACTAAGCACATTCCCAGTACTCGGGATATAACTGCAAGCAGCACATCTCTGAACAGTCCCTGAGTTACAGTCCAGCAAAGGCAGAAAAAGAATCAGATTTTGCTCTCAACAAGGTCAAAAACAAAGAACTTAAAGATCCCAACATGTAAATAATAATATCAGCCATTTAAAATTCTTTGCAGAATGAGATGAATAAACAGATAGTTAAAGTTTGAGATCAAATGAAGATTTCTAGAAAAAAAAAAAAAGAGCGTCTTAGACAACGTTTTTATGTTGTACAATCCATCATTTTTTCCCAGGGCAACATCGACATGACTATGTTCCCTTCTCAATAGAGTCTTCTGTCAAGAAGAACAGGTTCCTATACCACCTGATTCTGCCACTAAAATGTATGAATGCAAGACGCTTTTCCATTAAACAACACCGAGGATTGGTAAATCTTTCCTGTTTTCAAGTGCTAACCTATGATAGTGATGTACATCAATTCACCTTTCTAAATTCAACAGAGGAGGGTGAGGGGCAGAGGCAGAAGGAGAGCTTACGGAAGCAGGTTACACTTTACTGAGGTCTGACTGCCAGAGCCTCGCTGTGATGCAGGTCCCAGAAAGTACCGGTTCTATGTGATGATCTGATCTTAACCTGAGGCACTTTCTACACACCTAAAAGAGAAAGAGGATGAAAAGGCATGCTTATTATGTGGTTAAATGGCTCATTTTCACACCAGACTGGTTGTGATGAGTACCACCTCTGATGGATAGTGGATCCCAATGTTCCCCTCCAGCCACTGAAGATGAATGGCAAGAAAGAGAATTTTTCTTTGTGCTTATTCATGGTTAGTTTGGGTAACTTGGCGCAGCTGTTTGAGTCTTTCCCATAGAAAAGAGCTAAACTCATGCCAGATACCTGGAGTGTTGCTTCAAAAAATGCTGCAAGATCATCCCTGTGATGTGGCCAGAGAAAGTGTCAGAATCTGTCCAGGCGAAATGAGACAGAAAAACATCAATGTCATTTTAAGATGGAGGAGTATATACATCCTATCCATTTCATTTTACATTTCTGCTAGCTTTAACTGGACACATGATACCGAATCTCTTGCTTTTCTGCAGAAATTCTAGAGTTATCCATGAATCCCCAAGATGAGAATATCTAATACGCTGGGGGAGGTGTTACTATGCTCACAAATTCAAATGATAAGAACAAATTGGGCTTTGCAAAACATGTATAAAACCAACATACATGTTAATGCCCACGGTCGACCAGCTTAAGATAGAAGGTCCCAGAGAGAAACACTTCAGAATTCCATAACTACACCTACTTCAGGGCTTGTTTCAGGAATGAAGAGTAGATAATCATTTTTTTCGAATGCGTAGGAAGTGAGCAGGGAATTTGACAGGTGAGGGAGGGAATATTCTTATTGGGGATGAAATGGAAATTATTTACCCTGGCAGTCCTCATTATCCTGTTGATTTCCATCCAGCTGACACTAAGAGGTCCTCTTATTCCCCGCCCACCTCTTACAATTTTCTATTCCCTTTGATTTCATGACAAAAATTTGCAAGTCTGAAACTTATATTTCACCTGAAATATTAATATTCAAGCTCCAGGTATTAAAAGGAGGAATAGGGAAAGTCCTCGCTTTCAAATCCACAGTCAATGCTTTAGTACATACGAGAAGTCTGACAAGCAGAATTGCATGTCCGATTATCAATGCGTTATCGACGTTTACCAACATTGCTTTCATTGGTTTTTTTCTAGTGCAGTTATTTCATGCAAAATTCTAAATTCATGTCAAGACAGAAGTAAGACCTACATTTTTTAAGTGTGCCAGACATGCAGAAAAAAACTAAAGCCTAATTAATTTTTCTTTTTTTTATGAGACTAGAAATACATTGTGTTTGTGGTCTATTGTGGGGAACAGACCTTCCTGAAAAGGAAGATATCTCTGAGACCAGAAATATTCTCAGGGCATGGAGAGGAAAATCCATTAAAGAGTTTAATTCTGCTAAAATAAGATCCCTAGCTGCCTTGTGCCCGAGGCAACTCATGCTAAGGGTGCAATTTGAGAACTTGATTAAGTAGGCTCTGTCCATAGCACCCTGTCCAGGGCCCACAACTCCCCAAACCCTGCCTCCGGTTCAACTTCCAATTCATCAGTGCCACACTGCATAGTGAACTTGAGTCAGACTGGTTAGAATCCCAGCCCAACAATGTATTAACCACCAGATCATAACTCTTGGGTTTTTTTTATTGGTAAAATGAGTAAAAAACTGATTTTAAAATTTAACTCACAAAGTTGTTCTAAAAAATAATTTATATAAAGCCCCTAACATAATACCTGCCATACAGTAGGTACTCAATCAATGTTTCCTTCTCCCGAAAATAGATCCCTACCCAAGACATCTATCCTAAACATTTTGGGAAAAAACACTAAGTAAGGGACAATCTTACAAATAGACAACTTACTATGAGCCTATAATCACTCAACTAAAACAGAATACAAACTTTTTTTAATGTGTGTGCTATACTAATTATACCCAAAGTACCCGTTTTCACTAATTTATCCCAAAGAGGATTATGCTTGTCGATACAGGCCTTGGATCTAAATCAACAAGCCAGCACTACTTTGACTGGTTTCCATCTTGGTATCGTTTGGAAAGGAAGCTTAAAAAGTTCCCCAAAACTCCTCTTATAAATCCTTGGAGACAATTGCAAGGGACTTTTACTCTAGGGTGGGGGACTCTTTCTCAGCAAAGGAGACTATATAACTAGGCTCTGCTGGCTCCCAAGTGTGCCTCTATTTAGGTAACTGTGATGAACACGGCATCTATCACCATGGGGTCAGCCTCTTGGGAAACAGAACTTCATCCCTCAGTCCCAGAAGCTGATCTCGTTCTTTCCCAACTTGGAGGAGAAGTGAAGACCAAATTGTTTAGGGTGTTAGTCAGACTCCAAAGAGCCTAAACAACCACTTAATTGTTCAACTGGCCATCCAGAACTCTGTTTTTTCTCCAGGGTCAGTCCACCCTGACTGCAGATATCTTAAAATAAAACAAATCACAGGACCTCCCTAGAGAAGATAATTTTACTCTTCAGTATAGAAGAAAAGACTCAGAAACCAGCTGAAAGTATAACCCTCACCACTCAAGCCAAGGGGTATTTGTGGGACCACCACAAATGGGTTTATGATGAAGCCTTAAGATTTATTTTGAAGTCATCACATACCCATGACAATATAAAAGAAAAGAGGAATAAAACCTCCTGTCACATATGCGTAGTTGGAATTGTTCTATTAAAATGGAAAGCCAAAGTGCTTTGACTGTGTCACTTTCTAGCAACAGACAAGAAAAAAAATATATTTTAGGTAGTTCTCACTCTTAGCAGAATAGAATAAAGTCATTGGTCTGATTCCAACCCCATTATCAGAAAGGACCATTCACTTAATGTAAAAAAGCAGCTCATCACTTTATCATTAACAAGAGCATTACTACCTAATGTAAGAGAACTACTCTTCCCCAGGGATTCTGTTAACGGGAGGCTGGAGCCAAACAATAAGCATGGGAGCAGGGTGGCCACAGGAGGGAACACAATATACATGCTCTGTGCTCCCAGCAAAGGACATTGCACAATGGTCTCCTATAACCAATGAGTTCTGACACACTCAAAAAGGAGGGAGGGGGCTGCAGTGAGGAAAGTCAGACTTTCGCACGGGCACCTTCTGGAATTTGTTGTTGCTGTTAGTGATCCATGCTTGTTTTCAACACACATTCCCCAGTGGCTCTTGGTTCCTGCCCAGTTTCTCAGCCTCTCTTTGGGAGCATGCAGACTTGCAGTTTGGGAGTTATGCTCCCTGGAATAATAGACAATGTAAATGAGCACATTTTTCAAAGGCTAAGATGCTACTGTTAGTTCCTTCTTAAGTCATCCAGCAATAATATCAAATACTAAGTGCTTTTTAAATCCTCTATTGGTATTAACTAATTTAATCCCCTCTCAAGAAGTCTAAGAAGTAGGTGCTATTATTTTTCCCATTTTACAGATGAGAAAGACGAGGCACAAAAACCTCAGATAAGTCGCTCTTGATCACAAAGTTAATACACAGTGGAACTAGGATTTGAACCCAAGAATTCTGTCCTCAAAGTCCGTGCTTTTAAGCAGTATACTATAATGCCTGTCCATCCCCTCAATAATAAAATAAGAGCTGACGAATTAATACGTGACTTTGAATTCAGAGATAACCAATACATAATCAAGAATTCACACTGGTAACGTTGAGTTTTTCAATTAGACTGTAGACGTTGGAGTCAGACAGACTCAAATTCAAATCATAGACAAACCCTATCACACATTAGTCAGGAAATTTTGAACAAGTTATTTTACTATCCTAAGCCTCACTTTTCCAACCTTTAAAATGGAGATAATAAAAGTACATACCTCATAGAGTTATGAGAATTAAATCAGATATTGCCTGTATAAGCACACTTGCCTGACTCTAGCAACATATTTAGTGCACCATAAACATTAGCCCTAATCATCATCATTATTATTTATTATACACGTGGCTTTCCATTGTAGGTAAGCATTTGGAAGGAATGATCCTTCTTCACCCTACTGCTTTCAAAAGCCCACACATGTGAGATATGTGGGGATTAGGGGTATCGGCCGCAGCTAAGGATCACAGCAAAGCTAAGGGGCTCATAGGGACCAAACCCCTCAACCTTGGCTTCATTAGCAAGTTTCTCTAGCTGAGCTAACCCAGCCCATGCCAGTCAAGCATTCCCTTGCAAATATAAATCATTACCCAATAAACCACAGACATACAAGACTGTCCACAGCAGATAAAGCTGTGGGTCAGAGTAGCCAGTCCCTGAGGCTTTGTGGAAAGGGAGAAAAAGCTACAGCATTAATTATATAAACAGTTACTTGGAAAATGCTTTAAGCAAGTGTTTTAGATTCCCCTTTAATTAGGATAAATAATTACTGCACTTTCATCTTTCAATGAGCTCCCAAACTCTCCCATGCCCCATCTTCAAATACCAACTAGAAATACACAAAGATCGAGGGAATAAACTAACAGTGTGCACTTTTAAAGCCACTTTATCTGTCTGGATCTTAGCTTCACCATCTGTACAATGAGGAGGTTGGTCAAGGTAATTCTCCAAGGCCCCTTCCAGTAGATTTTCCACAATTCCATGAAGTGCTTTGGGGCTGACATAATGGCTACACCACTTTACTCATCCCATGTTCTTTTCTAGGGAGCAGCATAACATTTGAAGATATTAACTGCATTTGTTTATTGAGCTTCCAAAGCTGTTTTACAAATGCAAACATCAAGACATCCAGCAGTGCTGTAAGTGTGCTATGGAATAGGGAAACCTGAAATACCAGACCTAAAAAATGTCTGGAGAATAGCTCAAATGAGGAATGGTTAAAAGAACTGAAGATGTTCTTGGGAAATGACAAAGTTACCTCTTTTTTGCGGTACGCGGGCCTCTCACTGTTGTGGCCTCTCCCGTTGTGGAGCACAGGCTCCGGACGCGCAGGCTCAGCCGCCATGGCTCACGGGCCCAGCTGCTCCGCGGCATGTGGGATCTCCCCGGACCGGGGCACGAACCCGTGTCCCCTGCATCGGCAGGCGGACTCTCAACCACTGCGTCACCAGGGAAGTCTAAAAGTTATCTCTTTTAATTAGGCTTATTCTGTAGAGCTCCAGAACTGGAATCAATAGATTAACACTGAAGGGAGAGATGGTAAATAACTTTATAATAAGTAGCTTACTAGCCAAGATAATGTTTCAAAATGGAAAAAGAAAAACATTTTATATTGCTATGGTCATCACTAAAAGAAATGTGAAGACTTCCTATCAAGATGCTTAGAGGGAAATCCTCAATTGTGACCATAAACGGAGGGGTGTGTGCTGAGCTCTTATTACCTCTGAGAGTCTGTCCTGACTCCCTGCAGAGAGTTAATAACTTCTTCATCCAAGAGCCCTAAACAACATTTAAATAGCTCTAGTAGAGCACTTATGTGTGATGTTATAATATCTGTTTATAGGTGTCACCCTCATCAAACCAAGAGTGTCTCATTATCCTTTGTCTATATCTATCACAGCTCCAAGCACATGGTAGATTCTCAATAAATATTGGATGAATAATAAAAAGAAGTCATGACCAAGGAGTTTAAAAAGACCATCCTTGCCTTCAGAGATGCTTACAATCTATCTGAAAAGTCAAAAGTAACGTAGCTGAACCAAATGTTATTTAGTTATATGTAATACCTTGGACTCAGTTGGAACTTAGTAAACATTTAAGAAACAAATTCATTTGACAGCACTTGAGTGTTAAATGGTGACAGAAGCTTATCATTCAATGAAGAGAGGTTGCTGAGGCTGGCTCAGAGTATCCTCCAAAATCTGGCGCACACCTGCCTGATGACATTTTTCTCTAAATTACCAGCTGATTCCTCACAGTCTCCCAAACTCACTCACATTCCAACTCCTGCACTTTGGCTCAAGACCCTTTATTAGCTGGACCTCCCTCTACTCCCTTCTCTAGAGCACCACGATCCTTCCCTCCCCAGCATTCCCTATCACTCACTAACCACCTAAAAGTATGTCTGCCAGCCATTCATTAAGCCATCAGTCTTTGGCTCTTCAGTATGTGTGGGCTGAGCTAAACTTTGTGGATACAAATGGAGGAGACATATTCCCTGCCCTCAAGAAGTTTAAAGTTCATTGGAAGCCAAACACTGTCCATTCAAGTGAACGGTTTTAACGCATAATGTCATGAAGGAACCACTGAGGATGACACCACACACAGTCTCCAGGTGATGATGGGTGGTGGTGAAGGTTAGACAGGAACTCTTCCCGGAGGAAATGTGGCCAAAGCTGAATCTTGAAGAAATGATGGCATTAAACCAGATAAAGTGAGGAAAGATCTTCCCAGGCGGAGCAGGATACACAAAGGCTGCAGGATGAGAAGACACAGCAAATTGAGTTTGGCTGGCCTGTAGTGAAGAGGCCAGAGGTGGGTGTGGAGAAATAACAGAGCTGAATTAGGAGGAATATCTACGTTGAAAAGCCCACTTTTCATCCTCATGCTAATGGAGGATTTTTGAAGGATTGTAAACAAGGAAATGGCCTGATCAGATTTACCTTTTATGTTAATTGAGGCAAGAGTGGATTGAAAGGAAGGTCAGACCCAAGGAGAGGTAAGTTAGGAGGCAATTTTAGTGAACAGGATATGAAGTGAACTAGGGCCTTCTCAGCGGAGGGAGAAGGGAAGGACCGGGTAATTCTGACGAGATTGGACTACAGGATCGCATAAGTTATATGTTGGGAGCTGGAGTGATCAGGGAGTCAAGGATACCTCCCAGGATTCTGACTGGAACAGCTGAGTGGACAGAAATTACATTAACTGAGAGAGAAATACAGTATGAGGAGCAGGTTTGGTACAGAAAATGGTGAATTTTGTTTTAGACCTGATGAGTTTGGGATGCCCGTGAGATAGTCAGGTAGGAGGCAGTTGAATACACAAGTCAAAAACTTGGGAGTAAGAGCTAGGATGGAGATGTGAATTTGGGAGTCAGGAGCAAAGAGGGAGAATAGAAATGGTGGAAACCAGTGAGATCCCATGGGAACCAGTGAGGAGGAACTCAGGCAATGTCACCCCACCCCCAACCTGCTTCCAAAAGTACAAGAAACCAATAAAGAGCTGGGACCACCCTGTTGTCCCAAGTCATCACTTCTCCTGAGGAAAGGAACAAAGATTGTTATGAACGCTAGCGGGTCAGGAGTTTGCTTGTGATTATTTCTCAATTTAAATACGACCTTTTTTTTTTATTTCTGTAATTGCAGAAACTTTGAAAGTTGACCTTTGTGATCATCACTGACTCTGATTTCCATTGTGCCCTTCCCCCTTTAATCTGTTCTCTACTTTGTCTGAGGGAGGTAGAGCAGCTGGCTTAAAGTTTCATAGCTGGTTTTTAACTGATAAAGACTCAACTTTTCTTTTCCCCAAATGTTGTTTCAGTCAAACCACTTTATTTTGCTGATTCAATTTCAAAATAAAAAGAAACAAACTGAAGAAAGGAAATAAAAGGAATTCCCCCTGGACCTGAAAGTGCTTGAACTCTTGAAGAGGTGCTGGAAAGGTTATTTACTTTTCAGTGTGCCTGTTTGTCACGCTAAAGCAGTTGTAATCTTCCAGAAGGTAGAGTCAACTTCTATTTGCACGTGAGTCCCACATGGCAACTAGCAGAGGGAGCCCTACATAGAGAAGCTGCCCAGTAACTATTTATGGAACCAATGTACAATTAGACTCACTCATATGCACACTCCTGTAGCTCTTGGAGTCATCCATCATATTTAACACCATTAATTGCTGTGTCCTATTCTTTGGCTATTTCATGGGAGCTATCCTTGGTACTGCAATTAGACGGTAAGTTTCTTGAAGACAGGAATACTGGCTCTTTATTTTGTATTGCCAATAAAGGCTTGTTGATTCACATGGGTTGTTTTATCTAGAATGAATTTATCCTGCTGTGTTATATCTTCTGAAAGAAGAAAAATACGTCTGTCTCACATGAACAGAACTAGAATAAGCTATTCTGAAGCACACCCTAAACGGTATATGTTACTTGTGTCGCTTAACTGAGTGATTTATTCAGGAGAGTTTCTACTGAATGAGGCTTCAACAGGCTGCACATGGGGCTGCACAGTGCCCTTCAATTGGTGATGTGCATTTCATATGCAGATTTATACGCAGCATCTGTAATTATATTTCTTGTGAATTAAATCATCAATGGCTTCTAAGGCGATGCAGGAAATGATACTCACTACCCAGAACTTAGGGAGAAAGGGAATGAAGGAGGGAGAGAAAGAAGATGGAAGAGAAAGATAATGTACTTCCAGAAGGTAAAGGAACAAAAAAATTTTGTTCATTGCAAGAAATCTGCATCAATAGACTCAAGGTCAGACAGACCCGGACAATACTGCATGGCCTCCATATGGCTTCACAAGATCTTTTCCATTCAGAAAGAACTGCAGTAAACCTTCCTAGGAAGTATTGCAACAGAATGACTAGGTTTCTTTAAATAGTTGCACCTTGCCTCCAGGTTACAGAATGAATGCCCTGTCTTGATCATTGTTAAGAGTCACCACTGGTTGACTTGTCACATTGTCAAATACAGATAGCTATACATTTCCCCTTTCTGAGAGTCCACAGAGATCACACTGAAATGAGGCATCAACCAAGAGACCATAGCCCAGAGAGGTGAGCAAGCAGCCTCCAAAGGCACTGGAAACAGGTGTCCAGTGCCTAAGAAGGCCCCAGAGGAGCTGTGCTGCTGTGAGCCCACATGCATAGAAGCACACAGGGTGATTATACTCTGGACATTGGGAAACCACAAGGTTATGTGCATATGGATGAAAAAAAGGAAAATATTCCCTACTTCCTTCCTTTCTTTCTTTTTAACATTTAGAGATGCAGGCATCCTGACAAATTATGGTCACCATACTAGTGTAGAACTCCAGCTCCTACATCTGAACATTTTAAAATCTCACCTAGCAAGATAGTGTAGAGTAAGCTGAATTTTAATGTATGTGCACCAGTAGAGTGGTCCTTAAAATACTGAATTTATTCTGCATGAGTTAGTAAATAGCTGTGCCCCAAGCCTCTGAGTGTTCCTAAGCTGCCCCAGCCTTTCTTCCCAGGACATGCCAGAGCTCTCCCCTAAAGGGCTAATGCCTGGCACTGCAGTAGGCCTTGGGTCCCTCTTCCAGGCTGTCAAGGCAACCTGGTGTTTGTGTCAGACTGATGATCATCTTGTTTCCCTGTAGGTACAAGAAGCCCAAGTATCAGAGGTTGCTACATGAGATGGAATCTAGCAAGTGCTAGCCTGACTGAAAATGGGCCCAGATGGCCATATCTATGGAGGCAAAAGTTGTGTTTTGGGTGCTGCTTTGTGGGGTTAACTGACATCTACTCAATTTTCATATCTTTGGCTAATTATATCAGAAACCTATAATGTATGAGAGTGTTTTCTCTTCCGCCCAACCTGTAAGCCCCTAAAAAGGTACAGTCCTCAAACGGCAAGGGTTCACCAAGTCCTAAGCCAGATAAATTAAATCCACACATAGACACAATTTCAAAGCAACTGTTGAACACCAAGGATGAGAAAATCCTAAAAGATATCAAAGAGGAAAAGGTGGAACATGTGCAAAGGAATGACAATTAGTTCCTCAGGAGGCCTGAGTAACAGTATATGCCAGAAGCCATATATAATATCTTCAAAATGCCTAGGGAAAATCCCCACCAACAAAGAGTTCTGTATCTAGCTAAACTAGTCTTTAAGAGTGAGAGCAGACTGATAGAAAATAGTTGACTAGTCATAGCCCCATTCTGAGACATAAGGTCACCATGTATAAGAAACAACGTTAAGTAAAGAAACTTGACACACTTTGGGCAAATTTGATTAAGAATTGCCTATTATTAAGAATAATAATGACTAAAATTGAAGGGATTAAATTCAAGGTATACCTAAAATTGTAAACAGAAACAATATGAAAATATGCAGGGAAAGTTCAAATTCTAAGCATTTTAAGATCTATATATTATTCAGAAAAATTATTGAGGTTTTTTCACATTAAACATTTTTAAAATTAATAACATAAAAGATAAAAATGAAATGGATTACTCCAAACTGTAGAGAGAAAAAGATGGGACAAGTAAAGTTAAAGTGTTCAGTGAAATAGAAGGTAGGAAAGGAATGAAGAAGCATAATAATTTTTTTAACTAAGTAGAAATTAGTAAACACAAAAAAGTAAATGGATTACATTTACTATTACCTATAAAAGTTGGAAATTCTCAGATGTTTGGAATATTGAAAACAAAACAAATTCCAGCTATTATATGGTATTTACAGGAGACATATGTGAAACATGATGACATTTTTCAAAGTTGAAAGTTAAAGAAATGGCAAAGATATACTAAGCAAATATTATCCGAAATAAACCTGTTGTAGCAAGATTAATAAGACATAAAATAGAATTTGGGGTGAAATGTAATAATAGAAGAACCCTATAGGCCATTGGAGATGCAGGGTGGACAGTCCTTCTGGGGCAGGCTGGGAGAGTCTTAGTAGAGAGGGTGTGGGACAGGTCCCAGGTAAAGGCCAGGTGGTGATGGTCAGGGCCAGGGAGTCAGGGCTGATAATGACAGACAAGTTTCTGCAGCAGAACTTATGCCCAGGCCTAAGCCTACTCAGCCAATTTGTGGGCCCAGGTGCTTCAAGCAGCCAATCTACAGTCACTTAATGGTCAAGTGACACAGTGCCCCCAACTAGTACAGACCCTGAGGTCTATAAAGATAGTTCTTACTTAATGATAAAAAGCAAAACCCTGCTAGGAACATATCACAACATGAACTTACGTGTACTTAACTCAAAACATAAAGAAAAATTTATCCTATCATAAAGGGAAATTTACAAATCCATGATTATACTGGACATCTTAATATGCCTCACTCGAAAAAAATATACATCAAGCAAAAAGAAAAATGTGAACCTATAGAAAAATTACACGATTAATAAGCTTGTTCCAACAGACATAATAAATCTCATAATCAACAAAGGGAGGCTACATGATTTTTTTTCAAGCACACATGGAGCCATTATGAAAACTAAACTAATCCTCACAAAAAAACAGTGAGGCAGGAACTATTAAAGTCTCATTTTACATATAGGCAGTTTGAGACACAGAGGTTAAGTAACTTGTTCATGGTCACACAAATGATATACAAGCAGAGCTGGCACATGAACCCAGACATTATGATTCTAGAGTTCAACTTTTAACTGTAATGTTGAGTAATTGAGGCAAGACAAAAGAATTAATAAAATAGAAAATTATTAACATTAGAGGCATTCAAGAAATCAAAAGCTGATTCTCTGAGAAGGTAAAATTAAAAACTGTCTATGAGACCAATCCAAAAATTTAAAAATGGGGCTTCCCTGGTGGTGCAGTGGTTAAGAATCCACCTGCCTAATGCAGGGGACACGGGTTCGAGCTCTGGTCCGGGAAGATCCCACATGTCATGGAGCAACTAACCCCACGAGCCACAACTACTAAGCTTGCTCTCTAGAGCCCGCGAGCCACAACTACTGAGCCTGTGCGCCACAACTACTGAAGCCTGCGCGCCTAGAGCCCGTGCTCCGCAACAAGAGAACTCACCACAATGAGAAGCCCACGCACCACAATGAAGAGTAGCTTCCACTCACCGCAACTAGAGAAAGCCTGCGCACACCAACAAAGACCCAATGCAGCCAAAAAAAACCCCACAACATTGTAAATCAACTATATTTCAATAAAAATTGTAAAAAACAAACAAAAAAACCCAAAAATTTAAAAATGGAGAAGGCACATACCAATCATGATAAAAATAAAAAAGAAGACATAACTACCAGTATAGTAGAAATTATAAAGTACATAGTAGAATACTGTCATCACCTTTACGCCAATAAGTTTTAAAACACAGAAAAAATCTACAATTTTCTGAAAAGATTTCAGTTCGTAAAACTGACTCCAAAAGTTTAAAACTAGTAAAACATTGCAATTAAAGAGATTGACTCAGTAGTCAAATTCCACTACTTCTCCCCCAATAAGACACCAGACTCACTGGTTTTTATAGTTAATATTCTCATAAGAAAACTCTTAAGAAACTGTTGTTCATATTTTATGCAACTCTTACATACAATAGAAAAGGAGGATGAGCTTTATTAAGAAGACCCAAAGTGAACTTAAATACAGATGGGGGGATGGGTGCTATATTACCCTTTATACTTTTCTCTACAGTTCAAATATTTCATATTAAAAAGAGGTTCAGGGAAAGGTATGGGGATAGCTCATCAAACAAGTGTATATCCTATCTTTGATTCAAAATTTTATATTCTTTGATTCAAAATTTAATCAATCATCACTGAATCAATAACTTCTAATACTTATTTTTCTCTTTTTAATTTAAATTTCTGTTTCCTAGGGGATGGCCCCAATACATCAGATCTACATCTCAACAACTTTTCCAGCTTGGAGGTAACTTTCTCCCACAGACACCTTTTTTTCAGAGAACAGAACAGCTAGTTTTCTTCCAGTTAGTTTCTGAATCTGTGACCTTTCGAACATGCTACCACTTGAGATTCCAAAATAATTTTATGGAATTCCTACCTTAAGAAACTTTATGAAGTCCTTCAGTCATTAGTCCAGCTTCTATGGGGAATTTAAAAATAACTCACCTTCATTCTTTCCTCAAAGACGCATTCATGTTAAATTTCTTGACCTAAAGAGGAAACCATCTTGGGGAAAAATTAATCCATGTAATGTTCTGTCCAAGGCATGGGCTTGGAAAGAGTCTAAAAGCATGGGCTTGGAAACAGCATGATTAGACTGAGTAATTTCAGCACAAGTTACCATAGGAAGACCACCTTCTCAGAGTAAAAACTTTGTTGCACTCTGTTTCATGAGGCTACTAGAGAAACCTGGAAAGGTCACAACACAAATTTCCTATTTCTTCATTGATCCTGGGGGAAAACTCACATTCCAAGAAATACATTAGAATGTTAACAAAAGTTAACCTTAGATGTGGTAATATTAGAAATAAAGTTTTCGTTAGGGTCAGGTAACAAGGAAAGAGAATTTAACATTAAAGTTCAGCATAAAAATATCTTAATTTGTGAATTATAGTATAATGTCTTACATACTATCTATGATTCAGCTGAGGCCATTCTACAGGCTGGAAACTCTCTTAGAAAGAGACTTTATGAATTTGGAAATAAGTGCTTTCAATTATTACTCAGATTCCCACTCCTAATCCTGATAATAAAGTATTGCATATTATCCTTCAGCAAGTTCCCCAATCCAATTGATACTGAAGAATGATAATAATCAGTTTTCACTACTAAGAACACAAAGGGCAGGAGGGTTGTACTTAAAATTTATCAGAGTTTTTATTTAGAATTCACTATTTAAAAGAAATATGATGTGAATGATTTTTGGAAGGGTGGGATGTCTTTTGAAGAGTCAAGTCACTTTTTAATTTATCTGTTTTCATACAGAAGGACATTGTTGCTTCAGGGGCAACTTAATTATCCTTTTATATTCAAATCACTATTGTCCATGATGGTAACAATATTGATTTGGTGCACATTTAAGGTCACACTGACCTGTAGTATGTCATATATTGTAAAATAAGTTACACTGGAATGTTACTATTGATCTCCTAGGGTGGGCAATACATGTACGTTTTTCCACGTTAACTTTTGTTGATTTTCTTACTGTATTTTTAGCAAAATGAATTGTCTTCGTGACAATTGATCATTTTTCTTAACCTGAGCATCTTGAATTGTCTGCATTCTTTTTAGTGTCTGCTGCCTTACTTTCTTCTCCACTAAAGATACCCAACAGCGTTGTACCAGAATTTCCTTGAAGTTTGTTCACTGATTTTTTTTCGTTGTTGTATTGCTAGAGTGTATTGTTATTGCTTCTTTCAGTGTTTACATGTGTGATATGCTTATTCAACATCAAAACACTGGAGATTTTCTATTTGTTCACTTTATCCTTCAACAAATATTTGTTTCACGTCTGTCCACTGTGCAATTGGTTCTGGAAACGCAAAACCTAAATAAGACACTTGAGGCATTCAATCTCTTGCTCACTCCTCCCCCTCTTCACCTGGCTAATTCTTACCCACCCTTCAAGTTAAATGCTTCAGAGGAGGAGTAGGATAATGATTGAAAACAGGAAATTGGATTTGGCATCGAGGAGGTCACTAGAGACTTTAACAAGAGCATCTTCAGCGGGATGTGAGGCAGGGAGCTGACAGAATCCAGACTACAGGTGACACAAGTGAGGAATTAGAGCCAATGAGGACAGACTGTTTCAGGAGACAAGTAATAAAAAGGAAGAAGCAGAAATGTCAGCAATGTGAGGAGAAGAGATCATCTATGAAAATGGTTGGTTTTGGTTTGCATGAAATATGAGTAAGTTTGTAAACTTAGAAACGAAGAGCCAAATCATTGGCAGAAATTGAAGATACAGGAAAGAATGAAGATAATTATGTGGTAGGCTCCAGAGTAATGTGTGGTGTTTTATGGGCATCGATCTCGGTCTTGGGAAGGAAGGACATCTCTTTGTCCGCAATATTAGGGAAAGTGATATGACAATTAGAATCTAAAAACGGAGAGTAGTGAAGCAAAAAATAAGAGAAATGCCTCTTATCTCCATTGGGGAAAATGGAATATAATCATGCTCTAAGAGGATGATAGATAAGGAAGAAGCAAACAGATTGAGAAGAATGGTGAATGTTTGGAACTGTTTCCATGAAGAATGTGTGCTGTGTGTATTCCTTTTGTCCCCTTGATCGATCCATTCTCCATACTTCTCTAACCTGCTCCATGCCCTGAGAGGCTATGGGTTTGTTATCAGCCAGTTTCCTAACTCTCTGGCTTTTCGCTGGTTCCAGCCAATGGGAGCAAGGAGAGTTTGTGATATTCGTTCTACCAGGTCTTTTTCCGCCTGGCCATGAGCTGCCAGTGGCAGAGTTCCTCTCCTGAGAGCCACAACTACTGTTGCGAGGCCTTCCCTTATGGCTACTAGTCTCGGTGGCTTCCTCCTTCCCTTCACGCTTAGGGGTAATAATAGTTTTCCCTCTGATGCTGACCCCAGGGCACTTAGCCATCCTTGTTTTCCCGTAACCTTGCTTACACCTGGGCAAATAGTCTTCTCATTGAACTCTCCTCGCATTGGAGTGTGCCATTTGTTTCCTCTCTGGGATTCTAACTGATGCAGAATGCAAGAGGAAGCTGAGTGGAGACAAGTAAAGTATGGTCTTAGGCACATTGTCTAAGTCGGTCGTGCTTATTTTCTCTGGTTAATCTTGCTGTCCATGAGAAGAAGCAGATGAAGAGGATGGTTGGATTCATGGAAGCTTGTAGATGAAAGAATACATGTGACAAAAGAACAGAGAGAGGAATAGAGGGTGCTGGTGAATGGGTCATTAAAATTATTGCCTTAGACCTAAGAGCTGTGTTTTCTGTGTGCATTCTGAGTTTTAGAAAAACACTTTTCTACTGGTTTTTCAAGTCTCTATAGCTGAATTAGGATCTCCCTTGAATTTGCCCGTATAGTCAATGAATCTTCAGAAAATGAGAGCACACATACACACAAAAACACATACACCCACTTTACATCACTCCAGATCTGAAAGTGTTATTGGACTGTCATAGACTGAATTGTGTCCCCCTAAATTCATGTGCTGAAGCCCTAGCCCCCAATGTGATTATATTTGGAGAAAGGGCCTTTAAGGAGGTAATTAAGGTTAAATGAAGCTATTACGGGAGGGCTTTAATCCAATAGGACTGGTGTCCTTACAAGAAGAGGAAGAGACACTGGGAGTACATGCACAAAGAAAGGTCACGTGAGGACAGAGCGAGAAGGCAGCTGTCTGCAAGCTCAGAAGAGTCCCCATCAGAAACCAACTCCATTGACATCTTGATCTTGGACTTCCAGCTTCCAGAACTAAGAGAACTGAGAGAATATACATTTCTATTAAGTCACCCAGTCTGTGATATTCCGCTATGGCAGCCCAAGCAGATAGATACATGGACCACCTAAACCTTCACATATCAAAGGAGAACCACACTTTCTTGGCCATGGAATCCAGTGACGCATAGTATTCCATTCTGCCCACTTGCACTGGTCTCTCTCCACATCTTTACTGACTATGATTTACTCTTCAGGGCCCAACTCCAATTTCACCTCTGGGCAACCTCCCATGACTAGGGAAGACTTATCCTCCCTAAAAATTCACTCTTTAGGGATTTGGCCTCTCTGCTCTTAGATAATCACTTGTTTTTATTATTACCTCCTCTAGGGCTAAAGTATTAGAATTTTTTAACTCACCCCAGCTCTTAGCAAGGCTGAGTATATAGTAAGTGCTTCCTAAATTTTTGTTGACTGACTGATTACTCATACTCGATAATTAGAAGAAAGCTATTTAATTTGTTCCTATGCTTAAGAACATATTCTGAGAACAGATGAGAATGCAGGGTGAAAAGCCCATCATCGTAGCATAGATGTGACTTTTGAACCTTTACTATATCCCCTCACAATGTTCAGTCAAGACCCCCCAGCACTGGGATGGCTCCAGAGCAGAGGTGAGAGGTTGTCTTCACCACAGCTACTCATATTTAAGCTGTCAGAACAATAACCAGTTTTGCACTCCCAAGACGAAGCGGCCTTGGATAATTTTGGCAAATCAGACCTACCAACCCTTAAGTCCCTTGCATTCTCTCCTTTAAGACATTGTCTAAGACAATGGGACTCCAGCAAGGTATGTCCAGGCCTGAAAATATGTCTAAACAGCAGCTTTTATAATTGAGAGCAACAGCTGCTTCTCCAAAATGCACTTCCGATGCTTAACAGGCTTTGCACGGCAAATGCTATTAAAACAATCCCCTTGAACCTTGCATTTTGCTTTTAAAACCGCTGGTAAAGTTAACTCTCCCTTTTTCTTGATGACTGTATCACCTTTAAAACAAGCTCATCATCTGCTAATCCATTTCCAAACCCAGTTTGGGAATCTGGGTTAAGCAGAGTATAACGGAATGAGGCTGTGGCTTGATGGAGTGAGAGATCCTTCTTCATCCTGACTGGCAGAGTCCTCACAAGGGAAAACAGAGCCCCCCGGTTCTAACTCTAATCTATCTGCCTCGCATGAATAATTCATGCTGCTTTTACACCAGCAGCCACTGCAATAGTAGGGGATGGTCTCTACGTGTGGATTACTGGCTGAAGACTGGTCTGAAAAAAACGTCCCTCCCCACCCAGCAGGAAGCTTTGGCATCTGTGTACGGGAGAGTTCTTGCTCCAGGTCAGGTCGATGGCCACTGAATGTTAAATTAGGGTATTGGGAATTTGGTATTAGTAATTCCCAATTTGTTTTATTTAACTAAGGCTGACATGTCTCAATATTTAACCTTTAAAGGAATGCAGGCAGTTTTCTGGAAACAGAAGAATATGTCAGGTGAAAAGTTTGATAATATTCATATTTGAAGATTTTACAAGAAAAAAAAACCTTCTGAAAATTGAACAGAAACTCAGAGTGATTTTTTTGTTTAAAAAAAAGAGTGAAAAAGAGAAAAAAAGAAAGAAAAAGAAAGGAAGGAAGGAAGGTGAGAAGGAAGGAAAGAGAAAGAAATCTGATCATGTCATTCCGCTGCTTGAAACCTTCCTTGGCGCCAGTGCTCTTTGGACCAAGTTCAAAGTCCTCCATGTTGCCTAAGTGGCCCTGAAGAATCTGGCTCCTTCATACCCCTCCAGCCTCAATCCACCACCCTACTCCTTGTCTGTGGTACTCTGGCCACACTGGCATTTTCGGGTCCTTGAATTTGCTCTGGGGCTCCCTGCAGGTTTTCCACTCTTTTCCTCTGCCTCCACCGACCCTATCCCCAAGCCTTCACCTGCCTCACTGGTACTCATCCCTCAGGTTTCAACCAGGAGGCTGCTTTCACAGGTAGGACTAACCTCACTGAATTAAGTTCTTAGACCCCATCTCCCACCCCATTATGCTCCCTGGTTATACACAAAGTCTGTCATCACAAAAGCTTCTTCATCTATGTGAATCCACCTCACTTGTAACTAAACAATTCTAGACTAGACTATAAGCTCCAAAAGTACAGGACCCCATCTGTTCACTCTGTATCCCTAGCACTTAGCATAGCACCTAATGCTTTGTAAGGGGCAGCATGAATGAAAGAATGAATGAAAAAAACTTATGAATGGGTCTCTGTACGGATGGAGCTACACCAAAGCCCAACTGGTAAGTCCTCATTCAGTTGGCATGTTTGTTTGGTAAGATTCTTGCCAAAGTGGAGGGTCTGACAGTCTCAACCAAAGGAATAAACAGACATAAAGATGTGGGCATCTCCACCAGCTCCCTGCTTCTAGGTTTTAAAGTCTGAAGAGCAACTCATTTAGTTTCAGCATTTGGAGCATATGTTTTCTGACAGTTGATCTACTACACAGCTGAGTTGTTTTCAACATCTTCTTCTTGAATAAGGGCCAGCACTGTACAGGCTGTGTCTGCCATTAGACGAAGAACGAGAATTGGGAAAGCAAAGAATCCAGTGTGTGACTGAGGGCAATTAAGGCAGAAAAAGCTGGCCTGGATGTCTCTAGGGAAGTACAGAGATATAGGGTGCCCCTGGGAACCAGGCACAATCCGGGCCTTGGCACATTGCTGGAGAACTCAGGGAGGTTGCAGAAGGGGAAGCTAAGACAGAGTCTGAAAGTGGGTAACCAATAAGATTTTAGGCTGTAGAAAGACAGAGAAAAAAGTGGTGACAGGAAGAACCTAAGGGGGTTTTACTGAGGTAGAAAAGTAACATTTTGGTAGTTTGAAGTTTAAAAAAAAAGAAAAGCCAGAAACAAATGTATCATGCACGCTCGCACACTCACACAACACTCCATGTTGTATGCTTATATAGAGCAAAATGTACTTCCCTCTCTTTTCCTTCAAACAAAGCAAACATCTGGAAGCAAAGGAAGCTCTCCTGACCTCACCCACTGAAAAAGGAAGTGGTATGCGTAGTGAAGATAAAGGAGCAGTGCCACCAGCCAGGTAGGTGCCCTGCACCCTGTCTGTCAGAGCCCAGGGGAACAGGGACAGGACACCAGAGCCGCTGCTATAGCTGCTGCACAAAACCCACATGCTCCCAATCATGTGGGCAAGAAGAATGCTCAGGCTGCTCCAGTCCTGCCTTCCTAACCCCACTCAGGAACGTTTGAAGGCTGGAACCTCAATCTCATGCAGAGCCTCATCCAGCTTTCCAGCGCCTGTGGTCCAGGCAAGCACGGGGAAGCTACACACACGTGGCGGAAGAATTCAGAGCTCTTCAGGTGATGAGGGTCAAGGGACAGAGGGAGAGGGAGGAGAGGGAATTAGAATTCGGTCATGAGGGTGGAAAATAACTGAAACAGTAGAGAGAACTAAGACCATGAAACAATGCCACTGACAAACATAAACAATTAGCCGGGAGAGGTTTTGTTAGAACGTAACTTGAAAATCCCTTTAGTGTGTCCCTTCAGTCACACTGAAGAGACCGCCAGTCTTGGAATCAACAGACCTACTAGTTGTTCTGTGATAGCATCACTTGACCTCAGCCTCTATGTTTGTAAAATGGGATGATGACACCAATACTTAATAGATAGTCAGTTTCTTTCCTGCCCAACACTGCCTTCCCCATTAGCACAGCGCACAGGGATCAGGATACTTTGAGGGCCCACAAAAATAATTTAATTTCTTTTAAGGTCAGAAGAAAATTAATTAATACAGTTAGCTTGGATTATATTCATCATTATGTCAAGATAGTCATAAAATACAAATTTCAATGTATGTATGAAGGAAGAGGTCTACAAAGGCCTTAGAAAGGCATAAGTGTTGAGGGCCCACAAAATACATAATGCAGCCCTTTCCCCACCCTCCTTTTGGAGATCTTTCTCTACCCCATTCCCTATCCACTTGGTTAGATCACTGGGTCCTCAGCAACCAGTTTTGACTCTGCTCCTGTGGTTTGATTGCACCAGGACCTACACTTGAGCCAAGCTGGGCCAGTCAGTGTCCCCTCTTCTCAGCTCTCCTCCTGTCCATAGTTGATTGGTTTGGGGCAGGGCAAGGTGGGGAGGATTTGGGGATGGATCACCTGACTCCAGCTGAGCCAATCAGTATCTTCCCTCTGAATTTGGGCTTGATTCTGAGATCCAGCCAGAGTCTGACTATACCCTCAAGATAGAAATGAAAACTCAGGAGCCATAAATTGCTGTTTCCCAACATGTGGACTTAAAGCAGAAGAAGCCATTATGAGGGGAAATAAATCCCAGAGGAGCAGAGGACTAAGATAGAGAGTCCCAGAGATATTCTAATCCCAGGCTCCAGCATGTTCCTACGGATGCATCCCATCCCTTGGGTCCTAAGACTTCAGTAGGACTGAATAGGGTAGTGGTTTAGGGCCTAGGACCAGGCTAGGCTGCTGGCATTCGAAGCCCAATGCACCAACTCTGTGACCCTAAGCAAGCTACTTAACTTCTCTGTGACTCAATTTTCTCTCTCATAAAAAGGACATATTGTGATAATTAAGTGACATTATCTATTAAAAGTACTTAGAATACAGAAGAGAATAGAAAGTCCAGAAACAGACCCAACACATATCATCAGTTGATTTTTGACAATGGTACAAAGGCAATTCAATGGAGAAATAATGCTCTTTATAACACATGGTGCTGGAATAATTGAAAATCCTTATTTGACCAGTGGTTAAGACTGTCCAGTGGTTAAGACTCTGGGGAACTAAGGTCCTGCATGCTGCACAACATGGCCAGAAATAAATAAATAAATAAATAAAAATTGACCCTCAACCAATACTTTGCCACATATACAAAGATTAACTCAAAATGGATCATAGACCTAAACATAAACCCCAAAACTGTAAAACTTCTAGAAGAAAATAGGAGAACACCTGACTTTAGGTTAGGCAAAGATTTCTTAGATATGACATAAAAACCAGAGTCCATTAAAAAATGATTAATTGTGCTTCAAATTTTAAAACTTCTATTTTTCAAAAGACACTGATGAGAAAACCGCAAGCCAAAGATTAGTAGAAATTCTTTGCAAAACACGTATCTGCAAAAGACTTAGAATATATTAAGAAATCTCAAAACTGAATAATAAGACAAAGAACCCAATTTAAAAATGGGCAAAGATTTGAACAGAAACATCACCAAAAGCAGACACATGAATGGCAAATAAGCCCATGAAAAGATGTTCAACATCATTACTCATAAGGGAAACGCAAATCAAAGGCACAATGAGATACCACTGCACAGCATTAGAACTGCTAAAGTAAAAAAAGACTGAGGATACCAATGGCTGGTGGGAAGGAAGAGCAATTAGAACTCATACACTGCTGATGGGAACGCAAATAATACAGCCCTTACACTAAACAATCTGGCAATCACTTATAAAATTAAGCATACACTTATCATATGACTCAGCCATCCCACTACTAGATATTTTTACTCAAGAGACATGAAAATACATGTGCATTCTAAACGTGTACACAGATATTTACAGCAGTTTTATTCATAATCATCAAAACCTGGAAACAACCCAGACAACTGGTGAATGTATAAACTGTGGTATATTCATGGAATAGAATACAACTCAGCAATAAAAAGGAACAAACTACTGATGAACATACTGACCTAAGTGAAAAAAGCCAAATTCAAAAGGCTACATATTATATGGACCATTAATATGATATTTTGGAAAAGGCAAAACTATAGGACAGAAAACAGAGCGGTAGTTGCCAGTGGTTAGGGGTGGGGAGAGGGTTACCTACAGTGGGGTATGAAGGAATTTTCTGGGAGTCAGAAGTGTTCTATATCTTGATTGTGGTGGGGTTACATGACTATGAGTTTGTCAAGACACAGACCTGTGTACTTCAGTGAATATTAATGCATGTAAATTATCGCAATAAACCTGACTTAAATTTTAGGGGGGAAAAGTAACTTTATTTGCTTAAAGCTAGTCTCAAAGAGTTTCTGTCACTTGCAGTCAAGATTCTTAAATGAACCTTGATTTATTCATTCAGATGAATCTCGATTCAGCTCATAGTATTATGAGAATTAAATGGCACAATGCAGATCCACCTTAATAGGGTTAACTTCTAATGTTAACTCATAAGCCTAAATTTACCCTTGAAAGTCCACTAACAACCCCACAAAATACAGCATACATTTTTCATGTATACGACATGGTACAATAATTCTTATATACGCCAAAGTCTGAGAGCAACTGAGCTAGACAAAAGGAAATTGATATGAAGATGACTGGACTATTAATTAAAAGCAGATTACCTAGGTTCACATCCCAGTTCTACCACTTCCTAGCCTTAGGCAAGTTACTTAACTTTTCTGTGCCTCAGGTTTTTTTCATCTGTACAATGGTAGTAATAGTACCTTACTCATAGGGTTGTAGTATAAATTACTTAATGTATGTAAAGCCCTCAATCAGGCATGAGGTACAGGCTATGTTAGTGCTAGGTGTCAATATGTCAGATATAACATATATCTGTATAACAGATAGACCAGCATTGCAATCCCAGGTTCCCAGTCAATGAACATCTATTAAGCATCTACTATATATCCAGGCACAATTTTAGGTTCTAGTAAAAAGAAAGATTTTTTTTCTTGGAGTTACATTCCAGTGCCTTTACCACATACTGACTACATAACCTTGGGCAAAGTTTCCTCGTCTGTTGTCATAAGGTAATGATAGGGTGCATAGTGTAATATATAATACAAGGTAAAAGGTAGCTACATCTAGTAGCTATTATTATCTCCCAGGCTCCACATTGACCAGGGAACTTATCAACTAATTTGGTTTCCCCAAACTAATCAGAAAACACATCCTCCTCTGAGTTCTTCTGATAAGGGGTAGAACTGTGAGCAACTTCTTATTTTCTCTAAATGTGTGGGCCTTTTTACCTAGAGAATACAGACTCTTGAGGTGTGAGTAAAATCAAAGGAAATGTAAATACTGCCTCTCATTCTCTCTAGTAAGGGGGAAAAAGTAGAAAATCCTTAGCCAAAGATGAGAGTAAGGGAAAAGTTGCACATCTCACCGTTCTAAGCAGAAGACACCAATAGAAGAAGGTGGAGTTGTTCCACACAGGGCTGACATGTACAGTTGTACAGTTTGTGAACTGCACAAAGATCCTGGCTAAAGGGGTGAGTGAGATATGAAGTCTAGCCTTGGCAAGACTGCAACTACTCAGATGAAGAGGTGTCTCTCCCGTTACTGAAAGGTACTATATGCTTGCCACCCTACGTGTACCTGTGAAGCTGGGTTGACCCAGGATCCGTGACTTTTCCTAATTTGCAAAAATGTACCACATGACCCAATGGAGGCCCTGCTTTTAACTGGCTGAGTGGCCCCAAGAAACCAGACTTGCTCCAGAGTTGAGATGGGAGGAACAGGTGGGCTTCAAAAAGTATGGTTGTAGTCACCTGGACAGCATCACTGCATGACCTGTTGCCTCAGGTCACCCAGAAAGAAAACTGGCCCTCTCTGTTTGTCATGCGAATTGAATCTGACCTAGATTCATTTGGAGCAGACTAGGCATTCAGGAGCTAAAGCTGCCCACCCACAGGCGACTCACCAATTTTTTTAAGATAATACCTAAAATTCAAACAAAATTATCCATTGTCTCAGCCAGCACTATATTAAAGCCTGCATGTTCCAACTAGTTAAGAGGATAATCTGGTAACCAGAAAAAAAAAGTCTGTAACAAAGGAGCAATTAGTGTGGGGAGTCCAGACCTCCAAAAGGGATTGTTCTATGTACCCCATCCCTACACCTCCTTCTCCTCACCTCCATAAGTAGCTTTAAGTCCCGGTCTCCTATTTGGGTGTCCATTCTAACAAGGTATCCTACTTGTTAAGATACCTTGAAACTTTTATTTAGCTTCCTTGTATTTGAGTTTTCTCTTACATCAAAGTGTTTTAATATCACCTGTCCTACATTTCCCAGAAAGCATAAAATTAGGTAACTATATGAAAATGCCTTGTCACCCACAGATGAAAAGGAAGAATCACTCTGTGTTTCCTTATAGGAATACCTTCCTTTGTACAACTGTTTTCCTCAAACATTTCTTCTGAATCAAATCCATATTTTAAAGTCCCAGGGATGCTCACTACTTAGGGAAATCTCATGGTGGAGAATTTTGTCAAACAAAGGCAGGCCTAACAAATAATCACCCCTGACTTTTCTGAGCCTCTACATTGGGTTAATTTAGATGATGATGACAATAATGATGACAAACGTCATGAAAGCAATCTTAATGCATTTAACAGTTTATGCGTTTTCAAGCCACTTTCACACACATCTCATCTGATGCTCATAACCGTAACCAGGAGATAGTTGTCAGATAATATTATCCCCAGTTGCCAGGTGAAGAAGCTGAAGCACAGTGAGGTTAATGATATGCAGCTAATGGGCCTGTGCTGAAGGTTTGGACAGTGTCAAAGCTCTTACCCTGACCTGTGCAAAACAGCTCAAGGACCAAAAAACCAGAAATCATCTGTGGTCTGCAGATATGCAAATAATTTTCTCTAAGCGTTCATGCCCTCAAACCCTTAAAATTCAAAAGCCAAAGTCTCCAACACATAAAATTCTAAATGAATAGAGGAGACTGCTGACATCTTCAAAGCTGAAAGGCAGTAAATGCTGTGTCACCATGATAAAAAATGATTAAATGCTAATCATACCAGCTGAGATATCACCATCAAATTTCACATTAACAGCATAGTAGACTTATTAGCTACATTATGTAGCTGCCAGAGTCTTTGTATTTTTATACCAAACATAAAAAAGACCTTCAATCAACTTTAAAGGGGTAGAAAGTAAAAAGATAAAATGATGTCACTTATATACGTAGTGGAGGAAGGGGCCTCAATGACCATGTAGCTGAGGCCTGCCGTTTCCAAATGTCAATTTGAAGAATATGTTAGGCAGAGGTAGCCTTCATGCTAATGAGATTCTAGATAAAACTCCTATGTAAATTCGACCTTATCTCCCTCCACCAATCCCCCCCAAAATATCTAGAAGAGCATGCAGTGGAGGAAAATTGTCCATTGCCAGGATAAAAATATCCTGCTATGAGTTGATCCAAGCTCTTCTGAAATCTGAAAGATGGCCAGAACGTTTCTGTATTGATCAGATGGGGCCACCTTTCACTTTGTACAGTCAGCCTGGGATGGATGCCCAGGAGCCTTAGAGGGATATCCAAGAATCCCTTCTTCCTCTGATTCTCCCATCTTCTCTCCTTTTCTGATCTTTTGCCTTCCCCCAGTGTCCCAGTGCATCCAGGTTTTTCACCCCTTGGTTTGGACCACAAAGATCATGATCCCTGCCCATTCTGCCGATGGAGAAGTTATAAGGAATCTTCCAGCCAATAATTCCTTAAAGTTCTCTGTAGGCATTATCTGTGATCTTTCAGCTTCTTATATGTAAAACCACTACTAGATAAACAAGACTTCCTCTTGGCAGTATAGGTGGTTTCTTATAACCATCTATACTGGCTGACAGTAGGTCTTGCATTATTAAGCTAAAAGTTTTCTTTCCTACCAAGAGTAAAGAAAAGTGTTGGAGAGGGTGTGGAGAAAAGGGAACCCTCTTGCACTGTTGGTGGGAATGTAAATTGATACAGCCACTATGGAGAACAGTATGGAGGTTCCTTAAAAAAACTAAAAATAGAATTACCATATGACCCAGCAATCCCACTACTGGGCATATACCATGAGAAAACCATCATTCAAAAAGAGTCATGTACCACAATATTCACTGCAGCTCTATTTACAATAGCCAGGACATGGAAGCAACCTAAGTGTCCATTGACAGATGAATGGTTAAAGAAGATGTGGCACATATATACAATGGAATATTACTCAGCCATAAAAAGAAACGAACTTGAGTTATTTGTAGTGAGGTGGATGGACGTAGAGTCTGTCATACAGAGTGAAGTCAGTCAGAAAGAGAAAAACAAATATCATATGCTAACACATATATATGGAATCTAAAAAAAAAATGGTTCTGAAGAACCTAGGGGCAAGACAGGAATAAAGACGCAGATGTAGAGAATGGACTTGAGGACGTGGGGATGGGGAAGGGTAAGCTGGGACGAAGTGAGAGAGTGGCATGGACTTATATATACTACCAAATGTAAAAATAGATAGCTAGTGGGAAGCAGCCAGATAGCACAGGGAGATCAGCTCCGTGCTTTGTGACCACTAGAGGGGTGGGATAGGGAGGGTGGGAGGGAGACGCAAGAGGGAGGAGATATGAGGTTATATGTATACATATAGCTGATTCACTTTGTTATAAAGCAGAAACTAACACACCATTGTAAAGCAGTTATACTCCAATAAAGATGTTAAAAAAAAAAAGTGGTAGAAGAAGGGATGTGTAGAGAACAAGAAAAACACATCCTCTCAAATATATCTAAAGGCAAGTGTACCCTTCCAAAATAACCTTTTTCTGGCATCTTCTAATTCAAGTTTTCTACCCCCACCTTTCCTCCCTTATATCCTCTCCCAATAGAAGATATGTTAGAAATCTATACACCTTATTGGTTTTGGGTGTTTTTTAGTTATAAACCACAGGTAGGTCATTTTTTGATGATAAATGTTGCTTATAAAGGCCTCCTCAACACCCATTTTATGTTTATTTGCCAAATTCCAATAGATGATATAAACAACTGTGAGGCCAGAAGTGATCAGGGCCTTGATGAAGTCTGATTGAACAGCTTTGTGGTTGGAATATTCTGAACACCCATTAGCAGCACAAACTCAGAGGACAATGGATGAGGTTCCAGACTGTGCCTGTTGACGTTTATTTGAAAAACTTTAGTTCAAAGCATTCTGAAAATGAAACGTCCCTGAATATGATGGCTTTCCTTAATAAAAGGGAGCATAACCTGTGCATGTGCAACTATTAAGGTCTCTGCATTCACATACAGTCTGCAAGATTGGATTCATTTGTTCTCTCATTCATTCATTCAAATATTTGTTGACTGCCCATTGTCTGTTAGTCAGGGGACAAAGTCCTAGGGATACATAAGTGAATAAAACAAGACAGACTGGGTACTTGCTCTTGAGGTATTCCTGCTCTAGTGGAAAGAGAAAAAAAATAAAGAAACTAAAATGATTGTAAATACTGGTAAGATGTAAGAAACAAACAGGAGACCGAGGTAGGGAAACAAAGGAGTGGGATACACCTACGTTAGACAGGATGAGGAAGGAAAGATATTCTGAACAGATGACGTTTAAAGTGAGCCCTGAAAAATGAGAGGCTCTCATCTATGCACAAGTGGGTGAGAACATTTTCAGGAGAAGGAAATAGCTCCTACAAAGTCTCTGAGGAGTGCCAGCGTTTGGTGTGTTCGTGACATTGAAAGGAAACCAGTGCGGGTGGAGTGTGCTGAGAGGCAGGCAGGGGCTAGATTGTACAGGACGTCAAAGGCCATGAACGGGAATTTCCATTTTATTCTGAGGCAGATTAGAAGCTGCTGGGGATTTCAATAGGAGAGTGGCATGACCTAATTTATGTTTTATATTATACCGACTACTGTGCAGATAATGGACTGAAGGAGGAAATGAGTGGATATGGGAGACAGGAAACTTGTAATAATCCAAACAAGAGCTACAGACCCTGGTACAGGAGTGTGGAAGTGAGATGGGGAGCAGAAGACAGACTTAACATACATTATTGAGGTAAAGTTAAAGGGATTTGCTGGTAAGTTAGATGTGGAGGATGAGGGAATGAAAGGAATCAAGGATAACTCTAAATTTCCAGCTTGGTGGGTGGTGGTACCATTCATTGAGATGATGAAAATTGGCCCTAGTTTCTTCTGTTCTAGTGCAAGGCCTGTGGTACAGTGAGGTCCTTGCACATGTGAGGCCCTAGGGGTTGTTTCATTTCCTTTCTAGTACAACTTCCCATGGAGAGGGCTTTCTTGACTCTTTTGTACTGTTAGGGAGCTAAGGAAAAAAACACCTGAGTTAGACAACATAGTCCAAAGGATGCGTGAAACCTATCTCATCCCCTAACACTAGGTTTCCCAGCCCCAACTAATACATGGAGGGACAGCAGACAAGACCAGCTGTAGCTTAGTGATACTCAAGAGAATTAAAACACAACCACATGATAATATAAAATCGCATCTTTCCCGGAGATTATGCCTTGGGTACCAAACCTTGGGCATGAGTTTCATTATTGGGTGTATTGAGTGAATTCACACACACATACACTGTCCACCGGTATCAAATTCTTTAAAGAAAACCCAAATCAAAGATAGGCAGTTGTTTATTGGGCAGAGGAAATTGACTTCCTTGGGAAAGGGCACTGAGAGACGAACTTAGGGTCTGCCCTCTGATGGATGGACTTCTCCACAGAAATTTGTTGTCAAAGACTCTTCCAGCCAATTAAATTCAGCTGTATGGAGCATAAGCCCAACTTGAAGGCCATCAGCTTAAGAGGGATTATAGAGCCGAGGTCTAATCCATTAAAACAGCTTTTGGGCAGATACCAGTTTTGTCTTATTCCACAGGATTCCAGACATCTCTCTTATTGTCTGTGTGGCTCTTAGTGGGAACACAATTGACATGGAGTCATTGGCCATATGTTCTTCCTTCACCAGCTTACACCATCAGGACTTTACACCATCTCATAATGGTGAAAATTTTGATTACGAGAATTGTTAAGGGTCTTGCAAAGATAAAGACATTGCAAAAGAATAACTCAGCACCTAAAGGAGAAATGAAAAGGATGACGACTTCATTCCATTACTCTGGACCCCAATCCCAGCTCTCTTCTTACTAATTAATAGAACCTAGCATCAAGGCAAGACTTCTAGGAGAAATGGAAGCACTTCAGTCAAGATACCTAAAAAGGGAATCAGATTTTGTACCCCTCTATGGAAGAAATATAAGGTATTAAGTGTAAAACAATTCTATAAGGTATTCAAAACAATTGGAGTAAAGAAGTAGAAATCTTAAAGTTAAAAGCTAGAACTCTAAGACTTAGGAGGGCAAATTTATATACTTTATTAAACTGCAATCTGTAAAATAAATTGGCTATTTCCTAAAGATTAACAGAATCAACATTTGTCACAATCAAAATATTGATTCTGAATACATTTAATTCATTTAATGTTTATTAGAAACTGAAAATATTATTCTATTTATGGATTAGTATCTTCTCAGCTCTGTATATATTTGTATCTATAAGGATATCAAGAAGAAATGCCAAACTGTTCACTAATTATTTTTCAAAGTCTTGGAAAAATAGCATCTTTGACTGTCCTCCCAAGGAGGGGGAAAATACTATTTTAAAAATACTACAAAAAATATCAAAATCTACAGTCAATTCTTTCCCCCAAAGAAGTCCTTTTGTTAAAAGAATAGCAGTTTTTCTGAATTCTTTTTTTCCTCAGGCTAGGAATAGTACCAGTTCCTTCTTCTTCTCAAGACTCTGCCAATGAAGCATCTTTAATTAGCAGATCACTAATTAGGTCAATTGACCTTGTCTTCACTCCTCACCTTGTGCTTGCAGGTAGGAATTTTCCCTTGCTACCCTGCTTTTTCTGCCTGAATGCACTCAGGATCCTGTCTTTTTCAATCCCTAGACTGTGCCATAGGGTGTGTTGATGGTCATAGACTTGTCCTGGGACACAGTGTGCTCTTGCTCTCTCTTTATTTCAGGAAAGTTCCCACCCTTCTATCTGTAAAAGTTTTATAGTTTCATCCATTCTATTCTATTCTTTATAAACATCAATTGCACATATGCTAGATATTTCTGTCTGTCTTCCTTATCCATCACCTTTTTCTTTAATCATTTCCATCACTTCTTTCTTTTTTTCTTTTTCATTTTATTTTGAGTGATTTCCTAACAATTGCAACCCTATGGTTTGCAATTTTGTTTATTCTGCTTTTTCTGTTTTGTTTAATGAGACTTTTATCTCTGCATCAACTTTATGTTTCCCCATCATTTCTTTCATTTTTTTTTTACTGAGCTCTACCAATTTTTCATTTTCTTCTATTGTCTTATCATCTTCTTTTCATCTTTATATATCTTTTCTGTGCTTCTCTTTTTCCCAGAGAGATCATGCTGGCTGTAATCTCTTTAAGATTCTTTGTCAGATTCGTGGAATAATTTCTCTTCTGATTTATGTGTGTTATCTGACCTCTGCTTTACGCTTTCTTTTTTTATTCTTATGCATACAACCACATTTTTTCCTTTCTACATCCCTCTAGATCCCATGAGCCTGAATAAAGGATCCTTTGGACTTGAAGAACTGTAACATGTACTTTTAGAGAAGTCTAATTCTGCTAAAAGCTGAGATGGTTCATGGGTTCTCAATGTCCACCTTTAGTTTTAGTCTCAATTTCTCAGGACTGGCCAGATATTGTTCATAGTGGGGTTTTTGTATTTGATCAAAGGTGAAACTCTTTATTATCTTCACGTTTTTCAAGTAGGTTTCAAGGAAGATTGGTGACTGAAAATGCTTTTACTGTGACTTCTTTAACTGAAGACCCTTTCATTCACTCCTTGACCCATTGCAAGCTTACTTCTCTTCCATCAAGTTACCCAAACTGCTTTCTCAAAGATATCTCCTAAATTCTCATTCTTTCACTTTCTTTCAAATTTCCTTCAAATATAGATATTCCCTCAGGATTTCTCTTTAAATTCTCTCCCTGGTCAACTCCATTCATTCATCAGGCTTAAACTACCCATTGTATGCTTTACTCCCAAATGTTTCTCATCTATCCTGATCCTCTCTTTTGAAATTTACACCTAGTTTCCAAAGCCCATTTTACACTTCTATCTGCATGTACCACTGGCATCTCACTCTATATGTGTTTAAATTACTATTTTCTAATCTAGCGATTCTCAGCATATAATTGGTATTGTGTTGTGCTGTTTCTGTTTTAAAGATTCCCACGTGTATTACTTTCCTAGGGCTACAATGACATATTACCACGAACTGGATGGCTTAAAACAACAGAAATTCATTCTTTCACAATTCTGTAGGAAGTAAGTCCAAAATCAAGGTGTTGGCAAAACCACGTTCCCTCAGAAGGCTGAAAGGAGACTCCTTCCTTGCCTCTTCCTAGCTTCTAGTGGTTGCCAGCAATCCGTAGTGTCCTGGGCTTGCAGCTGTATCACTCCAATCTCTGCCTCTCTCATCACATGGCTTTCTTGTCTGTGTATCTTTCTCTAAATCTCCCTCTTCTTTCTCTTATAAAGACACCTTCATCGGATTTAGTGCCCACCCTAATGCAGCATGACCTCATCTTAACTTGATTATATCTGCAAAACCGTATTTCCAAATGAGGTCACATTCACAAGTCCTAGAGTTAGAAGAACTAAAATATATCTTTTGGGAGGGCACAATTAACCCACCACCTCATGATAAAATACATTTTGGAAATGTTTGTTTAAGCAAAATTAGACAGATTTCACTACTATGGAGCTTCTCAGACACTTTAATAAGCTAATGTGAATTGTAGGGTTTTTGGTTTTGGTTTTTTGAGGTATAATTGACATACAACATTATATTAGTTTCAGATGTACAACATAGTGATTTCCTGTTTGTATATATTGTGAACTGATGACCACAATAAGTCTAGTTAACATGCATCATAACCCATAGTTAACGGAATTTTTTTGTCCTATGATGAAAAATTTTAAGATTTACCCCCTTAGCAACTTCTAAATAATCAACACAGTATTATTAACGATAGTCACCATGCTGTACATTACATTCTCATGACATTTATTTTATAACTGGAAGTTTGTACCTTTTGACCCCCTTCACCCACTTGCGCATTCCCTGCCTCAGGCAACCACCAATCCATTCTCTGTATCTGTGAGCTTGGGGTTTTTTTGTGCTTGTTTGTTTGTTGGTTTGTTTTTTAGGTTCCACATATAAAAGAGATCATAGGATATCTGTATTTCTCTGTCTGACTTAATTACTTCACTTAGCATAATGCCTTCAAGGTCCATTTATATTGTCACAAATGGCAAGATTTCCTTCTTTTTATAACTGCATAATATTCCATTGTACATATATGCCACAGTTTCTTTATTCATTCATCCATTGATGGACACTTAGGTTGTTTCCATATCTTGGTTATTGTAAATAATGCTGCAGTGAACATGAAGGTGCATATACCTTTTAAGTTAGTGTTTTTGTTTCCTTCAGATAAATACCAAAAAGTGGAATTTCTGTATCATAAGCTAGCTCTATTTTTAATTTTTTGAGGAATTTCCATATTGTTTTTTATAATGGTTGTACCAGTTTACATTCCTACCAAAAGTGCACACAATGTTTCCCTTTTCTCCACATTCTTGCCAATGCTTGCTATTTCTTGCCTTTTTGATAATAGCCATTCTAACAGGTGTGAAGTGGTATCTCTGCATGGTTTTGATTTGCTTTTCCTGATGGTTAGCGATGTTGAACACCTTTTCATGTATCTGTTGGCCATCTGTATGTCTTCTTTAGAAAAATGTCTACTCAGGTCCTCTGCCCATTTTTTAAATCAAATTATTTATTTTTTTGCTGTTAAGTTATATGAGTTATTTATATATTTTGGATATTAACCCCTTATCAGACATATGATTTGTAAATATTTTCTCTCTTTCAGTAGGTTGCCTTTTCATTTTGTTGATAGCTTCCTTTGCTGTACAGAATCTTTTTAGTTTGATGTAGTCTCACTGTTTATTTTTGCTTTTGTTGCCTTGCTTTTAGTGTCAAATCCAAAAAATCGTTGCCAAGATCAATGTCAAGGTGCTTACCATCAATTTTTTTTCTAGGAGTTTTATAGTTTCAGGTCTTACATTCAAGTCTTTAATCAATTTTGTGTTAACTTTTGTGTATGCTGTAAAATAGTTTTTTTCTTTTGCATATGGCTGTCCAGTTTTCCCACGACCATTTATTGAAGAGACTGTCCTTTCTCCATTGTATATTCTTGGCTTCTTTGTCATAAATTAATTGACCATATATGTGTGGATTTATTTCTGAGCTCTCTATTCTATTCCATTGATCTATGTGTATGTTTTTGTGCCAATACCACACTGTTTTGATTACTATAGCTTTGTAATATAGTGTGAAATCAGGGAGCACAATGCCTCCAGCATTATTTTTCTTTCTCAGGATTGTTTTGGCTATTCAGAATCTCTTGTGGTTCCATACAAAGTTTAGAATTGTTTGTTCTATTTCTGTAAAAAATGTCATTGGAATTTTGATAGGGATTGCATTGAATCTGTAGGTTGCTTTGAACAGTATGGACATTTTAACAATATTAATTCTTCCAAGCCATGAGCACAGGATGTCTTTCCATTTGTTTGTCTTCTTAATTTCTTTCATCAACATCTTATAGTTTTTAATGTACAGGTATTTTCTATCCTTGGTTAAATTTATTTCTAGGTATTTTATTCTTTTTTGATGCAATTGTAAATGGGATTATTTTCTTAATTTCTCTTTCTGATATTTATTATGAGTTTTAGAAATGCAACAGGTCTCTATAAATTGATTTTGTACCCTGTAACATTACTGAATTTATCTATTTGTTTTAACAGTTTTTTGGTGGAATCTTTAGGGTTTCTATGTATAGTCTCATATCATCTGTGTAAATATTGACAGTTTTACTTCTTTCTTTCTAATTTGTATGCCTTTTATTTCTTTTTCTTGAGTAAAAAATTGCTCTGGTTAGGACTTCCAATATTATGTTGAATGAAAATGGCAAAAATGGGCATCCTTGTCTTGTTTCTGATCTTAGAGGAAATGTCTTCAGATTTTCACTATTGAGTTTGATGTTAGTTGTGGGCTTACCATATATGGACTTTATAATGTTGGGGTACATTTCCTCTATACTCACTTTGTTGAGAGATTTTATCATAAATGGATGTTGAATTTTGTCAATTTTTTTTTGCATCAGTTGAGATAATCATGATTTTATCCTTCATTTTGTTAATGTGGCATATCACATTGATTGATTTGTGGATGTTGAAGCATAATTGCATCCTTGGAATGAATTCTACTTGATCATGATGTACCATTTTCTTAGTGCATTGTTGAATTTGGTTTGCTAATATTGTGTTGGGGATTTTTGCACCTATGTTCATCAGGGATATTGACCTGTAACTTTCTTTTTTTGTGGTATCCTTGTCTGGTTTGGGTATCATGGTAATACTGGCCTCAGAAAATGGGTTTGGAAGCATTCCTTCCTTTTCTAGTTTTAAGGAGAGTTTAAGAAATATTGGCATTAATTCTTTGAATGTTTGTTAAAATTCACTAGTGAAACAGTCTGGTCCTGGACTGTTGTTTGTATGGAGTTTTAAAATTACTGATTCAATCTCCTTACAAGTAATTGGTCTATTCAATTTTTCTAAATCTTCATTATTCAGTCTTGGGAAGTTCTAGGTTTCTAGGAATTTGTCCACTTCTTCTAGGTCATCCAATTGTTCATAGTAGTCACTTATCATCCTGTGTATTCCTGTGACATCAGTTGTAACCTCTCCTCTTTCATTTCTGATTTTATTTATTTGGGTTTTCTCTCTTTTTTTCTTGATGAGTCTAGCTAACAGTGTGTCAATTTTATTTATTTTTTCAAAGAAACAGCTCTTGGTTTCATTTATTTTTCTGTTATCTTTCTCGCCTTTATTTCATTTATTTATGCTCAGTCTTTGTTTTTACTTCTTTTACTAACTTTGGACTTTGTTTGTCATTTGAATTGTAGTTTTGAAGCTCCAAGAATAGCTTTCATATAAGTTATCTTATGGAGCTTTTCCCAAACTTATATAACCATAAAATACTCTTTGGTGTGGAGTCTTCCAAAAGACCAGTGTTCCAACAGCAGATTTTGTGTGTTCTTTCACCAGTGCTTCTCAGATTTTCATGTGCATATGCATCACCCGGGGATGGTGTAAAAGTTCAGATTCTGATTCAGTAGGTCTAGGATGGAGGTCTAAGATTCCGCCTTTCTCACAAGTTTCTTGGAGCTGGCAGTACTGCTGGTCCTCAAACACCCTTTGAGTAGCAAGCTTCTAAGCCAAAGTCTTAATTTCCATTAATCATATTTCTCTTCCTATATTTTCTATTGTGGCTGATGGCATCACTATCCACACAATTACTCAACTGGAAACTTGGCAGCAAATTTCCTTTTCTTCACTCCTCTTTCTAAACCCACCTCCAATCCAACATTGCCAAGTTGTATTTGTCTCTTGAATCCAGTCCATCATCTCTATTCCCACTATCTAAGTACAGTACTTTAGTATCTTTCCATGGACTATGAGAAGACTCCTAACACATCTTCCTGCATTTAATCTTTTCTGTCCAAACTGTTGTCAGACACAGACTTAATCATAAATAAATAAATCATAAATAACACCCTAACTGTTCAGCATTGAGACATTACAGGTTCTGCAAAATCTGATCTCAGGGAATTCTGGAGCCTTCCTCGTACTACCAATCCATGACACAGCATATGATGTGCTCATTCTCTTCTGAACACACTGTGAGTGTTCCCCTCTCTGAATATTTTTTCAAGCTTCTCCCCAGCCAGCAATGTCCTTCTCCTACCTCCTCTACCTGGAAAGAAACTCTCATTCTTCCAAGTCTAGTCTAAATATAATTTCCTTGTGAAATTTTCCACAATTATAATTAACTTTTACACGCTTCATTTTCTCAAAGCATCTTGTTCATTAATTTGCTTATAGCACCTTTAATGCTGCCCTATAACAATTTATGCATGTGTTTTTCTAGCTAGCTCCTCAAGGGCAGTGATCTTGCATGGCACATAATAAATGTTTATTTATTCAAAAAAATTGCCAATCATATATATGATGAATGAGTGAGAAACTAAGCAAATGAGTACGTTGGATGGAGGAGACTCAACTGGCTATAGATTCTTTTCAAAGTATAGACAACAGAACACCTGAATAAAACGTAGATTACCAAGAAGCCAATTCCAGTCCTACCAAATCAAAATTTTGAGGAGCAAGGACAGTAGGATCTAATTTTTAGCAAGAAATCCAGGTGATTCTTATGCAGGCTAAGGTGTAAGAACCACTGCCTAAAATTTAAAAGTAAATAGCTCATTGATACCAACTTGTGCTACCGATGATTTTAAAATATTTGAGATGGAAATCCTCCTGGTCAAAGTTGAAGACTCTGTAAAGCAATAGAAAAAATTAAGAAAGCATATTTAGCATCGGTAAAGAACAAAAATAATACAACGATTTGGAGAGTCTTCTGAGCAAAAAACTTGCTGTTGAGCCTGTGACTTTTCTTTTTAATATTTTCTGACCAATGACAATTTAAAGCATTTACATGTTAATAATATTTCAGTAAAATAGGCTATTCCAGTTGCCACATTTTTCTGAGGCAGAGGATTTTTTTTTAAGTTCTGTCTTTCTGAGCAATATTTAAAAGCAACTGATTCCTAAATCACAGTTAAAAATCACCTACTCTTCATTACTGGGATCCACACAATACTGAAGGTTATCTTGATGAATATGAAAACTAAATGAAAGTTAAATTTGTCACATTCTTTACTATGCTACACCCTTTCAGAGTTTCATTATAAAAAAAAAAAAAAATCCACATAATTAGTTTAGCTTTACCAGAAAAAAAAATTGAATGACAAGGTCAGGCTCCTGACCTTTTAGTAAATTAGAGAAGATTGCCATAAATTGCACGATATAATGAAACACCAATTTGCATATTTGCTGCTATATTAAAAGGGATCAGTTTTAGCTCACAAAGCAGAACAAACAAAAACATGCATTTTAATAACTCAAATTACTCCCAGGAAGTGACCCTCAGCAGAAAGCCTGATTATCACTACTTAATTAGAAGCCTTGGAAATCTAAATCCTCCTTTAAATCCTATTCTGGGTACAGTGAAAGATGAAACCATGAGTTTTGTCTAAGATTCAATATTTACTCTTTACTAATATGTTTGCTGGAGAGGCTTCCCAAGCATTACAAAGACACGTGAGAAAAAAATTTAATATTCAAAGAAAGAGTGCACAAAACCTGTATTGGCTTGCAGGTGCAAAGCAATTAACAAGCTGGCATTTACAGTACTTTTAATTAATTAATTAAAAGTGCAAAGCTGACTTTCATTTCTTTAAATGTTTGAACATTTTATCCATCAATAATAAAGCTCTACATGCTGCTGGGTGACAGCATCTGGTAAATGAAAAAAGTTAGTCCAATGCTGAAGTAAGTGAAGAGAGCTTTGGAATTGGCTTCTGTATCCCCATCTCTCCCTCCCCCTCTCCCACTCGTCCCCACTAGGTATATTACTAAACTTCGTGTCCAATAAGAGGGGAAATGTCCTGTTGCCTACTCTGCATCATGAACCGCAAGTGACCATATTTGATGTGACATGGTAACCTTGAATGGGAATGAAAACCACAGGCTTATTACAATTATAGTCACCATTAAGGACTTGCCGTTCTGTTTCCTTAGGGGAACAGAGTCGTTTGGAGTGGAAGCTATGTACCTCCATCTTATTTATAAAGGTTAAAAACGTAATTAGAAGAGGGAATGTCAATAATTTGCAAAAGAAGTGGGTAATGGCTTCTAATGTAATGCTGCTGTGACTTATTTTACAGCTGGACGCTGCTCGAACGACGACTTTACTATTCCCCGTGAACACATTTTTGGTCAGTACATATTTAAAAACAACACTGTAATGTACTTTAATTAAAACATAAATACCTTGCTAGGCATTCACTCAGCTGGAACTAACTGTATTTGCTTAATCTACAATTTTAGATGTATTAGCAAAAATAAATGTTGGTGAATGTAAGAGCCTGATTACATATCTTGGGTAAATTGGTGATAATGAGTCAAGAGACTTTGTGTTCATTCACATATATTAGAATAAGAATCATTATGAAATTAAAGCTAAGATTAATCCTGCTAATGACACCACAGAGCATCTGGGAATAAGATAACCCAGATGTCAGATTCACTGTGCTACTGTGCTGCTATTTGATAGAGTAACCCTTGAAGTGTTCTTCTAAGGCAGATAGCTGCTACACCCCCCGCCCAGTCCCAGCACTTGAAATGCAAATGAGTGACACAATAGTCTAATAATGAGAGCAGATTCTAGCAGTAAAGAAAATGAATAAATTAAAAAAAAAAAAACACCTCTGTACCACTGATAAGAACAAGCAGCAGGCACCCTGATGTCCTCAATTAGGGTGGATGACATCTGATGAGCATTTCTCTCTAATAAAGCCCTCACTCGGTATTCCAAAGCACACGATTCTAACACTGTTAACATTTTAATGTCCTGGGCGTGTGTGGTAACATTAATTACAAGATGATTTAGATGACTTCTGAATCTCTTTTATGTCTTCCGCAGAAGAGAACACAGAGATGCAGCTTTGATATCATAAATAAAATGGGGACGCCTGCCAAGCATGAAAGGTATCCCGAAGTCACTTGCGTCTGCTCTGTTGTCCTGAACCTCTGTAGCCAGGCGAAGAGAATCCTCTGGGCATTTACAGAGGGGCAGCAGCTATGTGTTTTAGGGGGAAGCTATGTGGCTTACAAGGAATTTTTCCCTTATGCTAAAGGTGAACATTTCTGTTGTTGTTTTTATTTCCTAATGAGCTTAGAGTCCAATTAATATTTTTCTAAGCACAGTTTGCCTTCCTAATAGCTATTTTCGTGAGCTTTGGCAAATGTCACCAGGGCTTTCTTATTTGCTGGCAGGGAGATAGGGGCAGTTTCTCCCCTTATTTGAAAGACTAACGCAAAGTACTGGCACTACAGGGGACCCCAGGTGGAGAGCGAGGCGGGGGGGCACAAGAGAAAAGGAACATTTTGGGTATCCTGCTACATAACTGGCATTGTATCACCGGGCTCACAAGAAAATACTATCATTATCTCCATTATATGGGGAGGCAACTGGGTCTACGAGAGAGAATGTAATTTGCTTTCAAAGTTATTAGACATTTAATAGGAAGCAGAACCAGGATTTGAACCTGGGTCTGACTGAGCTCAAAGTCCACTATTCCTCTTCCCTACATCTGTGGCAGTCATTAGGACAAGTCCCAGATGTTCTGAGTCTTATCCTTCAGGGCATATGGTAATGTTATGGGGTTTTGCCCTCCTTTTGAGTTAGCATGGCCTTGTAAATGTCTTTGACCAAAGAGATGTAAATGGAACCTTGAAAAGTGGCTTTGTGCTTCAGTTGTCCCCTTTTCCCTATGAGGAAACAGGAGTGTCTCTCTCAGCCTGGACCTTAGGATGACTTGGAGCAGAGCCCATAGCCAACCTACAATGGACATGAAGAGTGAACAAGAGATAAATCTTTGTCATTTAAGGCTCTGAGATTCTGAAACCATTGGTTACGAGGTGTAAACTAGCCTATCCTGACAAATACAGTACTATACCCTGCAGACAGCCAAGCGCAAATCTGCAAAACCCACAACTGGCCTCAAATATGATAAAGACGGTTGGGCAAAAATAAAAGTGAGGAACGATGTGACTCAAAAGGTATCCCAAGAACGCTAAGACTTGGGGGTAAAAAAGATTGCAACTTAAATAATCCTAGTGAGTGCCATTTACGTCCTACGTGTGAATGGCTCCCCCTAGAGTTTGGCAGTACCCAACCAGCAAGATCTCATGCAGCAGCCTTGCTATTTCCAGCCCTGCTAGTCTGAGATCATGGCTCCCCATTTCTTTTACAGGTTAAGCCAGATTTGCAGGATGTGCTGGGTATAGAAGTCACAGCTCAGCCAATGAGCACACGCCCAGCCCAACAAGGAGCTTGCTCACTGGAAACATTAGGAGCATTTCATCAGCATATGCGTTCGGGTGCTTGGCCATGAATCAGCATTAATCCCAGATGACAGATTGCTGTTACTAGCCACATATAATAAAATGAAACGATGTTACATAGTCATAAACAAAGATGTTTTATCCGAATGTGAAAGGAAGAAGACAAAAGACTCTTTGGCTTTTCATAATTGACTCACTGTAGTAGATTTGCTGCTACAAGGAGAGGGATGTCTGGGGAGAAAAGAGAAAATGAGACAGAGCAAGGAGGCAATACACTAACCTGTGGGAGTCCAGCCCCCTTTATCTCTTGAATCTCTCTCCTGGCTGAAAAATGCTGATTCTCTAGGCCAACTCACCACATTCAAATGGCCTGTAGTTTGCCAAAAGAACAACTGAGCAGTGGGTTCAAAGTTCCCAGACAACAAGCAAAAGTTCTCCAGGATATCCCCCAAGTTTTCAGAGCGAGTGAACTGGACAGAGCAACTACAGCACTAAAGCAACTAATAGCTCTTGCGGGAACAGAGCCAGAGTGAGTCTCAAGCAAACCACACACAGCTGCAGGGCCCGGTCCTCACTACCATCCTGGCACTGTCCAATCACTGCATTTGTTCAGGGAGCAGACCAGCGTCTCCATTTGGCAGCGCCAAGTTCCGTCTGTCCACTTCCACTTACAAGAATGTTGGTTAGTAAGAGTGGGAACGTCTAAGAAAGTTCTAACCTGGAGTAGGAGTGGGAGATCCCTCTAAAAGAAGGTATGCAAAGCAGCCCAGCTGCTTCTAACGATGTAGGCATAAGCTATACTAAGATCCACATTTATACTCCAACCTAGCCTCTCCCCAATGAAAGGGATTAGATACCAAAGTTTGTGCTCTAGAAAATGAAGTAACTTGATACGAACCTCATGAAGCCTACTCTATATCACCATGAGGTTTCACATTACTTTACCATTACATGGGTCATTTCCTTCGCCAAGAATGCCTTCCACTGGGACTTGGTGAACACCTACTCATCTTTCAAGATGCAACTCAAGTGTGCTTATGAAGCCTTCTCAGACCCACTCAACTAGAGGTGCACACGCCCTCTTTTGTTCTGTACCTCCCTCATGTCCCTGAACTCACTCTACTGTTGTAATAACGTCACACATCTGTCTCCTTTACTAGACTGCAAGGACCATTGGGATAGAGGTGGTATTGCTTTCCCCAGCCCTCAGCAGGATGCCTGGTACATAGGAACACTCAGTACCAACTTACTGAAAGAGTTACTTGAATACTGGTAGTAGGAGGCAGATTTAAGATGCTGTGCCAGTCTTGAAAGATAATAATACCCTATATTTTCTTATCAGGTGCTTAGGAACTGGTTCAATTATTTCTTTTGACAAACATGTAATACTTTTTATCTCCCTTTCCTAAGGCCTCTGCATCAGCTTTTTACCTTCCCAGATACTTTTTTAGTTTCTTAATAAGGTATCCTTAGATAAGCTTCATCCAATTAGCATTATTTTGTGTCCATCTGTGACAAGATAACTGAAAACTCAATAAACACAAAGGCTGAATGACCTGAGTTCTCATGATTGAGTAGACTCCTAGGTGTCTTTTATGCAGAAAAATTTGTGGAAGCATCCTTTAAATGCAGATGTTTCCATCTGTTCCACCTTCATTCTTGAGGGGAAATGAAATAGGAAGATATTGCTTGTTTTTCAGTCTAATATTTTTAACCTCTCCTTCTCAGCATTGGGAACTCTTGGTACTACATCTCTGAATGATATGTCAGAGGTAGGAGATGAAAAACAACAATGTATTGTTTGTCGGTTTGCTGCCAGGCACTGTGCTAGGGATTTCAAAGGCTCAATGAACTTAATCTAGATGGGGGAGAAAACATAAACGGCATCTTAAAAACTACTAAATAGAGATACATCACCAGTATGGAAGGATGTGGGGAATAGCTGGGGTAACCTCTGCACTCAACAGTAAGGGAAAGTAGAGGAAGAAAGACCAGACAGGAGAGAAGAAAGAGACTCTGAGTGATATGTCGCACCTAGAACAGTGATACCAGAGGACGTGGTGGCAGACGAGGTATGAAACGTGGGAGCCACGTTGGAGGGGTCCTGAGCGTCCCGCTGAAGAGTTTGACTTTACTGATAATGGGGATCATCTAAATTTTGAAAGAAGGGAATGACTCAAAGTGTGTTTTGAAAGAATACTTTTAAAGAATATTGGAGAGAGGGCAACAATTTGAGGGATTGTGGGGTCTTTTGCAGAAACTCTAAATAAATAAATCATTGAGGTTTTACTTTTTTCTAACCAGAATAAGTACAAACTGATTGGCTAGGTGATGATTTCATTTAAAACCAAACATAAGCTCTGAACTGGATACAAAATGGCTGTAAAAAAGGAATCCTAAAAGAGAATTTTAGCCCTTTAGCCTAAAAATGACATCAACACCAGGCTTCTCATTTAGAACATGCTCAATACCAATTGCAGATGGCAGCCCACAGTCAAGCAAGGGAGAGAGGGGAGAGGTAAACACACAGTCAGAATGCAGTATGCATGCCCTCCTAGTGGTTTGTACATGAGTATACAGTTGAGAAAAGGAAAGGATTGGACAACTATGCAGGAAATAGGGGCATTCAGATAGAGTCACAAGGGCAACCTGAAGTAGGTTTTGAAGCATCAGTAGGAGTTCATCAGCTAGACAAAGGGGGAAGAAAACCATTCTTGATATAAGGGGGAAAAAAGGCCCCAACTACGGCGACAAAGGTCCAATTCAGAGAGACAAAGGCTGTCCCCCAACCCCAATCCTGAGGTTAAATATAATTTCCCTAAAAATCAGTATTTTCTTTAATTAGCTTTCATGAACCTGCCATCCATGAATTTCTCTTCACGTCTTCAAAAAGTCATTTCTATTTTCACCTCTTGAGATTATAAACTCAATGCTTATCATTAACTGCTTCTAATTCGACCAAAATTTGCTTCACTTCAGCTTCAAGGGAGTACATTTTTACTAGTCCTGCTTTTTCCAGGATTTGTTGACAGCATCATGTTACTTCTGTTGATATTCCTCACCCTTCAATGTCAGAGAATCTTAACTTCTCTTGCCTTTTTTTTTTGGTGTTTATTTTCTCATGCCAGCACCAGGATCATTTGGACCAACGTATGCTCACACCATCCACTCTAGCTATCTAGAGACTTATTTTAATGAAATAGGAACATCTCTCCACACGTCAGCCCCACACCTCTGCCACTTCACCCCAGTTGCTAGATACTTGTTATAATGCCTGTTAGTACACCAGGACCCTTTAATCTGTACGTTAGCTTTTCAATGTTCTTGAAAGGACATATCACGTACAGAATTCAATCCAAGAGTTCTAGGGAAAAAGGGACACAAGGACCATATTAAATATGGCATCATAAACCTGAACTTTTAATTATTTGACCTGCTCTCCTTGTGCCCAAATTATTTCCCAATACTTCTACAACTGTTCTTGGCAAGCAGACTGCACACTAACTCTTATTTAACCACAACTGGCTCTTTACTGTCTCTCTTCTTTCTTTCCTTGGGTAAGAGAGTGCCTTTAATAAAAGTGATCGTCTCAGAGGAAACTTAAATCCCACCGCCTCCCTCCACTGCTGCACTTAATGCTGTGTGTTTAACAACACCTTGGGGATTACACTTAAATCCTGGAAAATCTTTAAGCAACAACACACTGGCAACAGGAAACTCTTCCTCCCCTGAGATCTCAGGGACAGAGAAGAGCTAGAGTGATGGGCTGTCTGAGGGAGGGCGGATGTCCAGAGGATGGGAAGCTCCTCTCAGAGTGTGGCGCAGATGACCTGCAGACTCTCCCTCCACACACGACAGATGGACCAGGCACTGAGGGTCCTGCAGGTCTGGGATTTCAGGAATAAAATCAACAGACATAATGTTAGGAAGATACAGGTGGTCTGCACAGCCATATACTTCCATCCCTGCCCACAGTCAAGATCTAACTTAAACCAACCCAAAGAAGAAATCTGGGCAATTTTTAAAGATCCTTTCCCTAAAGGAGATTTACCAACACACACACACACACACACACACACACACACACACACACTCACCCCATTGCTCAGTCCAGGATTTAAGAAACTTCATGAGGCACTTCTTCATTGCCTCCCACCAAATTTTCTCTGGCTAAAGCTCAAACCCACTCCGGTTTCACTCTTCCTTCATTGTGGAAGGAAATAGTTGGTCATTCTTTAGGAATAAACTGTTAGGATGCAATGAAATAAAAGATTCATTTTCTATATTCTTCTAAGCCAGAAAACCACCTGGTTATTTGTGTGTACAAAGTCTCTGCTCTGGCAAGAAAGTTCAAGGACATAACCAAGTGATAAACCAAATAAACATCTCGCCTTCAAAAATCCATTTCATGTTTTACCACCTGAAATACCAAGGCTTAAGAAAAGGCAGTTTTGGGGCTTCCCTGGTGCCGCAGTGGCTGAGAGTCTGCCTGCCGATGCAGGGGACACGGGTTCGTGCCCCGGTCCGGGAAGATCCCACATGCCACGGAGCGGCTGGACCCGTGAGCCATGGCCGCTGGGCCTGCGCATCCGGAGCCTGTGCTCCGCGACGGGGAAGGCCGCGGCAGTGAGAGGCCCGCGTACCGCAAAAAAAAAAAAAAAAAAAATAGAAAAGAAAAGGCAGTTTTGATCTGAAAGAACAAAAGGAAAGATGTACTGGGATGTGTGTTTACCTTGGGGGTTATGGCATACCAGGACACCGGATTCCTAAAGCTAGCATACTACAGGTATCTGAGGGTTTTTTAACAGGGGAAGTCAGCCATCTAGTTAAATCTATCTCAACATTTTCCAGGCTAGCCTTAGTAGATGGTGTAAAACTCTGGGCCCTCAACTACACATTTGTTTTGACATTAGAGCAGATTCAAAACTATTTTCTGAGTTGAAATCTGGGCCCATCTGTAGATGCTCTCTTGGCTTATGTTCAAACAGAGACAGAGCCTTTCTCTCCAGGCAGGCTTTCTCGCTCAACTTTCACAGGTTACTCCTTGCTTAATTGTCTAAGATAGACGTAACTATTTATGTGGCACCATATACCAGCTGTGCTGCAGGTACTTTTCAGGAAGCACATTCTATCAAAAATCTTAGCTAAAGTGAATGACATTTGGAAGGATTTTCTGGAGGAGAGAGTTTACATGTCCTCCACGATCTCAGAGTTCTACTCCTGGGTTAAACCATGTCACAGAGAGCTGGGTACTAGGACAACCCTGTGTCAGCTGGCTGTGGTAAAATGTTATTACTGGAATTGCAACTTGTCAGGATGTAACTGGAATATTTTCAGGGCCTGAATTTAGGTGGTATGGATGACTTTAAGATTTGGGAAATATTTAGATAATAAAATGTTTCGGTCTTGGTGACTGATTGGACGTGGGCTATGAAGAGAAAGAGAGTAAGAAAAACCAGATTTCTTTTTTAAGTTACTGTAAAGTATTGGCTCTAGTCCCTGTGCTGTACATTACATCCTTGTATCTTATTTATTTTATACCCACTAGTTTGTACCTCTTAATTACCTTCCCCTATCTTGTCCCTCCTATCACCTTTCTCCAGACTGGTAACTACTGGTTTGTTCTTCATATCTATGACTCTGTTTCTGTCTTGTTATAGTCATTCATTTGTTTTATTTTTGCCTTTCCCTGTCTGACATTTCACTAAGCATAATACCCTCCAGGTCCATCCATGTTGTCACAAATGGAAAAATTTCATTCTTTTTTATGGCTGAGTAGTATTTCATTATGTATATGTACCACATCTTCTTTATCCATTTATCTGTTGATGGACGCTTAGGTTGCTTCCATATCTTGGCAACTGTAAATAGCACTGCTATGAACATAGGGGTGCATATATCTTTTTGAGTTAGTGCTTTTGTTTTCTTTGGATATTATACCCAGAAAGACAGATTTCTGACATGGAGAATCCGATGGGTGCTGGTGCATCCAACATTAATAGATTGAGGCTCAGAAGAGAATAATCAGAGTTTGATGTGCATCTGAGACATCCAAGTACCCAAGTACTTGTGTTTAGCACAAATGCGTGTTTCTGACCCAAATAAATGGGTCAGAAGTCAGAAAAGAGGGCAGTACTAGAGCAATGGGCCAGCAGGAGAGGATCTGAGACCATCAATAGGAAGAGGACCCAAGGAGGCCGTTTAAAAAAGAAATCCAATGACACATAAACCACAAGATCAGTATTCCTAAATAAGAAATCATCTGACACCAAATAGCATGAAATTGATCATGTGACTGTTCAACCTAAAAATAAGAGAGCCCAGCGATTTCATTATGTTTAGGAGTAAACAAAAGACTCATGCATGACAGCTTATTTCTCACCAAATAAATATATATCTTTATTGACTTCTCCCTCAATGGGAACATTTCCAAAAAAAACTAGATTGTTGGATCAGAAAAAAAAAACAACGACTATGATTTCAAAGAGGACATCTGCAATTCAAGGGGAAATACTGCACAAATATACAACAAATTATTAACAGTAATTATCTCTTGGGAATGTGGGTAAAAAGACACTTCCATTTTCTTGTACATTTCTGTAGTATTTGAAATCTTTCTCTCAAGTATTTTTAAGGATGAAAAAATATGAACGTTTAAAAGAAAACAAAGTGGACTCCTACATATCTTCCCAGTAAACTTTTATCTTTTCTCTGCTGCCTTCTTCAATCCTTACCACCAATCTAAGGAAAGCTGTTTTTATTTTACCTGTTGGTGTCTATTGGACTAGTAGATGCCAAAGAATTCAGGTTTAAGGGGAAAACTGTGACCTCCAGTGTAAGAAACTAGAACACAGCCTGTCCTTTGGCAGGCCTGCTGGCTCTCTACAGGGGATTACTCAACAGAAATGGAAAAGCAGGCTCCTGGTGAATCCACTATCTGTCACCCACAAGCAACCCTGGCCCTCAAAGCGCTCTAGCCAAGTAGAAATGAAGCTTTTTGTCCACTTCAGCAGACCCTTCCTCTCCACTTCAGTCTTTTCTGAGGTCATTCCTTCATGCGGTGCTCTAAGCCTGCAGCTTTGCAGAGACCATATCTGGGACTGAAAGGTCAGCCCACCTGGATCAAGAGGGCATCTGCCCCTTGCCCTGCAAGCCTGTTAGTTTCACATTTTCAGAGAGAAACTTATCTCCTGTTGCTCACACTGATGAACCTAATGGTTTCCTGGCATGCCAAGGTTCACAGCCATCTGCTCTGCTGGCAGCCGGCCCACATCGAAGGAGGCGTGCCATGTTCGAGGGCGGGCGGGGGGGGGGGGGCATGGATAGCAACCAATGAGACGTTTCGAAAGTAGGCCCAGTGAATGCAGTCAGTGATGCCTATTTGCAAGAAGACCTCCTGGTAGTTAGCAAAGTCAAATGGAGAACACATGACATGCGGCTTACAAGGCAGCCTATCTACTGACAATTGTTGGAGTAATATCATCAAGGCTGGTTTTTATTCTGTATCCCTTTTTCTAATTGGTCGTCAGATGTGGAATTATGGGCTTAAAGGAGGTAAAGCCTGGGTGGCCGGGCTTCTTCTGTGTGACAAAGCACAGGACAGAGGATAAAGCACCATTTGTGGGGGAACCTTTCCTGAGATATGTAGATGAAGCTTATTAAGCTGTCACCAGGGCTGGGTCCTCACTTCTGGTGAGGCTCCCTCACTGAGAAATGTGACTTTATACAGGCCTCTTGGATGTGGCTGCCATATATATATTGCATTGGAGATACTTATACTAAAAAAATTACTTGTTTATCTGAAATTCTAATTTGGCTGGTGTTCTGAGTTTTTATTTGCTAAATTCGATAACTCTACTCTTAGATCAAGCTAAAAAATAAGAGGGGGCGAGGAAGAAAACTCAAGAAGATTTGGAGCAAGCCTAGGACCATTGGCAGAAGTTATGTCTTAGGATCAGGGTGACTTGGAGAAATCTTTCATCTGAAAATACCCCTTACCTATGCCTGATGCCATTGACTGTTGAAGGATTTCAGTAGTTGTTTTAAATGCCAGCGGCATCTCTTAAGATTTGTCTTTCATCATCTCCTGTACACACACCTGAATGTGCATGTGTGGGTGAACATACACACACACACACACACACACACACACCTCCAGCCAAACCGTTGTCCCTGCCTGTCCTTGTGATGCCACACGCAGTCCAGTCTCCACGGCTACCTGGAGTGGCTCCCTCCACATTGGTACTTTATGTCAGACAAGAACATTGACTTTGGAGGCAGTTCAACCTGGGTTTGAATCCCAGATTTGCTACTGAATATTTACAAGTCCCGGCAAGTTCCTTCATCATTTGTTAAATGGCAAAATCAAAAGATTTTATGTCGTTATCCTCAAAGCATGAGTCATAATCCTTCTCCATCAGGTTACTGTGAGAATTAAATATGATCATGTACTGAAGTGAATTAACCGACATACAGCAATTACTTTTTTTTTAAGTTACTACTACTACTGCTGTTGTTGTTGTTGTCAGTATATCACTCAAGGCTCAGCTCGCAAGCACAGGAAACCAGGAACTGACTACGTCAGTTTGAAATCTGGCTCTCTCTTGTTATTCTGCTGATCTGTGTCTCAGTTTACTTATATATATAATGGGCACACATACCATGCCTGGAAAAGGGGAAGTACCGTGTAAGCATTGGCCATTATCACTGTCTCCCATAAAGCATTCCCAACCCACCCCAGACCAGGATGGCACAATCCTGCTCTGAATTTCTCTAGCATGTGTTACCAGTCCCACAGGCACTTGGTTTATAAGACGTGTCTTGTCCTCCCACTGCGCCCTTAATAGGAGCTCCTTGAGTGAGGATGACGGTAATGAAGAGGAAGCAAGCACCAAGATCTGAGCCTATGTGGACAGACAGACAGACAGCAGATTGCCTCTATTTACTATGCCTACTGTGTGCCAGGCACTGTGTTAGGTACTATACGTATTCTCTTTCACTTAGTGTCCTCTCCACCTTTTGAATTAGGTCATTGTTTTTGGCTTTTACCGATGAGGAAACTCAAGCTTAGAGAGGTTCAGTACTCGCCTTAGCTTGTGCGGCCTGTCAGGTATTTCAGGACACATTCTCAGGCAACCTGAAGCTAGAGCCAATGCTTTAAGCTACCATGCTGCTTGGCCTTGGACAAATTACTTGAATTAACTGAGCCTTAGTCTTCTCAGCTGCAGGACAAGGGTAGTAATGGTAACTCGTTGACTGGCAGTGAGGACTAAACAAGGTCATTCATGTGACGTGCCCAGCCGAGGCCTGGTACGTGCCCAAGACACACTCAGCAAGTCCTGGGTGTTAGCCATGCTTTTATATATCACAGTTGGAGATGGAACTTCTGTCAGCCTGCCTCCAAAGTCTAGACGCTTAACCCCTGCCCTGTGATGCCAATTGAACGTAGACCTGAAAAACTCATGAAGAAACCCAAAACCTCTAATCCCAGGACTGATTCAATAACTGATAACTTTTTAGATCTGCCCTGGCTTTTCTGAAAGGAGGCTTATTCTTAAACTACCGCATCTGTAGTACATCTCTCTCAAAGGGAGTTTGAGCACACACTCGGGGAGGGGGTTTTTCTCTGAGATAGGGCCCGACCTTCTGAGGTGAGGACCGCCCTCAGGACCGCCAGGAGCAAGAATCAGACCCACAACCCTCGTCTCTCCTTCCCCACAGCCGTGGGCTCCAACTCTAGAAGATCCTTCCAAATCCTGGGTCACCTTCTCTGGTACCACTTGTCTCCAACGTAGACCAGAGTCACTCTGTTTAAAGTAACACTTACCTGTCCCTTTCCCCAGAGGACAGCACGGACTCTGGTTCAAAGTTCCCCTCCGTGTGCTCCTTGGCCATTTACCAACTCCTTTTAATCTCAGTTTTTGTTTTTTTTTTTAATCTGTGAAAATAGGTTAACAATAGTGACTCACAGAGCTAGAGTGAAGATCAATGTGAAGTGACATCTATGAAAATGCCAAGTTCACAGGAGGCATTCAATATATTATTTATAAACATGCTTATTAACATGTTAATTAAGAAGGCACAGTTCCAATAGCTTTACAAGCATCCACTATTTGATCCTCATAATAACCCTATTGAGATAGGGATTATTTTTATCCTACAGATAAGCAAACTGGGGTATAGAGAGGCTCAATAACCTTCCCAAGGTGGCACAGCTAGTAAGTGACAGAGCTGAGATTACAGCTTAGGCAGATTTCATACTTTTAACCACTTTTCAGAGTATCAGTTCTTCTCTCTTCCCCTTCATTGCTGACTCTTCTCTTCGATCCCTAGGGTCCCCAAATATGTTGTCCCAACAGTGATATGTTGGGAGCCCAAATCGCTATCCCGCAAGCTGATAACAAGGGCAGCTGTAGAGAGAGAAATGATGTTAAGGTTTTCAACAAAGCCCTTCATGATGAGGCTCTCGCCTGACTCTCCAGTATCCCTAATTCCACAAAGCCCCTCTGTTCCAAACAAAGGACTGCTTATAATTCCCAAACCTGCAAATTGTCCTCTGCTTCCATTACATCGCGCACGCTTTCCCTTCTGTCTGCAACGCCTTTCTCCCCTCCTTCATTCTCTCCCTCCTCTTCTAATTCCTACCAGTTCCTTCACGCACCACTTTACCAGACAATTCCTCCCTTATCCTTGAGTTTAGGTGCCCATTCACCCTGATTCCGTAATATCCAAGGACTATCTCCTTTCAAAGCATTTGTCACACTGAACCACAGTAATGAATTGACTCCTTTATTGCCTGTACTCGATTATGAGGTGGTTTTTTTTTTTTTTTTTTTTGCGGTACGCGGGCCTCTCACTGTTGTGGCCTCTCCCGTTGTGGAGCACAGGCTCTGGTCGCACAGGCTCAGCGGCCATGGCTCACGGGCCCAGCCGCTCCGCAGCATGTGGGATCTTCCCAGACCGAGGCATGAACCCGTGTCCCCTGCATTGGCAGGCGGACTCTCAACCACTGCGCCACCAGGGAAACCCGACTATGAGGTTTTTGAAGGCAGGGACTGTGTTTTGTTTATCTCTGCATGTCCAGTGCCTGGCACTCTACCTGCCTTAGAGTAAATATTCAATATATATTTGTTCCTTGTCTTGGAATTCTCTTTCTGCCCTCCAACTTCTAAATCTCTTACTTTGTCCACAGACATATATTATCTGACAGAGAGGCAGAGAAAGAAGCAGAAGTTGTCAAAAACAAAAAGAGGAAATGGTGAGGACAACCTATGGATCACTTTGGCTTACCAGTGGCTCGCATTCCTTGGTATTCCCCAAATTCACTAAACCATGTAAATCTAAACCAAAAGTTAGCATTTAATCTGTTGCTTACAACTAAGAATTATTATTCATCAAATCTAATTGGTTAGATTATTTCCATTTGATCTTTTTTAAAAGAAGGACAATGCTCTCTGCCAGAGGATTGCATTCTAATTCTGAAAAATGTGTAAATATTAATATCAAATGTGTTCTGAGTACTGAATAAAACAGAGTTGGCCCTGGAGCAATTTGAAGTACTGTTTAAGTTATCCCTTTTTTGCAAAAGAATGTTAGTTAATAAAGCCCCATAAAACACATAAAGTGGAATGGAAATCATCAAAATTTCCCAAATTGATCCCCTAAAGTGAATAAGAAATCTGGTGGGTTCCAGTAGTCATTGTTTGAATATAGGCACAAAGGGCTAAAGAACACAGAAATTTAAGAATCTGCTTGTATGCCTTATGCGGTAGCATTTCTACTTTCAGATTTTTCTTTGGCTTTTCTGAGATAGGTATTTGCTCTCAATTACCTTCTTCAACAATTAGAATATTCAAGAAATCTGCTTATTTAGTCATCAGAAGCCCAGTATAACACCTCCAAGAAGATTTTTTACAGCTACTTTGTGATAACTTATCCAAACGTAAATTGGAAAAGGAACAGCGAGTGTGTCTTTCAATGTTACCCGAACCCAAATATGGTTTTCTCTTTCACCTAGAAAACGTGTCATGACTAAAATACATTTATTTCAAAATTTTAAAATACAAATTTGAGGGCAAAGTATATAGACTTGTGTACATGTGCCTATGCCTGGATATTTGTGGGTATAAATTTCTTTTTGAGACTGTTTCTTTGAGAAATGTCACCATATTTTTTTAAAGACTATTTAATGACTAGTTAAAATAATGCCATTTTATCCAGTATTGGCTCCATAACAATGTTCCTATTAACAAATGGTAGGATGTAGTTTGGTAATTGGCTGTCATACGTAATCTCCATGAAGAGCTGTGTACCCCAGATGTCTCCACAATACATTCAGCTCTATGTTGGAAAATAAAAAGAGGTTTTATACCAACAGTGATGGAATAATAATGAGAACCAAGCAATGGTTTACTCTCCTGACCCTGAAAATCAAGGATGAGGCTACTTTTTGAGGCTTGAATTTCACCCAGTGGACCAGCCCCTTGGCATGCTCTCTGGGATGTGGAAAGCATTGGTCCCTGAGCATCTCATCAGTTATCCTCAAGGCTCAGATCAAAGGAAGACCACCTTCCAAAAGAAAGCTGCTCCACCAGCAGCTCCTGCAGCGATCCACATCACTTCTGCAGGGCTCACTCTTGAAGACAAAATTCCAGGTTAAAAAGATAATGTAGATAAAACAACTGGTAAATAGATGTGATTGGAGAGGTGAAAAAAATTAAAGAAGACTGATAAACCAGTAACTCCATTTGTGTTTTATTCAGTTACAATAATAAGTAATTTAATATAATAATTTATGTGTATTTAAAAGGCTAGGCAACAGAAGCTCTAAGGTAAGCGTGACTTCCACAAACCTGTTATAATACTTATCTAAAAACAGTTGATATTTATTTGTGGAATAAATCCCTAAAATTCCTTTCTAAAGGCCTATCAAGCCAGATTGGGTCCCATCCCAACAAATCGAATTAGAAATCCATGTAACGCTGCTAACTGAGTCATTAAAGTGATCTGCATGGATATTCCCAGTTCGCCAGGAAACCTTCTATTTGGACACTTAGTCAAATGCTGCCCTCTTGTGAGGAAACTCTTTAAAAGGCTCTAGCAGGCCCTGGGATTATAAAACACTTACGGGCTTCAAGTAAGAGACCTGAAGAAGATAATCAAGTAGAATCTTCAACTAGAAACCATAGTTATTCTAGATTTAAAAAATCCATTTCATTTTTACTTTGTTAATAATGCCTAAATTTTCTTTATAAAATTATGTTAGAACTGGTAAACTATTAAAATTACAGTAGGAGAGTAGCTTGACCTGTGTGACATTTAGATATTTTTAGGCTCTTACATTTGATAATCTAATAATAGTAATTAATATTAAAGTTGGATATATTTATTTTTAGCTAGGATGCAGCTAGAGAATTTATATGAAATCAAAGAGACCAACACATGGCTTCCCACTCTGTCAATAAAAAAACACAGAAGATAAATTCTGAAAGTGAACTTTGTATGATGACAGATGGTAACTAGATTGCATGTGGTGATCACTCAGCGTGTAAAAAAAAATCAAATCATTGTTACACACTTGAAACCAATATAATATTATTTTTCAACTATACCTCAATAAAAAATTTTTTAAAAAGCACACAGACTTCTAGATATTTATTTTGCCATAAAAGTCGTGAATCATAATGTTCTTAAAACAGGAGTATTGTTATATCCTCAAATAGAAATCTCAACTAGTCACTTCTAATTCAATAGAGGGCAATAAAGGAAAATCTCTACTTTCAAACTTCTTCACAGAATTTTAGTACGTGTTATTTAACCAGCAGTAACAGGCATTTAACATTTTTAAAGTGTATGCTAAACTTTATAAATCCTGACAGTGCAAATTTCCTCCTAAGACACAATCTTTCTACTAGAGCATTCATTCATTCATTCATCTTTTATGTCTTTTAACGAATCTTTATGATTGCCGACTCAGTACCCACACTCTGCTAGTCACATGGAATACAATGGTGAAGGAATGGACCTTGTTCTAAAGCAAATGGCTCCTACAGCCAAGTGGGGGAGACAGACATGTAATCAGGTCATTAGGAAACATTGTCACAAATGCTTAAGATAGGGATAGCCATGGGACTGTCTGGCAGCACATAGAAGGGACACCTGGTCCAATATTGGGAAGGCAGGAATGCTCTGCTCCCCAAGGAAGTAAGGTTTGAGCTTTGACAAGGTTCTACAGCCAGAAAGCCCTCTAAAGGTAATGCTAGTAAGACAAGTTAAATTTCTCTCTCCAGAAGAAATTCCACCAAGACTGTGACACTGTGACAGCTTTGTGCTTTCATCAATATATCATCCCCAATTAGATATTCAGTAATGGTTGTTCCACACTCAGCAACCAGCCACACACTGGTATTTGAATTAAATCTCTCCATAAATGTAAAGTGAAATATCCCTATTTTAGTAAATTTACTTAGCAGAAAATTTTGTTCTCCTTTCTTAGTTTTGAACACATCCACAGAATAATATGCCTCTTTTTTCCTAGGAAAATAAGAAAACTAAAATTAAATTATTTTGTAATTATATAGTCCTCATGTGTTCCACTGTAGCAGCTAGCACCATCTTGGACAAGTCATACATCTACAGTCTAAGATCCCTTCAGTTCAAATATTCTGTAAGTCTATGCGCAACACTATAAAGAAAAATTACTCTTCATTTTAAAGCACTGTATTCATTGTTGAGTGTGGCTGACTGTCAGATTCTCTTCCTCCGATGGTCATCTTGGTATGTAAGAGAAAAATTCTTGCTTGAGATAGATTTAATCTTTTATTTTCTAATCAAATGCTTTCCTCATTGAAAAAGAAAATAGAAAATGAAGTTTTGGGGAAAAAGTTTCCTGAAGTCCTGGTTCTGGATAAAAATCTCAGCAATATGTCAAAAGCACATTTCTGGAAGAATACTTAAGTTCAGGAAACTTGCTATGTGAGAGACCTTTAACATTTTTTCTGAACTTAAATATGCATGAGAAAAAATTTGTTGGGATTTTTGGTATTCGTCTATTAAAATATGTTTTATAGACAGTTATTTCTTGATTAATGTCTTGAAACTAATTTGAATGCAGAAAAAATTTAAAACAGATACATACACACACACATATATATACATATATATATATGTATATATATATTCTCAACTTAAACTGTGTGTAGGTAGGCTCCATTACAATTTTTAAATGGTATTCCATGCTTTGAAGGATGAAAAGCTATATAAATCAGAGACAAGAACTTATATGAAGAATTAGGAAACCCTGGGTTCTATCTGAGAATGTAACAAATCTTAGCCCAGTCACTTAACCTCTCTATGTTTGAATTCCCTCACTTGTTCTGTTTCACATGTGTCACTGAGTTTACGTAAGGATTCCATGAGCTAATCTTTGTGGAAGTACATTGAATATTACAGCGAACTAGCAGCAAGCTAAATACCCACCAATAGAGGAAAGGATAAACAAAATGTGGTACACTCATACATGAAATATCACACACAAAAATAAAAAGAATAACCTGGAGATAGATAGATAGATATAGACAGATAGATGTAGATACCGATATTCATATGTCAACATAGACAGATCTTAAATAAGCTATAATGTTGAGTAAAAAATGCAGGATGCAGAATGATACACCATTGTCCTACTTATATTTTTAATAAGACCTCAAAACAATACTATATGTTGTGTGTGGATTGTATATAAATATATACATACATAATTTTTTAATGGACAGTGGTTGTCCCTCAGAAGGGAGGGAAAGGAACAAAACTCAAGTTTAGAAGGGACTTTAGCCAAATATATAATTATTTTAAGAGACTGGAAGAGAATATGACAGAGTTAAACAATTCTGAGTGCTGGGGATCAGATTCCATTCCCTTTATTCTCTAGTACTCTCCTATACCTTTCAGACTTCTTTTTAAAAATTATTTTAAGCTAATAAAATAAAAAATAAATAACAAGAGTAAAGCACCTCAGTAAAAAGATTGAAATAGGGCTCCCCAATCTTTAAGATTTCCATTGTCAGATGCATATGAGCCAGCTAACTATAGGGTCGATCTACATTTAATAGAAGATGCAAATAAATATCTACATAAATAGATCCTGGGGTGTAAATGCAAACATGCATTCTTCTAAAAGAAAAGTTTTGAGATACACAATTTCAAAATAGAGATTTTTCCTATTCTCTGTCTTCAAATCTTCAAATAAAATCTGGACTTTCATAATTTTTTTTAAAGGAAGGGATTAACCAAATCTCATTGTATTCATGTTCATATCAGCTTGAGATGTTTTTCCCAATACTCCTATCCAAACATTTTTTCAAATGACTGGAATCTCTCATTTCAAAGTCCAGATTCATCAGCCTGTAGAAGCAAACTGGAAAATACGGGATGTGACTTGTTCAACAAAAGTAATTAAAGATATAAACAGATGGTTCACAGAAAATGAAATACAAATGGCTGCGAAATACATTTTCAAATGCTTACCTTAACTCATAATGGGAGGATTGTGAGTTAAATTATACTGAAGTATCTCCTTTTTCTACCTATCAGATTGACAAGGATGGCTGTTTAATAAGGCCACTTACTGCATGCTCAGGGTGTAGGGAATCAGATATTCATCCAACACTGGAGGGAGTACAAATCAGTACAACCTCCATGGAAGATAACTTGGTAACACCCATCAAAATTACAAATGTATACTTTCTTTGACCAGCAATTACATATCTAGGTATTTACCATACAGATGTTTTTTGCATATGTATGAAATGGCAAATGTACATGGCTATTCTTGTTGCAGTATTTTTAACTGTAAAATATTGGAAATATCTTAAATTTCCATCAGTTGAAAAGTAGTTAAATTAATTTGAGTACATGCTGCCCCCAAAAATGGAGAAAGCTCTCATGATTTGAAATAGAAAAATCTCCAAGATCAATTACTAAGAAAATGAAACCAGAGTACAGAGCAGTGCATGAAGAACACTGTCATTCGTAGAAAAGAGGAAAGACAATGTGGGCATAGAATGTTTCTGAAAGAATAGACAAGAAAATGTTAATGCCAGTCACTTCTGAGGAGGAGCACAGAATTGGGCATCTGACAAATAGTGCTGAAAGGTAGAGTTTTTAAATACACTATATTTTGAATTTCGAACTATGCAAATGTGCTACTTTTTAAATTAAGTTAAAATTTTAAGTGACTACATAATTTTGGTTATAATGGTGGGAAAGCTTTGAAAGATGTCCTAAATTTTAAGAGGTTCTAGTAATGTAAAGTGTTCCCCTTCCAACCTCCCCACCTCCAAAGTACATGAAAAGAAGAATTATGTCCCAAGGAAGAGCTAGGGAGGAAAACTTCCTCAGAGCGTGGAATCAGTTTGTCAGTTCTAGCAAATTATCTCACCTGAAGCTACCACACAAAAATCAACATATGATTTCTTAAAACCATGCCCAATTCAAGATACTAAGTCAACCGCTGCTAAATGAAGCCCAAATTCAAATTTGTAAACAAAGCTTAAAAATCCAATAGTCTCTTTCCCTATCTGGTTTTCAATTTCATTGTGAAACTCAGCAGGTAGAACATAAAATACAGAAGTTATTTTCTCTTTTGGCAAAACAAAAAATTCATCTGCTTAGCTCAAAAAAAATCAACATTTAGAACAAACTGCTAAATCTGAACTACGTGAGTTGCATGTTTGAAGTAGATGAAATCCAGCACATACAGGGCATGAGCCATATAACAGGTCGCCATGAAGCAACAGGGATTGAGGTTTTATCATAAGAAACCCTTGGGGAAGCTGTTCACCTTAGCAGATAGTTACTGCTAATTTGCATCTGATTATCAGTTTATGTTTTATTTTAGCCCTTTAACAGGAAGGCTATTATGAGGTTAAGAATTTTACACAAAAAAAAAAAAAAGAAAGAAAGAAAGAAAAAGAAAAGACATGATTACCTCCTTAAACTGGAAACCTCAAGTGGATATTTCTGTTATCTGGTATTATATTTGACTACTTTTTTATACGGAGGAATCAATTGTTTTTGAAATGTCTATATTATTTTGCCTTGTTATTCTCGTTGTTATTTTCAATTTCTTCAGATGTATTGCCGCCCAGTAACATGTCGTCGTCCAGACTGGGGATCCCAAAATTATGAGCCCTGTCTCCTGGTCCACCTGCTGCAAAGGGTCTCCTGGCCGACGTTTGTCGGTCTCCTGCTGGATCAGGGCAGTTGAGTTTTTCTTCTGCTCTGAAGACCAGTCAGTTCCCATTTCCCTTATGAAGAAATTTCTCTTTCTTTGTGAAGTTCCAGGCAGAAAACCCTTCCCAGCATCTCCTTGAGAAGCTCGGTACAGAAAGGGAATGTCCTCTCTGTGAGTTAATCAGCATTGACCTGACAGAGTGAGCAGAGGAAAGAGAAGAATTTTATCAACTGACCTCAGTGTCATAGAACTGAATATATATAAAAGGAAAAAAGGAAAAATTTCAATTTCCATTGGGACATTTTTCTATAAATTATAAACTGTAAAGTCCTAGAAATACAATGACAATTTCCCCCAACAGGCTTTCTTTTTAGAGACATAAAAGCCTTTCTAAAAACGCCTACCAAATGGACACCCACACGTCTTGAGAGTCACCCACTGAGCTGGCACTGCAGTAAGCTTTTAGTGCTTTTAGTGAGAATGACGCCACCCAGCACATTTAGGCTGGTTTCTATCCCTTAGGACTTTAAAAACGAGTTTCACAACCAGTCTTTGCCACGAGCTCCCACGCCACTGTTCCTCACTTACATGTACCTCACAATTTCCCTGACTGATGCACCTGGCAGCCTGGAGCTGCCTATGATAATAACTGTGACACTTGCTTTTCTTCTTCTGAAGTTATGGATTCATTAAAAAGCAAGCATTGCATCTTGCTAGAGAACCAGGTTGAGCCCACACTGAATGTTTCTATTACTTAGTTACAAAAGACAAACATAAATGACACATACACACACACAACCACATCTAATCCCTCTGCAAATTCTACAAATCTGCTTTCTACCCATGGGTGCCAACCCAAGCCAATACCTGTCTGTAGGCTGCTACTCAAGATGTACACTTAAAAGGTACAGTCTGCATTTAAGGAAAGAAATCCCCTCGTCATCTTTATTAACTGCATTTGTAGCTTTGCTTTTCTTATATGATTCACCCCTGCGTCGTTTATAGTTTTCTTTTCTTGGTGTTCACTCTGTGAAACAAACTGGAGTTCTGTACACAAAATTGTATCCCAAACCGGTGCTCCCCGCTTGCCACTTGCCTGGGTTAAAAATGGCCAAACCGACTTGTAATTTGGTTAAATAAAATAAATTAATTAATTAAATGCCCCCAGGTTAAGACCCTGCCTTCCAAGTTTCAGCCCAGAGTGAATTTGTATGGCCAAGTTATAAACCCCTGAAAATAGGAAACTAATACCACGAGGATTTAAAATAATAGAAAATGTTTCACATAATATAAATCCATAAGCAGTATATTATATTTAAGTCTTAATATCTACATACTTGGACTATCTTATATCTTGACAATCACACAAAGTAATCTCACTCCCTTGCCCCCTCCCTTTGACTCTGGGTTTCATTCCTATGTATTAACAATGCTCTGGGCCATAAAATACTGTATTAATATTAGTTTGTCACAGCAGACTAAATTTAGAACAACTCATTAATATGAGAGAGTTAAAGGCAGTCAGCCAAGAGTACCAGGGACTATAAGCTCTTAAGGCTATAAGTTATGCAGATATGCCACTTGAACTGGAGCGGCAGCCATTCTTTTTGTGACTAATAAGAGATTCTATTAGTTCTAAGCTGATTCTCATTCTAATTAAGAAATGTGGGAAAAGGCAATTTTGCCATTGTAGGTATAGTTGATGTGCAACTAGCATCAGTCTTATATCACCCCTCTTGGCTTCCTGGTCATATAAGATTAGTGGCACAGGCATAAAATGAATATTCTCCCTGCATCCACATAAAAAAAAAAAAAAACAACTTGGCCGCTGTATTTGCGATGCTGTAATCATAATCGATGTTTCTGGACGATGTCTAGTAATCAGTGCCTTTTCAAAGCAAACCTTTTGTGGCTCAGAATCACCCCAGTTGGACAAAAAGTTTTGACTTTTTACAAATAAAAAACCTTTCAAATGGATACTTCTGGACCTGTTATGCCTTTCTTTGGGCTTGTCAAATATTAATTTTTTTTCAATTTAGTCCCTTGCTAAGCTACAAATATTCATGTCTAACACCAAGTAGCAGTTCAGGGGCTGACAACTTGGTATGTACCTTTTGAATGATGCATAGAAAGCAGCAGTTAGCACAAAGAAAAAGCCACCAGATTGGTCTCAGGGAAACCCAGTGTCTGAATTTTTCATGACTCCTCTAGCATTTAAAGAATAAAAAAAACTGGCTACTAGTGTTGGGAGACCAAAGTCGGGAAGGTCAGAGCCTGGAAACATGCAAGAGATTCCAGTCTTGCCTGGGGAAAGTCAAAGGGGATTTAAGCTGCTTAGGAGAAGTAGAAGAAAAAAAAAAAAGAAAGAAATTTCTTTTGCTTGGTTTTAGTATTTTCTGAACAGCAGAGCAGCAGAATAAAAGCTATAAAAAGGTGCACAGCCCTCCCTCTCTCTAGGGTCCCTTATTTTTATGTCTCTAAGGACAACAACTTACCTTCGCTTTTGGGTTATGAGGATTACTGTTAAACTTCCCCAGATCATGCCTTTCCTGGTGTACTTGTTCACTCATGGGTTCTCTCTCCCAAGGAAACCCGCGAGGTGGGGAGAGGAGAGCAAGTCAGTTATTTGTTTCCCTGGATATGCTTGCAAGCACCTTCCATGAAGGTGAGGGGCAAGTGGGGAAGAGGATGTCTTAATTACCTAGATGCCCAGTGACTCGGGACTGAAAAATATTCCCCCTTTGATGAACTTTTCTGCATTTTATAACAATGTATAGGAAATCTAAATTGAATCCAGGAAAACAAATGAGTGGCTCCCACAGAAGGAAAAAAAAAAACTGTACAGTGTTTAAGCAACTGATGATTTCACCTGTCACCGTCTCATTAAGCTCTTAATGAGTTCTTTTCTATTCTTGGTCACATCTGATTTTTTTTTAATATAAGTCCCTTTGAACAGCTGGGAGTAAGAATCGCCTTTGATCACTGAATTCTTCTGAATTTTCAGTCAAAACAAGGCCATTTTCATCCTGACTTGGGGTATTTTTATGAGTTCATTTCCCCCAAGTACATTCCTGGGCATAGCTTTCCAGGCTGGGAAGAGCCTGAACAATTAATGTATACATTTTTACATAAATGTTTATAAATTTAACAAAGGGAGAGAGCTTTGCCACAAGAAGCCTCAGCTCTTTTGAAGGCGGTTTTCTAATGATGACCCTTGGCGTGTTGGACCACATGGGATTCCTCTGAGAAGCGTCGGATGAAAATTAGTCTATTCTCATTTCAAACAGAATTTTGCTGAAGTCCTGATCAGAGCATCAGCATGGAGTCCGGGGAGATAACACTCGCTACTTGATTCACTCCGCAGCCTCCCTCTCCTGGTAATTGTTGCAGGAACACATAGTGACAAGGCTCTAGGATGTGAGCGGTCTGGATGTACTCCGGCTGTTACGCTCTGTTTAAAGATTTAAACCATCAGGGTATGATAAGGCTTTTTGATGTTCATTGAACACGGAGCTTGGGTACAGAAGAAGGGGAAAGGGCTTCACCAGAAGGCAATCATCTTTCAGAGCCACAGTAAGACAGAGAGAGGTGGGGAAATCTCAGCCTCAGCATAGACACGGAACAAAGGGAGATGAAAGGGGCAGGGTGAGAAAGGGGCCAGCTCTCTGGCTGTGAGGCAGAACTTGCTCTATGAGAGTTCGATGCCTTAAAATGCAGGGAAAACATTTAGTGTTCCTCTTTCATTAAAACACACTCATGTTTTGATGGGGAGGGGATAATGCCAGCTGCAAATTTGGGTGGCTTCAGTTGACCCTGGATTTAAAAGAGCCTGCCCATGGCTTATTTTGAAATTATTTAATGAGTATTTATTTTGAGTCAGTTGAATGCCATTTCCAGTGCTCACCCCTGCAAACCTGGAAGAAGAACTCCTTAAAGTACATTTTTTAAGACCTTCACAGTGTTTTCTTTCCCCAGAGGTAAAACCTGAATATTTGTCTTAAAGAACATAAGGACCAGGAAAGGAAAGGGGAAAAAAAGTGCCCCCTTCAAAACCCAAGCCCGTTTCTTCACATCCTCTTCCTTGGCAAAATACTAGCTTTTTTTTCTTTCACCCTGTTCACAGCCCTATCATGCCACGTTAACCAAGCCTGCACTTTGATTGTACTAATTAGACAAGAACCAAGATTTCGCCATCTTCGTCTCCCTAGCCCCTGGCATAGCTTTCTGCGTGCACCAAAGTCTTAACAAATGGGTGTTGAATGAATGTAAGACGCTAAGAAATGACAGGATAGATTTCGATTCATTTTCTGAGCCTGCATTTAAACTTTCAGAAAATTGCTGCATACAGAAAGCAAAAAGTTGTGCTTTTTCCCTCTTACATCCTGTGCCAGCAAACATCAAGGCCAAGGCATAGTTGCTGAGCGCCGATGCTTCAGAATCAGAATCAGACACATCTGGAATTGAAGACAGCTTAGCTACTTACCTCAGGACTCTGGGAAACTTATTTCACTCTCCTAAGCTTTATTTTCCCCATCTGCAGAATAGGAATATTAAAAAGAGCTCCCTCTTTGGAGTGATAAAATCCACGTAAATACCTAGCACAATGTTTGGCATACATTAGAACGTTCCCAAAAATGTAACTCCCGTTATTAATACGATTGCTATCATTAGTATTGCTCTCCAAAACATTTTCATACATGGTGACCTTAGAAGGGGATTTTAGAAATATATAGTCATCAACATAATTTAAGTGGAGGACTTTATGATGACATACGCTACTGAGGGGTTGTTTCCACACTCGTCTCTGTTGTGGCATGAATAAACTGTGCTGTGACATGCGGGCCTCCCCGGGTCTGACAATGTGCTCTGTTCCCACCTCATATAAGTGTTCTCTATAGAGGAAAGCCCCTCTTCACTTAGATGCCAGCAATGGAACTGCAAGTGGGTTTGATCAACCAAACACCGGGAAACTAAAATGGGTCTTGCCTTTTTGAACCTGGCAAGTGATAAACCAGTCAAAACAACATGTACAGCGCTATACCCTTTCCTCCACATATTTCAATTCAGTACGACATAATCACTGCTTCTGAGGAGGCAGAAAGGAGAGGAGACTCAGAACCCAATTCCATCCTATGGTGGCCACAGCCCACCTGAGCCAGGGGCCCATCCCCAGTAAGCTGTGTCCCAGGAGAAGCCACCCAACACCACCAGGCCCTCTTGTGTATTCCTCACAACAACCCTATGAGGAAGGTCATTACAGATGAGAAAACTGAAGTGTAGAATGATAGTATCAAGAAAAGGATCTTTACTGCCATTTCTTTTATTTCTCTTTCAAAACATTGCTTAGTAATCTGCTAGACTGGAGGTAGGGCACTCATTCTCTCTGACCCTCTGTACAAATCCCTCCATCTCTCTGGATCTCAGTGTCTTCATCTGCATCAGTGGGTTGGGGGCTGGGGCAGGCATGGTGATCCGTTCTAGGTCCATAGTCTATGATTCATGCCAGAAGGGCTGAGCAACTCTGATGACACTGGAATCTCTGTGAGAACCACAAACCTTGTATTATGATCTTCCTCTCCAATTTCCCCTCACCTTCCCATCTCCCATACCGGACATGGGAGCATGGGAGCCATTACCATTACGTCAAGAGTTCATTTTAGCAGAGCTCAAATCCAGGGAGCATTATGGCCAAATAACGTGCCCCACAATTGAGACATAAGGGAATTACTGTTTCCTCTTCTCCAGCCTGCAACACAGAGAAAGCCAGTCCTCTAAAAACAAATTGATTGATGATATAATTTAATATCTTCATATGATTTCTAGTGGCAGAATCAATCAGCTGCTAGCACAACCGTCTGAGGTGGAGAAAAAGAAAAATTGCACCAGTTGCTTTTCTTCTATTGCACTTCCGGGTACTCTAAGAAAAAAGTCTCTCCAGAAAATCAATAAGGCCGATTGTGCCCAGCAGTCCCCCATTACAGAATTAAATCCATATGCCAACACAAAACAATGAAGAGACCCCACTAGCAAGGGATCCATTTGCTTTGTTTGACTTAAGCTGCCCGGGAATGAGACCACAAGACTGGCTATAATTTAATGCAAACCTTGGCCTATCCTGGTCATGCATATGACTGACCCTCAGGGCACGACCATCAATTTTCTATTAAAGATCAGAGATTTGACATATCAAAGTCAACATCTAGCTGAATAACTGCAGTAACCTGATAATAATTCTTTTGTGGATTTCGCAGTAGCTTTTCAGTAAAGTATCAGAAAGGTAGCCGATTTCAATCCTGACCTGGCAAGATCTGAATATGAAATAAAGGATTTCAGCTTGATCTCCCCATGATGTGAGGATGAATGTTCTGGTAAATGTTAACTTAGTGCTCTGAATAGCTCAGTAATAGATGGGTTTAGGCAGTAATAGGTTTAAAATGTCAACTTATTGAATAATAATTTCATGTTGTACAAATACTATGTGTAAGAAGGGATTTGTTTTGCAAATTTTGAAATAAATGAATGGATTTATAATGTCCTTGACTGTTTCATTGTTCCCGTCAGAATTTTACAGAAGAATCAAAATTAGTTTCTGCTTTCTCTCGTCTTGCTGTTTTCCTGCCTTGGTCTTTAGGCAGTTTTCATAATTACTGGGCCTCCCTGAATTCTGGTCATTAATTGAGCTCTTCCTTGTTTTGGTCCCCAAAGCTAAGCTGATAGCATTATTTTCTAGTAAAAATAAAAACTCAATTATCTCTCCCTATAAAATGTTTCATTACACCAATAGCATAAAAACCTTTTCACCAACCCAGCTGTAAAATGCTCAACTATTGAAACACAAGAAGCAAATAAAATTCTGTTTCCCTAACTGAACTCAGCCCTTCAGTCCAATTATAAGCTGACAGTTCTGTAAATCCTGGTGGAACACAAGTGTGGGTAAATGGAATTGTGATTGGGACACTGAGGGCCTGGGACAAACATCTCCACCACAACCTGTGGAAAGGGTCCTAGATTCTGCAACTGCCCCACCACACACACTCACACTTCCAACCATAGAGAAGAAGTAAACATGTTTGCTCAGGGAAATGAGAGAGGCCAAAAAACCATCCAGGTGAGCTCTCTGAATACTTCACGGCTGATCTTCAGCCCCTCGGCTTCCCTCAGCTTCCCAGAAGACTCAGGAGAAGCCCACTCTTGCAGTCCACCAGCCTAGCACTTCGAGGAGCTCCTCATCTAAGGTATAAAGGATGCCTTGATTTCCACAAAGCCAAACACCCTCAGTAGTTTATAGATGCTCACACTTGGGAAATATCTGCATGAAATTGTCCTAGACATTTGCGCTCAACCATTGAGCTCATCGGTTGAGCGCATCTCTCTTTGCCCTGAAACCGCAGAGACGCTCTGTCCTAGTCCTGGTTCTTCCAGCGGCTGATCAAAAGACAAGGATATGAGTGCTAGTAGTTTGTTTGGAAGGTAAAGAAAACATTGGTAAGGGAATAAGTCAGGGAAGCAAAGGCAGTGAATAAAAGGTGCATTATCAAGTCAGTAACCATTTAGATAACAGGAACCTAGTCCCACTGGGGAGACTCTGAGACACTGTTGGAACTAGAGTATTTATACACCAACTCCCCTGTCAGTCATTGGTTGAGGCTGCTCCTGAGGGACATTCATTCCTTGATATTGCCACCTACTGTATGGGTAAGTAGAGGATTTCAGGGGCCAGAGAGAATCCTCAGGAAAAAGTGCAGATGCTGGAATCTTGAGGTCAGGCTGTGTGCACTGAAATGGAAAGGGAGAGGGATGTGGCCAGGGCACTAATACTCTCTGTTACGGACTCTGGCCTTTTACTAACTTCTGAAACTTTTCTAACTTGTTTTTAAGTTATGAAAGTTAATATGGCTCATGTATCAATAAAACAACAACAACATATCTAAACAGTATAGAAAAGCACAAGTATTTTTTTTAAGGCCTTCTTCCTTCCAGCCATTCAGTCTTATTCTCAGGGATGACTATTTTTTTACAGCTTCTTTTTTCTCTATAGGTAAAACCTACATAATATAAACACATACCCACCCGCATTAGCTGGATATCCATTTTTGTGCTCACAAGTAAGGTCATACTTGACATAATTTCCTTCAGTTTGCTTTTTTTACAAAATAAAATATCTTAAATATCCTTGCATATCAATATCTCTGTATTTGTCTCAAACTTTTTAATGGATACTAATATGAACATATCATAAATCATTAAGCATTTAGGTATTTGTTTCAACTCATATATATATATATATATATATATATATATATACACACACACACACACTTCCTAGAAGTGGAATTTCTCATTTAAAGAATATACACATTTTAAAATTTGACAAATCATGCCAAAGCAATCTCTAAACATTTCACCAATTTACACTTCTACCAACAGTGCATGAGTACTCTCTTTACTCCTATATATATGCCAACAACGGAAATGATCACACTTTTTAATCTTTGGCAAACTAATAGGTTAAAATAGTATATCACTGTCTTACTTTTTGCTCCTTTTATTATGAGTGAGGTTCCTCAATTATGTTTCTTTTCATCTTCACATACATCTTACTAACGTTCTCTTAGCCTTTTTCTTAATATTTCAAAAGCACTCTTTATAAACAAATACTTTTCCAGTTTGTGTTTTGTTGTTTATTGTTGTTTATGTCTGTTTTTCTGTATAAAAATATTAAATATCTGTGTTTTCAAATTTATCAATTTTTTTATGTTTTCTGAGGTTTAATTTCATAGTATGCTCTTCCTCATTCAAAATGATTAAAAACAAATTCAACTATGAGTTCTCTAGAGCATTTACAGTGTGATTTTTTTTTTCTTTGTGGTGCGCAGGCCTCTCACTGTTGTGGCCTCTCCCGTTGCGGAGCACAGGCTCCGGACGCGCAGGCTCAGCGGGCATGGCTCACGGGCCCAGCCGCTCCGCGGCATGTGGGATCTTCCCAGATCGGGGCACGAACCTGTGTCCCCTGCAACGGCAGGTGGACTCTCAACCACTGAGCCACCAGGGAAGCCCTACAGTGTGATTTTAATATTTAAGTCTTTATTTAATCCTTTTTTGATATAAAATATGAAGTAGAAATTTGGTTAAAATTATTTTTTCCCAATGACCACTTATTTGTCTCCAACCAAACATTTTGCTAAATATTTTTTCAGCACTGATCTGAAATAACTCTTTTATCAATAATCAACTTCCATATTGGTTTAACTCTATTTCTGGAGTATCTATTTTGCTTTAAATGTTATAGATTTGTAATAAAGTTTATTATCTCATAAGGCTTGTCCTTCCTTTTTAATCCCTAGAATTTTGCCAGGTTTATTTTTTCAAATGAATTGTAGTATCATTTTGTCCAGATCACAAAAACATTGGTGTTTTTATTGAATTATTTGAATATCTAGATTAATTTAGGGATAATTGTCATGTTTACAACATCCAGTCTCCCTATGCAATAACAAAATGCATTTTTCCAATCATTAGTCTTCTTTTATGTCCCCTGGCAAAGTTTGTTACGTTGAATTGTGATTTTGTACCTCAGAGGCAGAAAGTTAAAAGATAATAATGATTATCATTTATAAAAACTTATGTTTTCACTTGAGGAAACAGTTTTTTTATATATTTCCTGCACCTTTTTTGTTGAATTTATTTCTAAGTAATTAGTCATATCCATAGCTTTGGTAAATGGGATGTTTCATCCCATGATATTTACTAATTCTAATTGTTTCTGTGTTAGCTATTGATTTTTGTGTTTTAATTACATATCCAGCTACCTACTGGATTCTCTTACTGTCTCTAAAGATTTTCCTCCAGTTTATTATCTTGAATTTCCCAGATTTATAATTTGTAACAAGTGAAAATAATGATCTTTAAAATCCATTCTAATACTTATACAGTACTTATTTTTCTTTTCTAATTGCATTGGTTAGTACTTTAAAAATAGTATTAAGCAATAATGATGATTGCTGGCAAGTTGTCCTGTTCTTGACTTCAATAAGAATGCTTCTAGCATTGTATTATGAAGAATGATGCTGGATTTTGAACTAAAATGTATTTTTATCATGTTAAGGGAGAATTCATCTATTTCTACCATAAAAAGTTCAATTTGAGCAAAGATATTTAATTTTTCAAATGTCTTTTCACTATCTATTGAAGTGTTTTCCTCTTTTGATCTATTTATATGACAGATTGTATTAACGTATTTCCTAATAATTATCCTTGCGTTCCTGAATTGAATCAATTTAATCATACCCTTTTGCTATTGTGCTGGATTCCATTTGCCATATTTTATTTAGGAGAGTGTTTTCAATTTACTGGTAGAGATTATGGATATTTTCCCCTTTTTGTGCTATCTTTGACAGACCTTAGGATCAGTGTTATGCTTGCAGGTCTCTTTCTGAAAACTAGCAGAAGGAGTTGTTCCCCCTTTAAGAGCTAATCTTAGACCAGTGAAGGAGGATTCTCTAGAGGACACATGATTTCTCTTGGCTTGACCACAGACGTGGAAATGGGTATAGTTCAATCAAAAATATGTATTGAGCACTTATATATATGTTGAAACTATGTAAGTGGTTTTAAAATTAGTATGCAAGGGCTTCCCTGGTGGCGCAGTGGTTGAGAGTCCGCCTGCCGATGCAGGGGACGCGGGTTCGTGCCCCGGTCCGGGAGGATCCCACATGCCGCGGAGCTGCTGGCCCCGTGAGCCATGGCCGCTGAGCCTGTGGGTCCGGAGCCTGTGCTCCGCAACAGGAGAGGCCACAACAGTGAGAAGCCCACGTACCACAAAAAAAAAAAAAAAAAAAAAAAAAAAATTAGTATGCAAGGCCAAAAAATCTCACATTACTCTATCAAACTACTGAAAGGGACTTTCCAATTATCTTGAAATTTAAACTGAAGTCCAAAGCAGAAAATAATAAATATCCATACATTTGATTAAAAAACTTATAAATCCTTGAAAGACTTGCTACAAGATAGAAAAACTAGTGCTGTGACCCAAATTCGGGTTTATAAGAGAACTCAAGACATTAGAGATGAAGATTGAGAGAGTCATTGAAGTAAAAAGCTGTCAGTCGAGTCAGCAGTACTGTGGCATTTCCGCAACTCTCCTCGTAGGTGACCCCTCCTAAGCCAAGTGAGAAAGGAGCTTCAAGGAAGTCTCTCATTAGAGATGGGTAGTCTTCCTGAAGAGACAACTGACACGATAGCCTCCAAAAGAGATGCTGAGCTGCATCTTTCCAGTGACCCTGGACCAGAGCTGAGCCTGGACAGTTCTTGGGAGATGCTGACAATGTCCCTGGGATGAAGATAAAAACTTGTGTAGACCACAGTGTCTATGGTATGAGTGGTTTATCCTTCCAGAATTTGGTGCAGCAAGGATGTCAAGTCTTCGTTAAACTAAGAGTTCATCTCACTAGCTACAATCTTGAAAGGTCTCCACTGAAGGAAGCTACCTGTCAGGGCAAGACAACACCAGCAGAGTGAGGTTGGCAGTCTACCATCCTAAGCAGGAGCTGAGAGAACAGTTGTAAGAGCTCAGCTAGAGGACAGATCTCCAACACTGAGGGTCAGTGCAGTGCCAAAGATCCCCAAAGGGATTTCTAAAGAACCCACAAAATTTCCTGGAATGAGAGAGCCAACTTTAAGTTTTCTGCCACATGGAAGGTACCACAGCCAGATTTCATCCCAACTCATCAAGTACAGCATTGTCCTTTTAACTCTCATCTCACCCTTCTTGCCCTAGCACAGGAGAAGCTAGGAGCATAAAGGGGTGAGACTACATAATGATCAAGGGATCGATCCAAGAAGAAGATATAACAATTGTAAATATTTATGCACCCAACATAAGACCACCTCAATGCATAAGGCAAATACTAACAGCCATAAAAGGGGAAATCGACAGTAACACATTCAGAGTAGGGGACTTTAACACCCCACTTTCACCAATGGACAGATCATCCAAAATGAAAATAAATAAGGAAACACAAGTTTTAAATGATACATTAAACAAGATGCACTTAATTGATATTTATAGGACATTCCATCCAAAAATACACATTTTTCTCAAGTGCTAATGGAACATTCTCCAGGATAGATCATACCTTGGGTCAAAAATCAAGCTCTGGTAAATTTAAGAAAATTGAAATTGTATCAAGTATCTTTTCCGGCCACAATGCTATGAGACTAGATATCAATTACAGGAAAAGATCTGTAAAAAATACAAACACACGGAGGCTAAACAATAAAATACTTAATAACGAAGTGATCACTGAAGAAATCAAAGAGGAAATCAAAAAATACCTAGAAACAAATGACAATGATACATGACGACCCAAATCCTATGGGATGCAGCAAAAGCAGTTCTAAGAGGGAAGTTTATAACAATACAATCCTACCTTAAGAAATAGGAAACATCTCGAATAAACAACTTAACCTTGCACCTAAAGCAATTACAGAAAGAAGAACAAAAAAAACCCCAAAGTTAGCAGAAGGAAAGAAATCATAAATATCAGATCAGAAATAAATGAAAAAGAAATGAAGGAAACAATATCAAAGACAATAAAAACAATAGAACTAAAACACAATAAAACTAAAAGCTGGTTCTTTGAGAAGATAAAAAAAATTGATAAACCCTTAGCCAGACTCATCAAGAAAAAAAGGGAGAGGACTCAAATCAATAAAATTAGAAATGAAAAAGGAGAAGTAACAACTGACACTGCAGAAATACAAAAGATCATGAGAGATTACTACAAGCAACTCTATGCCAATAAAATGGACAACCTGGAAGAAATGGACAAATTCTTAGAAATAAACAACCTGCCAAAACTGAATCAGGAAGAAATAGAAAATATGAACAGACCAATCACAAGCACTGAAATTGAAACTGTGATTTAAAATCTTCCAACAAACAAAAGCCCAGGACCAGATGGCTTCACAGGCGAATTCTATCAAGCATTTAGAGAAGAGCTAACACCTATCCTTCTCAAACTCTTTCAAAATAAAGCAGAGGGAGGAACACCCCCAAACTCATTCTACGAGGCCACCATCACCCTGATACCAAAACCAGACAAAGATACTACAAAAAAAGAAAACTACAGGCCAATATCACTGATGAACGTAGATGCAAAAATCCTCAACAAAATACTAGCAAACAGAATCCAACAGCACATTAAGAGAATCATACACCATGATCAAGTGGGGTTTATTCCAGGAATGCAAAGATTCAATATACGCAAATCAATCAATGTGATACATCATATTAACAAATTGAAGGAGAAAAACCATATGGTCATCTCAATAGATGCAGGGAAAGTTTTCGACAAAATTCAACACCCATTTATGATAAAAACCCTGCAGAAAGTAGGCATGGAGGGAACTTTCCTCAACATAATAAAGGCCATATATGACAAACCCACAGCCAACATCGTCCTCAATGGTGAAAAACTGAAAGCATTTCCACTAAGATCAGGAACAAGACAAGGTTGCCTACTCTCATCACTCTTATTCAACATAGTTTTGGAAGTTTTAGCCACAGCAATCAGAGAAGAAAAAGAAATAAAAGGAATCCAAATCGGAAAAGAAGAAGTAAAGCTGTCACTGTTTGCAGATGACATGATACTATACATGGAGAATCCTAAAGATGCTACCAGAAAACTACTAGAGCTAATCAATGAATCTGGTAAAGTAGCAGGATACAAAATTAATGCACAGAAATCTCTTGCATTCCTATACACTAATGATGAAAAATCTGAAAGTAAAATCAAGAAAACACTTCCGGGCTTCCCTGGTGGCAGAGTGTTTGAGAGTCTGCCTGCCGATGCAGGGGACACCGGTTCATGTCCCGGTCCGGGAAGATCCCACATGCCACAGAGTGGCTGGGCCCGTGAGCCATGGCCGCTGAGCCTGCGCGTCCGGAGCCTGTGCTCTGCAATGGGAGAGGCCACAACAGTGAGAGGCCTACATACTGGAAAAAAAAAAAAAGAAGACGAAAACACTCCCATTTACCATTGCAACAAAAAGAATAAAATATCTAGGAATAAACTTACCTAAGGAGACAAAAGACCTGTATGCAGAAAATTATAAGACACTTGTGAAAGAAATTAAAGATGATACAAATAGATGGAGAGATATACCATGTTCTTGGATTGGAAGAATCAACATTGTGAAAATGATTCTACTACCCAAAGCAACCTACAGAGTCAGTGCAATCCCTATCAAACTACCACTGGCATTTTTCACAGAACTAGAACAAAAAATTTCACAATTTGTATGGTAACACAGAAGACCCCGAATAGCCAAAGCAGTCTTGAGAACGAAAAATGGAACTTGAGGAATCAGGCTCACTGACTTCCGATTATACTACAAAGCTACAGTAATCAAGACAGCATGGTACTGGCAAAAAAACAGAAATATAGATCAATGGAACAGGATAGAAAGCCTGGAGATAAACCCACGCAAATATGGTCACCTTATCTTTGATAAAGGAGGCAAGAATGTACAGTGAAGAAAGGACAGCCTCTTCAATAAGTGGTGCTGGGAAAACTGGACAGGTACATGTAAAAGTATGAGATTAGAACACTCCTTAACACCATACACAAAAATAAGCTCAAAATGTATTAAAAACCTAAATGTAAGGCTGGAAACTATAAAACTCTTAGAGGAAAACATAGGCAGAACACTCTATGACATAAATCACAGCAAGATCCTTTTTGACCCACCTCCTAGAGAAATGGAAATAAAAACAAAAATAAACAAATGGGACCTAATGAAACTTCAAAGCTTTTGCACAGCAAAGGAAACCATAAACAAGACCAAAAGACAACCCTCAGAATGGGAGAAAATATTTGCAAATGAAGCAACTGACAAAGGATTCATCTCCAAAATTTACAAGCAGCTCAATAACAAAAAAACAAACAACCCAATCCAAAAATGGGCAGAAGACCTAAATAGACATTTCTCCAAAGAAGATATACAGACTGCCAACAAACACATGAAAGAATGCTCAACATCATTAACCATTAGAGAAATGCAAATCAAAACTACAATGAGATATCATCTCACACCAGTCAGAATGACCATCATCAAAAAATCTAGAAACAATAAATGCTGGAGAGGGTGTGGAGAAAAGGGAACACTCTTGCACTGCTGGTAGGAATATTAATTGGTACAGCCACTATGGAGAACAGTATGGAGGTTCCTTAAAAAACTACAAATAGAACTACCATATGACCCAGCAATCCCACTACTGGGCATATACCCTGAGAAAACCATAATTCAAAAAGAGTCATGTACCAAAATGTTCATTGTAGCTCTATTTACAATAGCCCGGAGGTGGAAACAACCTAAGTGCCCATCATCGGATGAATGGATAAAGAAGATGTGGCACATATACACAATGGAATATTACTCAGCCATAAAAAGAAACGAAATTGAGCTATTTGTAATGAGGTGGATAGACCTAGAGTCTGTTATACAGAGTGAAGTAAGTCAGAAAGAGAAAGACAAATACCGTATGCTAACACATATATATGGAATTTTTTTTTAAATGTCATGAAGAACCTAGGGGTAAGACAGGAATAAAGACACAGACCTACTGGAGAACGGACTTGAGGATATGGGGAGGGGGAAGGGTGAGCTGTGACAGGGCGAGAGAGAGGCATGGACATATATACACTAACAAACGTAAGGTAGATAGCTAGTGGGAAGCAGCCACATGGCACAGGGATATCGGCTCGGTGCTTTGGGACAGCCTGGAGGGGTGGGATAGGGAGGGTGGGAGGGAGAGAGGTGCAAGAGGGAAGAGATATGGGAACATATGTATATGTATAAATGATTCACTTTTTTATAAAGCAGAAACTAACACACCATTGTAAAGCAATTATACCCCAATAAAGACGTTAAAAAAAAAAAAAAAAAGTCATGTACCAAAATGTTCATTGCAGCTCTATTTACAATAGCCAGGAGATGGAAACAACCTAAGTGTCCATCATCGGATGAATGGATAAAGAAGATGTGGCATATATATACAATGGAATATTACTCAGCCATAAAAAGAAATGAAATTGAGTTATTTGTAGTGAGGTGGATGGACCTAGAGTCTGTCATACAGAGTGAAGTAAGTCAAAAAGAGAAAGACAAATACCGTATGCTAACACATATATGGAATCTAAGGGGAAAAAAATGTCATGAAGAGCCTAGGGGTAAGACGGGAATAAAGACACAGACCTACTAGAGAATGGACATGAGGACACGGGGTGGGGGAAGGGTAAGCTGTGACAAAGTGAGAGAGTGGCATGGACATATATACACTACCAAACGTAAAATAGTTAGCTAGTGGGAAGCAGCCGCATAGCACAGGGAGATCAGCTCGGTGCTTTGTGACCACCTAGAAGGGTGGGATAGGGAGGGTGGGAGGGAGGGAGATGCAAGAGGGAAGAGATATGGGAACATATGTATATGTATAGCTGATTCAGTTTGTTATAAAGCAGAAACTAACACACCATTGTAAAGCAATTATACTCCAATAAAGATGTAAAAAAATTTTTTTTTTTTTTTTTACGTTTGTAGCAAGTATTACTATCAAACTCCACTCATTGGGCCAGAGACCCTTGTGATGTTAGCGAAAAACTTGCCCCTCATGTAGCACACTACCTACACTTGTGAGTTCATCGGCCAGTGGAAAAAAATTTTTTTTATTTAAAAAAAAGTGGTGAGAAAAGTAGTTGAATAAGGCAGAGCAATAGTGAAAGAACAAAATACCACACATCTTCCCCTGCTGGATCTACAGATTACTGAGTGGGGCTGAAGCTTGTTGGAAGTACATAAACAGAGAACTTTGAAAATGGATGGGAGAATGAAGCTGTGATTTGAACTGGACTGGCCATTTTCATGTCTTAAAAATGAGAGAACTCTAAATCCAAAGGTGAGTGGAAAAGCTATGGGATATGCCCAAGATATTGCCAAGGTGTGAGGGAGACTTGACAGTCCATATTTGAAGGCAGAGGTGAGACACATGGCATAATCAAAATTACCCTTGAAAATCTCTCAGGAAGGGTTTACTTTGGAGACTGACACCCCACCTTTCAGTAATTCCAACAGAACAAGTTTTTCTTCCAGCACTGGAACAGATTGCAACTATTTCAGCTGAGCAGAGACGAAGTAGTTGGCTGAGTTTAGCAGCCATATTGCAGGAAAAATATATACCTTTAAACACGAGAATCACACTCAGCACAGCAATATGCTCACTCTACAAGAGGCACAGGGACACTGGGACTGTGCGAGAGAATGAAAGCTAGAAGATGTGAGGCTCCCAAATACTGCATATTCAGGACCATAGATTAATTAAATGCAATGGTGAATGGTATCACCTACTTTCCCTGGTGAAATCTGCCTCCTTCTCTTTCTCAGTCTCTCTCTTTCCCTCTCTCCCTCTCTCCTTCTCTCTCTCTCTCTTTCTCCTGTCTCTGTCTCTCTCTCCCCTGGTCTCTTTTTACTCTCTCCCTCCTTCTCTCCCTGTCTCCTTTCTATCTCTCACCACCCCAAGTACGTATAGTGAGATGCATCTGCATAGGTATGACACATACGATGCAATTCCACTTTACCTCACCGTCTGAAGACTCAAAGATTAGTAAGCCTTACTTCTCAATGAGCTCCCAGATAAGTGAGAGAGAAAACTATGTAAACAAATGTGTAATAGATCCACTAGTAAAAGTAAGCTTAAGGTCCAGATACAAAGGATACATCCTGGTCTTCACCCTAAGAAAGACAGACTCCCCAAGAAAAGGAAAGTAGTCTAGCACAGCCCATCATCCTGAACAGGCAGTGCCGATGCCCCACACAGCAGTCTCTTCCTTCTTAGTTGAACTTGGAAAGCTACTTCTTAAAATTGATAGCAGCAAAAGTGATATGTTGTATTTACAAAGATTTGACAATATTTCTCCATCCTTTTCAAGGGGTTGGGTGAGAAAATTGCAAAAGGGGTTGAGTTTTGCACAAAGTTGGCAGATTTGGGAACCAGACTAGCCAAGCAAGCTGACTTCTGATTCCATGCTCTATACCTCACTGCCTCTGAAGTAGAGAGTCATTAACAAAATTTTTAAAACTTATTACTCCTAGAATAATACTGTATTGACAGTAACTATAATCAGGGATTGGGATAACTATAAATAGATTTTTGTAAGATTCAAGCATTAGAAGCCCTTAAATGTGTACTACTGGAAGCATAAGCGTGGCATCAAGGACAACCACATCTATGGGAATTTCGGGCCTTTTTTTTTTTCAGCTTTATTGATGTATAATTGACAAATAAATTTGTAAGATACTTAAAGTATACATCATGATGATTTGACATACATATACATTGTGAAAGGATTCCTCCATCTAGTTAATTAACACATACATCTATCATTTCACGTATTTATCTTTTTCTTTCTTTCCTTTTTTTTTTTGGTGAGAACATTTAGGTTCTACTTTCTTAGCAAATTTCAATTATATGATACAGTGTTATCAACTATAATCACCATGCTATACATTAGATTCTCAGACCTTATTCATCCTATGGCTGAAAGTTTGTACTCTTTTACCAAACTCTCCTATTGCCCCCACCCCCCAAACTCTGGCAACCACTTCAGGTCTTTACCTATAACCTGATCCCCACCTCCATGAACCAAGGTCAGGTGTACGATGGAAATTCCTTTGCTCTTTTGGAGCTGTTCCTCCAACCACCCCAGATCTCACTTCTGCCCTCTGACTTCCTCTATCCCTTAGGGAACACTTGAAGAACAGGATCCCAGCTTAGGATTCTCTCATTCCAGAGGTAGTGTAGTGTGGCTGGGAACTTCCATTCTAGCACAGGCCTTGAACTAGCGAAATGATTCATGTAAATTCTCTGGGCCTCAGTTTCATCACCTTTAAAACTGAACTAATAAACCTAGAATGAGCTTTATCATAAGTTTCCCTGAAATCCAGCCACTGCCTTATCCCATTAACATTCTTAGGGTTGGGCTTCCCTGGTGGCGCAGTGGTTGGGAGTCTGCCTGCCGATGCAGGGGACGCAGGTTCGTGCCCCGGTCCGGGAAGATCCCACGTGCCGCGGAGCGGCTGGGCCCGTGAGCCATGGCCGCTGAGCCTGTGCTCTGCAACGGGAGAGGCCACAACAGTGAGAGGCCCGCGTATGGAAAAAAAAAAAAAAAAAAACATTCTTAGGGTCTTTACTTGCTGTCTTCAGGAACAGAATGAGGAATCTGACCAGGATTGTGCCAGCCTGAGAACACCTTTTCGATACAGGCCCAATCAGTAGCCCCTGTGTAGAGAGACTTCCTTCCTCCCCCCACCCACCCCCCAGCTAGTAATTGGTAGAAAGAGTACCAGAAACCATGTCTTCTGACCCTACATCAATTGCTCTGCTCACTCTACCTCAGAGTTCAAACCCCTTAGTATGGCATATAAGGGTCCCCATTGATTGACCGTGATTTTCTTGTCTTACTGCCAATCTGCATAATTTTAACTTGTGTGTTTTAGTCTCCATACTGTGTCTTCTTCTCTTCTTACTCCTCTTCCATCTTGTTGCATATAACTGCCTGACAAAACCCTAATTGTTCTTTATAGCTCAACTCAAATGACAGCTCTTTAATGAAACCTTTCCTGAGAGTCCCGAGGATAGGCTCTCGCCCTTCTGTGGTCCCCTAACACTTTTTTGCTGTTTGTTTTTGTTTTTGTTTTTTTTGTGTGTGGTACACGGGCCTCTCACTGTTGTGGCCTCTCCCATTGCGGAGCACAGGCTCCGGACGCGCAGGCGCAGCGGCCATGGCTCACGGGCCTAGCCGCTCTGTGGCATGTGGGATCCTCCCGGACCGGGGCATGAACCCGTGTCCCCTGCATCAGCAGGCGGACTCTCAACCACTGTGCCACCAGGGAAGCCCCCTCTAGCACTTTTTACTTCTCTCAAATCACTTACCACATCTTGCTTTTTGTCATAATTGAGTGCCAGTAGATTTCAGACTCCTTGGATCTACACCAGTACACAGGACAAAGTCTTCCACAAACAGTTTCAGTTCCAGGAACACACTGCAATAGTCAGGATAGACTAGGCTATGCCAGAATTTTAAAATACAGCAACATTTCAATGTTTTACTCAACCCAGGTTTACCAGAATCTCACACTAAAAGCTCAGTGCAAATTGTAAAGGGAGCTGTCATGATAATCTGTAAGGAACCAAGGTACACGGAGGATCTATCTCAACAGAGCTTCTGTGATGCCTGCAGGGGACATGAATGTAGTAAGGCAATTGAACACTGGCTCTTAAGTCCTCCACCCAGGGGTAACGCATGCCATTTCTTCTTACGTTTCAGTGGCCAAAGCAAGTCACATGGCCATGCTTACATTTAGGGCACAATGGAGAAGTGTGATCCTTTTGTGTGTTTGGAAGGAGGAGGAAAATCAGAACATGTATAAATGGTCTTAATGACACCACCACACACACCACACTGAATCTCACCCTTGACTTTGACCCATGTTCTATCCTGTAACTGGCACATTCTGCCCACCTTGTTTAAACATTCTACCAGAAAACTACTAGAGCTAATCAATGAATTGGGTAAAGTAGCAGGATACAAAATTAATGCACAGAAATCTCTTGCATTCCTATACATAAATGATGAACAATCTGAAAGAGAAATTAAGGAAACACTCCCATTTACCATTGCAACAAAAAGAATAAAATACCTAGGAATAAACCTACCTAAGGAGACAAAAGACCTGTATGCAGAAAACTATAAGACACTGATGAAATAAACCAAAGATGATACAAACAGATGGAGAGATATACCATGTTCTTGGATTGGAAGAATCAACATTGTGAAAATGACTATACTACCGAAAGCAATCTACAGATTCAGTGCAATCCCTATCAAACTACCAATGGCATTTTTCACAGAGCAAGAACCAAAAAATTTCACAATTTATATGGAAACACAAAAGACCCTGAATAGCCAGAGCAATCTTGAGAAAGAAAAACGGAGCTGGAGGAATCAGGCTCCCAGACTTCAGACTATACTACAAAGCTACAGTAATCAAGACGTATGGTACTGGCACAAAAACAGAAATATAGATCAATGGAACAGGATAGAAAGCCCAGAGATAAACCCATACACATATGGTCACCTTATTTTTGATAAAGAGGGCAAAAATATACAATGGAGAAAAGACAGTGTCTTCAATACATGGTGCTGGGAAAACTGGACAGCTACATGTAAAAGAATGAAATTAGAACACTCCCTAACACCATACAAAAAAATAAACTCAAAATTGATGAAAGACCTAAATATAAGGCCAGACACTATCAAACTCTTAGAGGAAAACAGAGGCAGAACACTCTATGACATAAATCACAGCAAGATCCTTTTTGACCCACCTCTTAGAGAAATGGAAATAAAAACAAAAATAAAAATATGGGACCTAAGGAAACTTCAAAGCTTTTGCACAGCAAAGGAAACCATAAGCAAGACGAAAAGACAACCCTCAGAATGGGAGAAAATATTTGCAAATGAAGCAACTGATGAAGGATTAATCTCCAAAATTTACAGGCAGCTCATGCAGCTCAATATCAAAAAAACAAACAACCCAATCCAAAAATGGGCAGAAGACCTAAATAGACATTTTTCCAAAAAAGATATACAGATTGCCAACAAACACAAGAAAGAATGCTCAACATCATTAACCATTAGAGAAATGCAAATCAAAAGTACAATGAGATATCATCTCACACCGGTCAGAATGGCCATCATCAAAAAATTTACAAACAAGGGCTTCCCTGGTGGCACAGTGGTTGAGAGTCCGCCTGCTGATGCAGGGGACACGGGTTCGTGCCCCAGTCCAGGAAGATCCCACATGCTGCGGAGCGGCTGGGCCCGTGAGCCATGGCCGTTGAGCCTGCGTGTCCGAATCCTGTGCTCCACAATGGGAGAGGCCACAACAGTGAGAGGCCCGCATACTGGAAAAAAAAAAAAAATCTACAAACAATAAATGCTGGAGAGGGTTTGGAGAAAAGGGAACCTTCTTGCACTGTTCGTGGGAATGTATATTGATACAGCCACTATGGAGAACAGTATGGAGGTTCCTTAAAAAACTAAAAATAGAACTACAATATGACCCAGCAATCCCACTACTGGGCATATACCATGAGAAAACCATCATTCAAAAAGAGTCATGTACCACAATGTTCACTGCAGCTCTAATTACAATAACCAGGACATGGAAGCAACCTAAGTGTCCATCAACAGATGAATGGATAAAGAAGATGTGGCACCTATATACAATGGAATATTACTCAGCCATAAAAAGAAACGAACTTGAGTTATTTGTAGTGAGGTGGATGGACCTAGAGTCTGTCATACAGAGTGAAGTAAGTCAGAAAGAGAAAAACAAATACCGTATGCTAACACGTATATATGGAATCTAAAGAAAAAAAAGGTTCTGAAGAACCTAAGGGCAGGACAGGAATAAAGACGCAGACATAGAGAATGGACTTGAGGACACGGGGAGAGGGGAGGGTAAGCTGGGACGAAGTGAGAGAGTGGCATGGACATATATACACTACCAAACGTAAAATAGCTAGCTAGTGGGAAGCAGCCGCACAGCACCAGGAGAGCAGCTCGGTGCTTTGTGACCACCTAGCAGGGTGGGATAGGGAGGGTGGGAGGGAGACGCAAGAGGGAGAGGATATGGTGATATATGTATACGTATAGCTGATTCACTTTGTTTTATAGCAGCAACTAACACAACAATGTAAAGCAATTATACTCCAATAAAGATGTTAAAAAAAAAAAAGAAAGAAAGAAGGACACAAAACCAGGGAACAGGGAGCACCAGAACTTTAATTTTTGGCAAAACAAACTCTTACAGATTTTTTGTTCCAGCACATTTCCTTTCATTTTTAAAAAATGAGTAAATGCTGGGAACCAACATTAATCTTCTAAGTGTCAAGGCAACTAGAATTTGCCGCAGTCTAGTTAAAACAAATTAAGCAACTGTGATACTTAACGAAATGCTTTAAAATCACAAAATTACTAAATCCACATTCATTTGCTCTGTAGAATATTTCATTCTCTTTGATTAACAAATCTGAATTAAATGAGGTGCAGACCTTTCACAGAGTATTGTACCATCTTCAAAAGTACCACAACCGGTATGAATTGCCTCCAAGCTGAGTGTCTATGAGGTAATGTCAGTACACTTGCTCAGAGCTTCCAGAAGTAAACACACAGTATCTGGGCCCTGGTGATTTTATAGTATATGAAAAAAAAACCTTAAAATACAGACAAATCTGGAACGTACAGCATCCCAGCTTGTTTATAACAGCAATTTCAGCTAGTACAGATCCACAATTTATTTGCAAACAGTTTAATTAATGTTTCAGCAGCCGTTTGCAGCCAGTCTGTGATCTCACTGAGCACAGATGACACTTTTTTCCTCTTCTATTCCATAGAGGCAATTTCAGCAACGCTTAGATTAGGTTTTTACTGTAACAGCCCACATGATAAAATAAGTTGAGTCCTAAAGCAGCCAAGCTGGCTTTAGAAGATCCCCAGGCTGCCCAGTCTCTGGTGATTCCCCCATGCCACTTTTCCTGGGCTTCCTTTTAATTATGGCCCCCAAATGCCAGTTTGCAAACAGATCTGCAAGATCAAAACATGACATTTTTAAAAATTGTTTTTTCCTTACTTTTGGGTCCCTTAGGGTTGGTGTTCAGCAGTGTGTACCACTGGGTGTAATAAAAGCAAATGCTTGAATATTTTTCAGTAACCTGACAGAGAATAAACAAAGGGAGGAACAAATGCTAAAGAACTTACAGTAACGCGCCACATAAGCTGGGTAGATGGCTCCCAGCAAAGCAATGCAGCTCTTCTGGTTGTATTTCTCTTCTTGAAGGAAAAAGAAACAGGGAAGACGAGACAAAATCCCCAAAGCCTCACTAGGCTAAATTTCCTTACTCTCCTTTGAACAGACTACACAAATTTTGTTGACTAATTGAGATCAATCCCAGTTGTAAATCGCCTCGCTATCCTACAGCTTTAATTAAGCTACCAGAGGGAGCTGTTTATCAATTAACACTTGTTACAAATTATTAGTAATTATATGGACTTTGTGTATATACCATAGCTTGCAAGACCAAAAATGTTTCCCAGTTGTTCGGGAAACAAATTGAAGAGTTAATGGGCTATTTGGATGAAGGCACCAGTCATCACCATAATTACAGAACTCCTTTTTGGGAAGAAAGATTTAAGGCAAGTTCCGGCACTATCAGCCATAGTTGAATAAACACCATTTTAAGTGTTTCTTTCCCAGGGCTTTGCCAGATTGTATTAACTGGTATACTTTCTAATATGGATTTCATGTCTGTATTTACTTTTTGAGTAAGAAAATAATGAAGATGGGAACATTAGGTAAAAGTTGATAACGTATTCAAGCATTAAAGCTACCTATTGCGGTATGCACTGCATCCTGTGATAATTTTAATTGGCTTAATTGAGATGCGCAAGTCTGATTAATGTTTAATTCCTTTATATTAAAAAAAAGAGTCAAGTAGTTCGACATTTCTTCAATTATGTTAGATCTTTCTCGACTTCAAAGGAATGTTACATTAGACAGCTAGATACGGGGCAAACTGATTAAAGAATAAAGACTGCTCATTATAATGTAAGAGTACAAAATTGGTTTGTGTAGCCTTTGAAAGTCAAAATTATGAGCTAAAACTTGAGCTACAGTAATTAACCCAATTTATAGTCATTCTTGCTTATGTGTTTGCTTATGGTTAGTAATTTAAAATCATCCGTGAGATTGATTTACAGATCTAAAACCCATTCAGGGACCCAAAATGTTTTGTTCATTAATCTTAAAAATGTTGGAGGAATGTATTTAGTAACATCAGTAAACACCTATCATTCAGTCAAAAAACACCAGTATAAAAAGATTTGATAGTCAACTTCATTCTGCTAGATGAATAAAATACTAAAATATTTGTTTTTGTTTTCGTTTTTGTTTTTTTGCGGTACGCGGGCCTCTCACTGTTGTGGCCTCTCCCGTTGTGGAGCACAGCCTCCGGACAAGCAGGCTCAGCGGCCATGGCTCACGGGCCCAGCCGCTCGGCGGCATGTGGGATCTTCCCGGACCAGGGCACAAACCCGTGTCCCCTGCATCGGCAGGCGGACTCTCAACCACTGCGCCACCAGGGAAGCCCTAAAATATTTGTATAATGTAGTCTGCTTGCAAAATTTTTAATTTAACTTGCACTTTCTGTGGCTCGCTGGAAAAAAGAAATCAGCCTAAACAGTGTGATTTCTTAAGGTTATCAAGTCTTAATTTCTCTGATAAATAAGTTTTTTAAAGAAAAAACTTAAAGTACATAAAGAAAATGTACTATGCAGTAGCATTAGTTCATGTGTACCACTGATACTGCTATTGGAGTTGCCTCTCTCACACACATGCATTTTCCAAAGGGTTCTAAATTCTCTTTAGGAGTTGGGATCACAACAGGCTTTAGTAGACGTTGGGGCAGGAACCCTTAGGGAATCAGCAGATATTATGGATGTATCTATCAGAAATAAATATTCAGAGTGAGTAGCACGTTTGTTAAATTTCAAACATCCCCATGACCTCATTGATACAGAGATAGGAACGCCAAGCCTTCCATTTGATCAGGGACACATAGAAATCTGAGTCAGAGAGAAAATGGAATGCACACATTCTGGGCTTCTTTTATCTACAGAAAACACAAACCACTTCATCAGGACTTCATTCAGGAGAGGTCAGGGACTCAGAGCAAGTCATGTTTTCTGGAACATTTTTAGTATTTTGACTCTATGTGAGCGAATGAGTATGTAGCAGCATTTCCCAAAGTGGTTTTCATGGAACACAAATTCATCTAGATGCTCCATAGAAAGGGGATTCCACAGACAAGTAAGTTTAGGAAATCTTGTACTATATCCTTTTCTTGAAAAGTCACAATACCCATTAGCATGTTAAATACTCTGCATATTTCACCACAGAACATTTTTTTCATTGAATACAATTAATATTAGTCAACATTCTCAGACCACAATAGTGTAATAATATGTATCTAAATAAAATACTGTCACTCATTTTTTCCAGAGCAATATTGATCACATATGTCCAAAACAATGAACTTTTCCCATCTCACCTGCCTCACTGAGGGAAAAGAATCACATGCCATGACATAGTCTGACGCCCATAACCTTCTGCAATCAAGCACTGGAGAGCAGTAAGTCTTGCAATCTCCCATTGTTCCTGGCTACTTACATTGATCTGTATTTGTTACTCTATGTCACACATGTTCTAGAGTTTCAAATTTAAAATAGATATGTGAAATATATTCAGGAATTGGGGAGGAAAAAGTGAGTCATTTTTAAGCTTGATGAAAATATAAATCCTAGAAATTTTTTAAAGTGCTAAACAAACACAAAATAATAATTCCTTTCTCACTGCCCTGTGAGCTAAATAAGCAAAAGCTAAGGCCCTCTAGAAATAGAAATGAGATATATGTGTATGAGCATGTGTTGTGTGTGTGTGTGTTTGTTCTTTAGCTGTATTTACTGAAAGAGACTAGGAGAAATGATATCTCAGTATTAATGAGCACATCTAGCACTCAGACCTTTGTTTCTAAATGCCATTCTTCACCAAAAGGAATTAGGGCTCCATGAAGAAACAACTAGTTCCAGGACTGGGATAGGATAATACAAGATAAGCCTAGAACATTTTGCTATACCAGAGAGTAAGGAAGTATTCAGAGACTGATGGAAATAAGTCAGAAGGACACAGAGCTAGCTTCAAAGGGCTCCCTACTAGCTAAACCTGGGTCAATTTGAGCATGAAAATAGATACTTATAGTAATGAATGACAACCCATAGAATATAAGAGTCTGTGAGACCATAAATATAAATCAGTCAATCAATCAATCAGAAGGGAAAGCTTTTCCTTAAAGTAAAATTCCAACTAATAAATATAGAAGAAATAATGTAATTCAAAATCACCATTGACAACTACCATGGTAATAATATTTTCAGGCAAGAATCATTAATGAAATGCTAAAATGAGTGGGTTATACCTTGATGAGGAATAAGATATTTGCATAGTCTCAAAATATCTCTCCACAAGATACCTATTAATTACCAAAGGAGAAATTGTAACTTTATGGTGGAGAAGTCAGACCAAGTGATACCATGCTGACCAAGTGATCAAAGTTGACATTACCCTTAATGAGACATTACCAGTAATGTATCTGACATCATGTGCATCCCAGTGTGATGCTGAAAGGGTCATATCACTTCTGTGGTTTTCCTGCCAAAAATGTATAATCAGAATCTAATCATGAGGAAATACCAAGTAAACTCAAACTGAGAGACTTTCTGAAAAATAAATATCTTGTACTCTTCAAAAATGTCAAGGTCATGACACAGAAAAACTATTCCAGATTAAAGAAAACTTAAAAAACATGACAACCAAAGGCAAAGAGTAATCCCGGATTGGTTCTTCAGCCAGAACTTTTTACTTTTGTCATAAAGGACATTAAAAGGACAACGGACGACATTTGAGTTGGGTTCATAGGTTAGACAATAACTAATACTATATCCATGTTAATTTCCTGATTTTGATAATTACACTGTAGTAAGATAGTTTCATTGTTTTTAGGAAATACACACTGAAACACATAGGAGTAAAGTTGTGTATCTGCAACAGACTCTCAAATTATTCAGGAAAAATTGAGTGCGCACACGTGTGTGTGTGTGTGTGTGTGTGTGTGTGTGTGTGTGTGTGTGTTTAGTTTGTATGCCTGGAGAGAGAGAATGGTAAAGCATATATGTTAAAAATGTTGACATTTGGGGAATTGGAATATATAAAAATGTACTATTTTTGCAATTTTTCCATAAATTTAAGATTATTTCAAAATTAAAATGAAATTAAAAATTTAAAAAGAAGAGCTATGGTCCTGAGGAGGGAGTGTGCTAGGGAAGGAACCCTGAGATTCGTACGCTTCGCCAGCTATATGAGATGATTTTCAGTTAGATTCTCCAGGGATGTATCACTTACTTCTTGAAGGTAGTCCCAGCTGCTCGACCTCTAAAGACACCTTTTTCTCTGCCTTCCACCCTTACCCCTCCCAAAGCCCAGTTTCTGATGACTGCCCGCAAGACCTCAACCCTAAAATTGACTCTGCACCTTCTTCAAATAATTTTTATTTACAGGTATGTGCACCCAGGGCACATGGCAAACCCCAGTTGCTACCTGTGAGAAAAGGAAAATGGGGTGGTATAGAGCAAAAGTCTTAGAGTAAAGGCTAGATGAGAGGAAGGGGGAAAGTCTTTGTAATCACCCCCAAACCAAAAATTACTATCTCCCTTTCAAAACCCCACTATGTTTTATAATGTGCTCTATCACAGCAACAGCAAGTTAGCAACGAAAAACAAAATAAATCAAAACAAAAAACCCAAAAACAAAAGCAAAAAATAGCCATGCTATGAAGGAAACAAGATGGTAGTTGCATAGAGTAGCTAAAAAATGGACAGCAAGAAAAGAAAAAGAAATGGAAAACTTTTGCCATTGGGAATCCCTGAGGGTTCAGCGAAACAAGCTAACAGGGAATTAATGACAAAGACACCTGCTAAGACATTATGAAGCGAGCACAGACTTCTGGGCTATAACAATCTTTAGCTCCTGCCCCATCCCTCTTGTGTCTTCATAGACTGAGTACATAAAAAATATATACTCATCAAAGAGATATGGGGGCATATGTATATGTATAAATGATTCACTTTGTTATAAAGCAGAAACTGACACACCATTGTAAAGCAATTATACTCCAATAAAGATGTTTAAAATATACATATATATATATATACATACTCATCGAGAGTGAAAAATATGAACACAGATTTTTTTGAGGCATTAAGCCATTATAAATACTCTGCAGATTTAAGGTTTATTATTTAAGGTTTCATTATGTCAATGGAATCTCTCTAAATAAGGGATGTTGCTTATGAAGGGAAGCAGATGTCCCCAGAATTGCAAGGAGAGAGTAAGGGTATGATCTCTAGGACTTGTGCAAAGACCTCAAGGAAAAGCGCAGCTGGAATTAGAATAACATAGCTATGTTAAGAGACTTAAGTATGAATCAGAATCAAATTGGATTTAATCAGGGGACTTTTGGGACTATAGAGCAGCTAGAAAAAAATAGTTCCTAAAAAATGGTTTCTCATGGGCTCCCCTGGTGGCGCAGTGGTTGAGAGTCCGTCTGCCGATGCAGGGGACACGGGTTCGTGCCCCGGTCCGGGAAGATCCCACATGGCATGGACCGGCTGGGCCCGTGAGCCATGGCTGCTGAGCCTGCGCGTCCGGAGCCTGTGCACCACAACGGGAGAGGCTACAACAGTGAGAGGCCCGCAAAAAAATAAAAATGGTTTCTCATTATGGTTTTGCTACTAAACCATTGAAAGCTTTGAATAAGTCATTCAGACAATCTAGGTTTCAACTTCTCTGGCCACTGAATAGAAAACTATGCATAGAAGGACAAGAAGGTGGCCGGAGACCAATTAGGGGTCTATTGCTCTAATCCAGGTGAGGACTGATGGTAGCTTGGGCCAGAATGGTGACCATGTAGGTGTCGCTTGAGGGAGTTGAATCAGAGTCACTCACTCTGAGAGCCTGTGAAAGTATCCGTAGGACCTTCTTCCGACTAAAGGCAAGGGGAAAAATCAAGGCAATGCCTTAGGCTCTCTAGGGTGTTTATATCATTCACTCAGCAGCAGGCGATAGTAGTTATCACACTAGGGGCCAAGACCTGTGCTAGCCGTTAGGACCTGTATAGCGGTAAGATAGAGATCATCTCTGCGCCCAAGGAGCTTACAACATAGTTGCATACAGGACAAGAGAAGCAGCAATTACCATGCAGTGGAACAAAGCTGTGGTGGGCAAGTTCAGGAGCTGGGATCACAAATGAGGTCCAAGCAACTCAATCTCAGGAGAATCGGAGAAGACTTGCTCAGAGTTGACATCTAGAGGGAGACCTAAAGAATGAAAATGAATTAGCTGTTAAGAAAAGTGGGCAGAATGGAGGAAGGGAAGATATCTGGGCAGACAGAATAGCAGGTGTAAAGGCTCAGAGAAGAGAGAGATGGCAAACTGGAGGAGATGCAGGTAGTTCAGGATGGAGCAGAGTGTATAAGGGAGGGGATGAGCAGGCAGGGGCCTCCTAAACCGTGTTAGGAAAATTGGTCTGTATCCTGAAGGCAGTGGGGAGGGACTGAAACATTTGAGCAGGAGAGCAACAGTTATTTGTCCATTTAACAGATTATTACTGGTCACCTACAATGTGTCAAAAACTGTTTTAATGCTGGGGAAGTGGCAGCTAAACACAATCAGATTTGTGTAGGGAACAACTATGCTGGTTACCAAATGGAGAACTGTGTACAGAAGGGCAAGAAGAGAGAAAGGGAGACCAGTCAGGAGTTTGTTAGGAGTTTTTACACAAGGACTAGGCTTGGGCCAAGGTGGTGATGGTGTAGGTGGAGAAAACTTAAAGCTTCAAGATGCATTGGCTCCCCTAGCCAAGAGTTTATACTGCTGGGCCTAATAACAGGATAAGAAAATTCGGTGATGAATAGCATTTCTCATGCTGCCCACTTCATCTTGGAGAACAGACTCTTCAAGTCTCCTAGTGAAGCATCAAATTATTGCTTTGACATGGAGCATTTCATCAAGTACTTTACTCGATTTTTCCATACTTACCGAGACAAACCATTATTAGAGTACATGAAATCAGAAAGTAAATCAGCCTGCCAGCGTACCCGGCCTCCCTCCGTGTACAAAAGTAAATACAACGCAGAAAATGTCTGCTAAACGTAACCTTTTTCTAAGTCGCCAGAAATATTGCTGGCAGCTGCTGGTGACAACTTATTTCATTACATTCTAATGATGTAAACGGCTCCCTCAGGATGATTTAGCTTGCTGCAGACAAAATGCTTATTGCTCCTTTACTCGTGTAGAACACAAATGATTGCTGAGAAACTCAAACCCAATATTCGGGATTTTAAGCTCACCTAACAATCCAGCAGCATTCTGAGGAGAATAAAGTCGATTTAACAGGAACACCTTTCCCAGCCCACGTTGCACTCTACACGTGCAGGATATTAATCCAGGTTTCATTCTGAAGCCTGGGATTTGAGAAACCAGGGGAATTGCTTGGCGCGGTTCCAACCCTTCCCCAGCCGGAACTGGGTAATCAATAGATTCTTTACCTACAGCTGCTGGGTAACTTGTGGGAGGAAACGCCTGCATAAAACCCCCATGCGGCCTCCAGGGTGTGGGTAGCTTCAAGGTAGTGCTTTCTAAATATCTGCCAGAGGACCGAGTGCTTCAGAATTTTCTGAGGTGATCGTTAAAACCTGGGTTTGTTGGACGTACCTGAGACCTTTCCCAGGGAGCAGGACCTGGGAATCTGTGCAATTAACAAGACCCCAAAGAAATGCGATGTGCAGCCAGCTTGGTCAACTCCTTTAAGGGGCTACCTGGGTGGGGCCGGGTACGTAAAGCTGGACAGGCTAACCCACGGAAGCCAAAGCATCCAGCTGAGGGGGGTGTTCCCCAGAACAGCATGTTCTAGCGCCTTTTCCTACTCCGGTTCCACTTGCCCTGCACCCCAGGTGTGCTCTCCTGCTGGCGCCATATGTGAGACGGTGCGCCAGTTACTTAGCCTTTCTGGGCCTCTGATTCCTCAACTACAAAACAGGGATGCTATCACAATCTGCTGGGTTGTTATAAGAATTAAATAATACACATAAGTACCTGATACCTTCCAAGCAATCAATATTTGTTAGCTATTTTCATTTTTTTCTGGCTTTATTCAGGTCTCACCTCTCCTTTCTTACTGGACAACCTTATCTTTGGTTTCTCCTCTAACAAATACACCTTCATCCACCCCTCTCCCAAATTCTCAAATCTTCAGATTCTGAACTAGCACTTAGCCATAGGCTCCAATCCTCCCAAGTCTGGCCCCCTTAGAGCCACAACAATACTATCCGATGCCCCGTAAGGCAGGATTCTCCCTCTGAGTATCGTCATGCCCCAAGGGAGCCTGAGCGGTCTGGAACTCAAGACCGGTCTGTATGTTAACTGACAATAGGAGCTGCCAAGATGACATTTTTTACTTGCCCTAGACAACAAGAACCTCTGAGTCTGCTGTATTGCCTGCACAGCAGAGTACTGACTGATAACACGAGGGTGATGGTCATGGTAAAAATAATAACTACCGCTGATTAATTACCACATCTGGGCCAGGGTTCATGTTAAGGGCTACCTTCAAAAGCACCTAGGAGGGCTTCCCTGGTGGCGCAGTGGTTGAGAGACTGCCTGCCGATGCAGGGGACACGGGTTCGTGCCCCAGTCAGGGAAGATCCCACATGCCGCGGAGCGGCTGGGCCCGTGAGCCGTGGCCGCTGAGCCTGCGCATCCGGAGCCTGTGCTCCGCACGGGAGAGGCCACAACAGTGAGAGGCCCGTGTACCGCAAAAAAAAAAAAGCACCTAGGAGATAAGTACTACTGTTCCCAATTTACCTTTGAGAAAACTGAGGCTTATAGAGGTTATGAAACTTGCCCAGGCTCACAGAGGTAGCAGGAAGGATTCTAATGTATGTAGCCTGATTCTGAAGCTGATAGGTGTCATTTCTGCAGGGCTCTGAAAAGCCCCGTCCTTTATGTCTCAGTGCACAAAGAATTCAGCGACAGGCAAAGTGATAGATAAGAAGTGATTTATTAGAATAGGATGCTTTTGAGGCTTACAGGCGGGTGGGAGAGAGGATGCCACGCCCTGAGAACTTAGTGGGCTACAGTTTTATAATCAAAGGAATAGCGGGAGGGAGAGGTGAAAGACCACTTTCTTCTTCATTCTTGAGTAGACGTCATGCTTCCATCATCAGCTCCTCCTCCAGGCTGGCCAGGGGAGTTTTTTCGTCCCTACATGGTCAAGCCAAGACTATAAAAGTTTTTTGATGTCTCTGTACAATGAGCACCTTTCCATAAATTATTATTCTTTATGTGTGCAGAGAGCATGACCTAGGGATCATTAACTTACTGAGCTCACTGGGCAGGATGTCGGTCTCATGCCACCATTGTTTTGTTGTTTTGGGGCATGTCTCTTGCTGCTGTCACATGGTTTTGTTGCTAGGCAAGCCTGCTTGGTTTTGTGGTTAAGTAAACCTGCTTTTTTGAGTAATCATTAATTTACAGGGGTCTCCCATATTTTTCTACTTACAGTCTCCTAGTGGGATTAACTACGTAATCACCTACTTTGTCCCTTTACTCTGTCCCTATCAATTCCACCATTTTTGTTCTTTACCACTATGCTAGGAATCTCCCAGAGAGCTTGGAATAATACAGAACCAGCATGATTAAAATCAGAAAGTATCTGGCATTCCACATGGAAACCTTGCTGTCTCGAGCCATTATTAGCCCAAGTCAAATCTCCTTACCCATGAGAGACAACGTGCTGTGAGATAACTACCAGAAGACTGACAGTCTTACTCTGCACCCTATAGGCAGATGCTCTTGGGCGAAGGCACTTAAACTCTCAGAGCCCCATTTTCCTTCATCAATAAAACAGGGAAAATAATACCTCTCATGGTTGTATATGAAGATTAAATTAGATAATAAATGTGGAAATGTCTTAAAGTGGTATATAAATATTAGCAGTTATAAGTATTCACTCATTCTACTAATATTTATTCAACACTCACCATGTTCCAAGCCCTGGAAATGTAACTGTAAAGTAGACACAGTCCCTGCCTATCAACATAGAGCTTAGAGGCCATCAAAAAGGCAATTACAAAATAAAGTAATAAGTGCTAAAATAGAGGTTGTAAGTGATGCAGTGAGGTCATATAGGAAGGAAATCTACTCTTGACTTGTACGGGCTAGGAGGGCTTCTTGGAGAAGGGGGAATCTAAGTCAAGATTCACTAGGGACACAATTCACTAGGGGAGGAAAGTGGGAAGAGAAGATGGGAAGGCAAAGGCGAGTCGAAGATGCCTACTAGGATTTTGGTTGGATAGTGGCACCCTTTCCTGGTATAAGCATTGAAAAGAAAGCATATTTGGAAGAGATGAAAATAAATTCTGTTTTGGGTGCATAGAGCCTAAAGTGCCTATGGCTAACCAGAGAGAACAGTCCACTAGGCAGCTGGATAAGAGGATTTGGAGCTCAAGAGACTGATTTTGCACGAAGCTTAGATTTGGAAGTCATTATCATGTAGATAGTACTTGAAAGCATGAAAGAGTGATATCGAGTTAAAAGAAGCCAGATAGCCTGGAAAAAGATGGATAGAAAAAGAGGAGGCTACAAAAGGCTTTGGGTTCTATTCTTTCCTGCTTTCACATGGACCTTATTCCATCGAGTATCCTATCCTCTCCTGCTTGTTTCTTTAACCTCCCCCTTTCTACTTATTCTTTCCATGGGCATTTAAATACACAAAGTCCCTATTATCAAAAAGACAAATAGCTTTGTCTACCCCATAACTCTCTCCAGTTCCCATCCTGTCTCACCTCCTCTCCTTCAGAGTCAAACCTCTTTGAAGAAGTTACAAATGGACTCCTCAGTTCCTCACTTGCCTTTCACTTCTCAACCCACCCTCACCCCATCTGGCTGCTGCCTGTCTCCACTGAAGCTCTTAGCAAGGTCCCAAATAGCCTCGTTGTTGTTAAATCCCAAAGATACGCCTATTTTTTTTTTAATCTTACTTGACTTCTCCAAGGTTTTACAGATGAGGAATGTCGATTCTCCCACTTGTTTGAAATGCACTCTTCCCTTGGCTCTGTTAACTGCATGCTTAGTTGCTTTTCCTCGCCCCTCTCTGTTCCTTCTCATGCCCTGTGGTGGTGTCTTCTTCCTTCATCTCTCTCTTAAATAATGCTATTCCTCAGGATTCTTTCCTAGGCCCTTTCCTTACTGCACAAACATATTCCCTCTCCTTCCCCCAACCTGAGATTTTAATCCTTACCCAAGTTATTAGCCTAAGAGAGACAGAAGCCCAACTCTTTCATTTTATCAGAATAGAAGGAGAAAAGTGTGACTGGAACCGTCAATAATTTTTTACATCAGTTGCAGGAATTTAGAGGAGCACCTATGTGATGGTTTATATTTTCTCTGAAAATTAACAGGCAAGGTCGTCTGCTGAGCATGTAGTAGAAGGTGATAGTATCTGAGTATATTAAGAAAGAGGAGAAATCTTGAAATAGTCATCATGAAGGATTGGAAAGAAGGTTGAGTAGGGAAACATAGATAACTGAGAAATGTTGAGATTCTAGTTAAAGTTGGAAATAATGGTTTTAAAATATTCCCAATCTGCTTATGATTTCTTCCAGCAGTCTAAACATAAGCATGGAGAAGGCCACAAGTGGTTTAAACCAAGGTGGAATTTTCCAGGTGGGTTCTATAGAACCGAAAACAGGACAATAAAGGAGTAAAGGAATTAAGGATAACAGTGAGAGAGTGGCCAAAGTGTTGGTCCATGGAGCTCTAAGCTGGGAAAAGAGAAAAGTTAAAATAGGAGGGATCTGAGAGTGAAAGTCTTGATGAATTTGAAGGAACAGCTAGCTCTAAATGGCCATAACTGAATAAGCAAGCTGAGAAGACTGGTGGGTTTGGTCAGAGAGGGGATCATGAATTTTATTGTTCCAGAGTTGGTACCCTTCCAGATGATGACAAAGCCCAGAATAAGGCCATGGTGGTGGCTGAAGATGAACACGGGGTAGTCATTGGAGGGAAAAGGTGAGTTTACACCGGTGGAGAGACCCAAATAAAATATCATTTCTGTAAATTCATCATCTTCTATGCTTTTCCCAAGAGCACTTCTATTATTGCCCTTATTCCACTGTGTTCTACTTAGCTGGGTCTCTGCTTATCTTCTACTTGACTGTGAGCTCTTCAAGTAGAGATGTCAGCTCATATTCTTTCCACCCATCACAGTACACACAGGGTCAGTCAGCATACGATGTTGAATGAAGGAATGAATGAATGAATTCCTAGTAAAAATTGTTTCAATGTGACCTCAGATCATAGGCCTCTTTCTCCAATTCCCGGCATATTTCACTGTTGTTATTTATCCATAAATAAAGAGAAGTGTGTGTTTTATTTCTTGTCTCTACATAGCTCTCTTTCAATGATAAAACATCTTTTTCTTAAAAAAATTATTGTCAAAAGCTTTAGATACTGAATCATGATCAGTATTTTTCTCCTCAAGTAATATTCCTCCATCATTTTTTCTCACATCAGAAACATGCCAAGGGTTTGGCTACTGTGGAAATCAAATCTTCAGATAGCACCTTCCTTGATATAGAATCATTATTTCATTCCATGAATGATTTATTAGTTGCCTACCATATGCCAGGCAGTCCTGTAACAGGGCTCTGGGGACAGAATGATGAACAAGACAATTACTTCCCTTAAAGACCTATAGACAGGTGAGGAAGCAGGATGATGGCCCAGCAATGACTGTATTAGCCAAGATATGTCACAGTAACAAACCACCCCCAAAATCTCGGTGGCTAAAAGGCAACAAAGGTATATATCTGACACAGCAGTGTCTATTGCGTGCTCTGACAACTCTCCATGGCAGCTGCCCTCCATATGACGATTCACTATTGCATCTCCATTATCAACGCAGGCCTGCGGAATTGACATGGCTGAGAAGAGAGAGGGATGTGAGCACAGAGTAACCTATGTCCGTTCTGCTCACAAATCTTCAGCCACGTCAAACCACATGGCTTCACTGAACTTCAAGAAGTTGAGAAGGTGCTAACATCTTATATGCTCAGAAGTAAAGAAACAGGTACTTCTTTGTTGTTGTTTGTTTTTCTACGGTACACAGGCCTCTCACTGTTATGGCCTCTCCCGTGGCGGAGCACAGGCTCCGGACGCGCAGGCTCAGGGGCCATGGCTCACGGGCCCAGCCGCTCCGCGGCATGTGGGATCTTCCCGGACCGGGGCACGAACCCGCGTCCCCTGCATCGGCAGGTGGACTCTCAACCACTGCGCCACCAGGGAAGCCCAACAGGTACTATTAAAGAGTGGAAATGCCTCCCACAATGACAATGCAGGAGATAGGGTGTGGTAGGGTATCAGGGTTTTATAAGAGCACATAGAGGGGGGCCTCTCAAGTCTTGAGGGATCAAGGAAGGCTTGCTGGGGGACATAACATTTAAGCTGAGACCCAGAAGATAAGCAGAATTTAATAAGTCAAATAAATGGTGAAAGGTGAGAGTCCTAGGCAGGAACCATTTACATAAAGAAACACCCCTTGCCTACTCCTGCTAGTGCTACAGAAGTTGCATTTACAACATAGGTGTAAATGGTGAGATAAGAAGAGCTAGGTAGGGCTAGAGGAATCGACAATGAGCCAACACACTCACACACACACACACTCATACATAAAAAATGGAGGGGCTTCCCTGGTGGCCCGCGTACTGAGAGGCCCGCGTACTGCAAAAAAAAAAAAAAAAAAAGGAGAGGTAAAGATAGGTGTCACTTGAGTTTTGATGGTAGTTCCTGCCCCCAACACCCTCTAGAGACAAGAACACCCTGACATGCTGAGGAATTCCAAAGTTTCAGGACCAACCTCCTTGGAGTCCACTGACAGGGACAAAGCTAATTCCCTAGCAACTGGGTCCAAGATAGAGAACTAAGTTGACTGCGTATCCCAACCTATTTCTCCTAAGAGCCCCTGCGCTCAGAGCACTGTCTCTACCACACTATTGTACCAACCTCATATGGTTACTGAGAGTATCAAGCAGCTTGAAACTCATAGTTGCTTATCACATAGTAAGACCTCAATTAAGTCAGCTTCAGCTATTACTCTGCGACCCACATTGAATTAGGCACTCTTCTTTACCTAAATACTTTCAACCCATCCCCCACCCCGAGGTAATAAGAAATATCAACCCCATTTTACAGATGAGAAAACTGTGAATGATGGCATAATATCCCCAAGGATGCACAGCTAATAGTGATAGAAGCAGACGATTAAAGCTAGGACAGTCTTAATTTAAACCTGGATTACACTTGTGTTTAACTAAATTACTATTAACAGAAGTAGAACTGGTAAGTTCATTTGTAACGAGTATGATACTATATTTGACTGAATTTTTCTTCATACAGGTACATACATATTAAGTAAGTACAAACGATGAGCCAAACATAAAGCTTAATTAACACTGTAGTGATGGTGACCCTCTGGCATAGACATCAAAGAGACATGGATGGCTTAAGTCTTCTGGTTTAATTTTAAAGTGTCCTCATACTTTTAAGACCCCTTCAAATTTTCTTAGTTGGCTGGAAGCAACTCAACTCTCAGAATTACATATCTCTTTCACTCATCTGAACTCACTTGTTAGTGCAGATTAGAACTTGTTAAAGATTAATTCTTAAAGCATCCTCAAGCTTTCTTTTCCAACAAAGGAAACATCAATTATGGGCTCACACATAAACTTTGCCCCTTTCTTGAATACTTGCTGCCCTTTATAAATCTTAGATTTCTTCCCCTTGAGTATTTGTTCAAAGGGGAGATTTTATTGCCTCCAGGGGTTGTTAAACTGATTGCAATACTGCCTATTTAGAGCAGTTCAGTGGGAATTACACTGGTTCAATGCTGTCAGACTTAGAATATAGCTGTCAAATAGCATTACAAGTAAAACACCCTTGATAAGAAATAATGACCAAATGTCAATCTGTTTTTCACTACCCTTACTACAGGCTTCTCCTGCCACACAAAAAAAGCAATGTTTTACACAGTATAGTAATAGCACATTTCTGATATTTCAGTTAAAATTCTAGTAGTGTTTTCAAGGACAAAAAAAAAAAGTTCTACGTGTAATGTGGGCTCAAAAATTGATGGAAGCATTTTTTTCCTTTTAATGAAGTATTAGGCAATCTCTTTCAAAATGAACAAACTTTATTAATGCAAGTAAATGCAAGGTTGTCTTAAAACCATTTTCAAGATTAACATTCCACTAATATTGTTAACCTCTGTGAGTTTGGCATTATGCCAGACATTAAGGTACAAATACATGGTCCCTTGTGAACCTCTCTCAGGAGTCTGGATTTAATCCTGCAGGCAACTAAAGGAAAGACTTTGGATGTGATCAGATTTGATCTTTAGAAAGATTAATTTGGCTACAGTGCCATTCTCTCTGTCATTCTCTCTCAGACCTCTCTGTTCTTTTTCTTTATAGCACTGATTACAATTCATAACCATAAATAGGTTTACACCCATCTTCCCACTAAATATAAATCCATGAAATCAGGTATCATGTCTACTTTGTTTGCTATTGTAGACCCAGAGCCTAATACAGTGCCTGGTTATTATTTGCAGGATTAAATGAATGAACAAATAAATTTATTGAAGGGAGTTGAGACTGTATTTTAAAAGGTAAATAAGATCGTTGCAGTTTCTAGACAGTTCATGGTAACCTAAAATAAGGCAGTGATGTTGTTGGCAATATAGCACTTGGTTGTGTATTTAATGCAGATGTCATAGAAAAGGAAAGTGTCTAGAAGAACTCAGAAGTTTCTAAGTATAGCAAGTGAATGTTGATATCCTCAAAAAGAAAGAGATATTTAAGAGTAAATGAACACTTATCAGCTACGCCCTGATGAAATATTATTTCTCAATTTTTGGCATTATAGAAGAGGCAGAGGATACAAATAAGATATAGTATGTGACCCCATTAAAGGTGTTTATTATATCATTTTAAAAGAATTAAAAAAAAAAAATGATAATGACTTACTCAGTGATTCAATACATTTAATGAATTAATGATCCAACATCACAGTGATTACCAACAATTAATCTTTCCCCATTTGCCCACCCCCACTTCCATCCTCTCCATAAACGGGAATTATTTTTTAAAGGATAGAAGAATAGAATATCAGTTCATTGGTAAATTACGTCAAATCATTTCCTTTTCCTGAAAAGGGGTATTATATCGTACAACTATAGAAAATCACAGCGTCCTAGATCTCATCCTACTGCTCAAAAACCTTTAATCGGTCCTCCACTGAATTTAAAATTACATTCAAACAGCTTTGCAATCCCAGCCTCTGTAATTTGAATCCTACCTGCCTTTCTAATTTATCTCACATACATGACCAATGTCACCCTCAGAGGCAGTTCTGGAGTTTTTGTTTGTTTGTTTGTTTCCATCATGAGAAAATTCATCTCATTACACTGTGCTCATGCTTTTTATCTTTGACCATGATAGTTTGTTTGCTGTTTCCCCAGACTTGTTTCTATAGGGCCTTAGCTATTTCTAAATCAAACTTACCTCCCCCAAAAGGAAGAATTTTCCGTTACTGAAAACATCATTGTTATGATGAAGTTTATGTGTCAATTTGACTAATATAATTGCCAACAACAATAAAAAGTGCAACAGGATGCAGAGGAAGTTCTACAAGACGTGTTCTATAAATAATGTAAGGATAACATCATTAGAATAGATGTCTGCATTTCCAAGGTGACCATTTGGAAGGGACTCATATGTAGTGAAGGTTCTCTTATGGCTGGTTAAAAATTGGTTTCTTTTATTTAGAGTCTCCAATTGGGTTTTTAAAGGCTTCATTTTCTTTTCTACAAAAGCTTACACTAATTAATAGAGATGGCTGGCTCGATGTATTCTTCTTTTTCCTGTTTGAATAAAGTTTTAAGATGCTTTTCAAATAGTTAAAACAAAAATAACAAAATCAGTATATTAAGCAAAAGATTTTAATGTGTTCAGTCTTCTCTGTAAGCAAATATATAGACTGGAACAAAAAAACTTTATTATGATTCTTACAGAATTTTTTTCATCAGAATATTAACAAAGAAGTTGGTTTTAACTCTTTGATGTCATTGTTAAATTTCTTTTCCAAAATCAAAACTCTAAAATAATTATTACTAAGTTCTTTATGTTTTATTACTTTTGGTCCAAAGACAAGAGCGTTTCCAAATAAGAAAAGTATTTTTAACTGTAAAATAAGATATAAAATATAGGATGTTTTGCTATACGTTAATGCTATTCCCTTAAAAAAAAAAAATGTTTGTCAGGTTTCAGTCATGTTTCCTTGTTCATGACCATGGTTTCCTAGTCCAAACATCCATGTTTTCTGCTCCTTATTTCAGTAAGGAGGGCATCAGACATAAAATCCTAAAGGTTTTTAAAAATAAAAGCTTTTAAAATGACGTAGAAAAAGAATGTTATCATTGATTAAAGCAAAGTATTTCCACCTTCACAGGGAAAAAAAAGAAGGTTTGTGGTCACTATGTTTTTAACGTCACTCCTGAGTTCCACTCACAACAGCTTTGAGCTGTATGTCTCTGTTCTCACTTTGGTGCGCTGACTTCACTACAGCTGAATGGGTTCTGACCACTAGAGCCCCAAGATCTGCTCTGCAATCTTTTTCTAACTTCTAGTCAACAACCTTCCCATTCTCCACAACTTTATACTCTCAAGCACAAAGCTTGTAAATGATCCCTTCCCCTAAAATATTTGGAAGGGTAGATGAGATATCAGATATTGAAAGTCCTTGTTTCCTCTCTCCCTCAATGTATATAAGCTTGAACCTGTCCTTCTCATCCACTCTGAGGCTAATGCCTCCATGCTTCTGCTTTCACTCGTCCTATTTTTGTCTGAGACCTCATGACCTCAGTCACACTCTCTCTCCCCCTCTCCTCTCAGTCTCGCCCTTTCCAACAGATCCTTCACCTCAACTTATGTATGCACTCATGCTTTTCTTCCTGGTTTTATTCTCGATCCTGTTACTCCCTTTACCTATCACTTCTTTCCCTTGACTGCCAAAAAAACAGTTTTCTCAGCCATTTTCATGTTTTCAGGTGGAGTAACTTCTCAGTTCATTGCAGTCTGGCTTCTGCCTCCACCTATAGATCATCCCTCCTTTCTCAGAATTTCTGAACCTCATTTTTGTGCCACAGACCCCTTTGACCGTCTAATGAAGCCTATGGACTGCTCAGAATATTGTCCTTAAAAACATAAAATAAAATGGTTAGAATTACAAAGGAAACCAATTTATTGAAATACAGTTATAAATATATTTTTCCCTTTGTGACATAGTAATATGTGTACTGCTTTATTAAAGCATTAAATGAGAGGATGTCTATGGATCTAATAACTACCATAATTTCAAAGTAATGATGAGATATATGCAACAACTTAACGCGGCAGAAAAATATCTATAATTTCTATTAATGAAATTCACAGGCACTATAAGGACTACTGTGTTTGTTATCAATATCCGTAATAAACTCTATTTCATTTATAGTTCTACATTTCACATTTAGGTCTTTAATCCATCTTGAGTTCAATTTTGTACGTGATGTGAAATGGAGCTCCAACTGTATTACAGATACAGTTGGTGAGAAGGTGAGCCAGCGTTGCAATGTTGCAAACACACTGTAGCAAACTATCATCTCCCATCCAATTTATGTTGCTACCATATATCCATGGATCTACGTACACTGGGTTTTTTGTTGTTCCTTTTTTCTATTTGTCTGTTCTTATGTCTCTACCACATGGTTTACTATAAAATAGCTTACTCCACACATAAAAAGTACTATCTTACACCACACACAAATATTAACTCAAAATCAATTAAAAACTTGAACGTAAGATCTGGAACCATAAAACTTCTAGAAGAAAACATAATTAGCAAGCTCCTTGACATGAGTCTGAGTGATTATTTTTTTGGATTTGACACCAAAAGCAAAATTAAACAAGTGGGATTACAATCAAACTAAAAAGCTTCTGTACAACAGAGGAAACCATGAACAAAATGAAAAGGCAACCTACTGAATGGGAGAAAATATTTTTAAATGAAATATCTGATAAGGGGTTAATATTGAAAATATATAAAGAACTCATACAACTGGACAACAAGAAAGAGAAGTCTGATTAAAAATGGATGGAGGACTTGAATAGACATTTTTCTAAAGAATACATACAGATGAACAACAGGTACATGAAAAAGTGTTCAACATTAATCACCATGGAAATGCAAATCAAAACCACAATGAAATCTCACTTCACACTGATTAAAATGCCTATCATCAAAAAGACAAGAAATAACAAGTGTTGGTGAGGTTGTGGAAGAAAGGGAACCCTCATGCACTTTTGGTAGGAATGAAAATTGGTGCAGCCACTATGGAAAACAGTGTGGAGACTCCTCAAAAATGTAAAAATAGAAATGCAATACAATCCAGGATCCAGCAGTTCCACTGGTGGGTATTTATCCAAAGGAAACAAAAACACTAACTCGAAAAGATACACTCTATGTTCATTGCAGCATTATTTACAATAGCTAAGACATGGAAACAACTTGAGTGTCCATCAATGGAGGAATGGAAAAAGAAAATGTGGTATATATATATATATATATATATATATATATATATATATATATATAATGGAATATTATTCAGCCATAAAAAATAATGAAATCTTGCCATTTGTGATAACATGGATCATTCTCAGGGGCATTATGCTGAGTGAAATAAGTCAGAGAGAGAAAGATAACTACTGTATAATCTCTCTTACATGTGGAACCTAAGAAATGTGTGTATATATATGTTAAAAAAAAAACAGAACAGATTGGTGGTTTCAGGGAAGGGGGCAAGAAATGGGTGAACTGCTTTTGTTTTTTTTTTTTAATAAATAAGTTAAATTTTTTTAATCTTAAAAAAAAAAAAAAAAGAATGACCTCAGAAGGAGAGAGGTGGAACAAATCCCTAGGAAGCCTTAGATCCTCCCAGGCAGCTATGGCTCTGTGTTTCCTTCCTACTGCCCTTGAGAAGGATGTGTAGTTTGTGCATTCCTCCAGGTTTACCCCTCCTGGGAGAATAATTCTGTCATTTCCATTAGGAAGATGATTTATTGAGGGCAGCTCCTTTTCAGGACTGGACAGGAAAATTAGCCTTGCAACTTGATGGTGCTTATCTCCTCTGTAAAACCCTCAATGGTGAGCTTGTAGCAATTATGTTAGCCTTAAACTCAATGACAGGCACCTCTCTAATTCCTTCTGTACCCTTATCTGGTAACACACAAGGGTAGCCACAGTGTCCTTGTGGTTTGGGGTGGCTGAGAGGCAGGGAATGTAGCTCACAGATTTCTCACAAGAGAACTTGTAGCCCAGTCATAGATATGCCCTGTGGCCACGCTGGAGAAGCCGGATGCTGAGCAGGGTCACAGTTGCACATGCCCTTGTAAAAGCGAATATGACTGCAGCTGGAAAATAATTTTCCAGAAAGGCATTTGGCAAAATGTTTTGCTTCCACCTACCACTGTCTCTGATTGTGCCCTTTATTCCTCATGAAACTCAGGGAACTCTTAGTGGTTCAGTTCCCCTGTGAGTGCCACACTTAGAGGACACCCCTCCACACCCCAGGAGAAGGCAGTTTCCTCAAGCCCACAGAGGTCATTGCAGGGCTCCCTCTTGCTTCCCAGATGTGGCTGTTCTTACCTTGTCCTGGAGAGAAGTAAACCTGTAGTCAGGGGCCTGGTTACGCAGCAGCTTGGGTGGTGCTAAACTTGTCATTAATGCAAACAGTTGCTTTAAAGAACAAGTGAGGGCTTCCCTGGTGGCACGGTGGTTGAGAGTCCGCCTGCCGATGCAGGGGACACGGGTTCGTGCCCCGGTCCGGGAGGATCCCACATGCCACGGAGCAGCTGGGCCCGTGAGCCATGGCCGCTGAGCCTGCGCGTCCGGAGCCTGTGTTCCGCAACGGGAGAGGCCACAACAGTGAGAGGCCCACGTACCGCAAAAAAAAAAAATGAGATGGTTGGACTACAGTTTCCCTAAGTCCTTTCTAATTGTATGATTCCACTTGTATCATGTTCTTAATTCTGCATGGAAGGAAAGTTAAAACCAACATATGTTAAGTGGGAATCAAGTATTTTTTTCCGTAAGCATTTACCAAGGCAGTGCTCAAAGATAAATAAAGGGTATGTTTCACCCTGGGGGAATTCACAACACAGTAAACAGACTAAGTGTTGTGAGTAGGTCTGGACCTGGGGTTTGTCACAAAAGAGTAAAAGTTGGGAGCATAGTCTGCAGCCTGGAGAAGCTATACCATAGGTTCTGTTTATAAATTTAATTACAATGTATACTGTACGACTCTCTGTGAAAGAAGACAAATGCCAATTAGACAGTGTCCAGCCAGCCATGGGGCATCAGCCAGCGTGTGGATTGGCTGATAGCTTCAAGTGTGCTTCACAGTTTTGCTTAGAGTTGGGTCTGTCTACGATTACCAAATTCTCCCTCTGCTAATTCAGAAATCTAATATAATGCAAAACCCAAGTAAGTCAATGCCATCATATTGTTGGGCCACAGGCTATGACAAGTATGGTTACTGTGTGCTAAATGCTAGGTGCTGTTAGGTGCTTTATAGTTATTACCTTCTTTGGTCCTCAGCACAACACAATGAAGTGGGCATTATTATTACATTCTACACATGAGGAAACTGGGGCATGCAGGGGTTAAGTAATTTTCTCAAAGACAGCATAGCTGTGAAGAGGCAGAACCAGGATTAAACTCATGTCCCCTGATTCTAATGCCTAAGCTCCTCCATACTATATTTTGCTTAATTTTGTATAAATGTTACTATGAAATATTACCAACAACATATATGCACGTATTGTTCATAGTCAAAACTTTTGTGGAGCGCGGAAAGTCAGGCCTCGTGCTGTGCGTGGGGAATGTGGACATGAATGCAACCTTGTCCCTGAGGAAATGTGAAGCTAGTAAAGAATAAAGCATAATTAGGGCTTCCCTGGTGGCACAGTGGTTGAGAGTCCACCTGCCGATGCAGGGAACACGGGTTCGTGCCCCTGTCCAGGAGGATCCCACATGCCGCAGAGTGGCTGGGCCCGTGAGCCATGGCCGCTGAGCCTGCACGTCCGGAGCCTGTGCTCTGCAATGGGAGAGGCCACAGCAGTGAGAGGCCCGAGTACCGCAAAAAAAAAAAAGCATAATCAGATGAACTGGGTTCCAATACTAACTCTACTTCTAAGTGGTGTGCAAACCTCGGGGAGATTAGTTAATCTCTTTCAACCTCAGTTTTCCTGCATGTTAAATATGATGAAGAGTTCCCACCACATAGGGTTATCGGGTGGAATCATGAGACAGATATATTAATAGTTAGCATAGTGCCCAGAAAACAGTGGACACACAATAAAATTAGCTAATCTGATTATTGTCACTGACACTATGAGCAAGCAGGGTTCATGGAAGGTAATCACAGAGCCTGATTCCACTGTTCCTTTATCATTTCTGCTGAGGGGAAAGGACTGCCACTGGCCCTGGGCAAAGTGTCAGACATCATCACATTTCTGAAGATTCCCAGGTAATAAAAAGAGTATTCAGATAATTTTGTCATAAATTATCTTAATTCAGAAATCAGAACGTCCGGTCTCATGTAAGAAGTACAATCTCTAACCTGGTGACATCGTTTCTGAGGAGGGTTTTGCTGAATGCTGACTGTGTTTAGTGAGAAAGACAGGCCTCGTCCTTGCCCTCTTCCACACGGTGCCTTCTCCCAGCCCCCAGCGTTTCTACTTTTCCCCAGCTGGCCACTACTTTTCCCACCCTGTCAGAGGCAAAATTCTTTTAAAAAGGGAAGGAGGAGAGGTAAAGGGCGGAAAGTTTTTTTTTTGACCAATTCTCTTTAGGGACAATTTCTTGCATTTGGGGACAAACTTGCTTTGGGTGTTTAAAGATGACCCTTTCTAACAATTTCACAGATTCTTCAATATTCTTAGGAGTGTCTGACTGTCCTTCCTCTGACAAAGGTAATGTATTTTTGGCCTCTTGCTGGCCACCTCCTTTCTCCAGGCAGCAATCTCGGGAAGGGTTTAAAATGATGACTCCAGACTGGTTCAGTCTCCCGCATGGCTCTCATTTGCTCCAAAGGAAACTCTCGACTGCCCCCAACAATCTCTGGGAGTGTCTCCTTGCTCCTGACCTCAGAGCTGCTGGCCAGCCAGTCTTGCCTTTTACAATTTGTAGGCAAGACTCAACAAGCAACTCTGTCTCCCTAACAGCCAGGGACACGTATCTCCATTAATCATTTTGAAACCCCTCTCCTGACGGTAGAGCACTCTCCATGCTCCTCCTGGTAGGGGTGGAAGACTCAGAGCACAGCTCTTGCAATAGAAATCCTCCTCAAAAACCTCTCCTCGGGCTTCCCTGGTGGCACAGTGGTAGAGAGTCTGCCTGCCGATGCAGGGGACACAGGTTCGTGGCTCGGTCTGGGAGGATTCCACATGCCGCGGAGCGGCTGGGCCTGTGAGCCATGGCCGCTGAGCCTGCGCGTCCAGAGCCTGTGCTCCGCAACGGGAGAGGCCACAGCAGTGAGAGCCCGCGTACCGCAAAAAAACCAAAACAAAAAACAAAAAAAACCCCTCTCCTCATCACCACTCTCTTGATCCTTCAATATTCCAGTGTGGGTGGGGTTTTTTTTAAGAGTCAAGAAACTCATGGAAGTTTGCATCTTTGGGTGTTATCTCACTTTGAAATTTCATACTTATTGCATCCTGGTGCCTTAATCAAAACTTTCAATTTCATACTCTGTTGCATTTTAAATTATCATTTTTATTGAAGTATAAAGCAACTATCATACAATGGGATAAGTGCTATAATGCAAATATAAACTCTACGGTAATATAGAGGGCAAATAAACAAATTTTATCCAGCGTTGGGAGCTAATATCAGACATGGAAGTCTTCACTGAGGAAATGCCTTTTGAGTTGAGTCTTTAAGGATCTGTTTGTTCATTTAACAAATATTTATTGAGCATCTATATGTTCCAAGCAATATTCTAGGTGCTTGGGATCTATCAGTAAACAGAACAAGGAACCCTGCACTCACGCAGATGACATTCTAGTAGAAGGATGGGAGAACAGACAACAAACATAACAGATAAACTACATAACTTGATAAAAAATGACAAATGTTGTGAGGGAAAAAGAAAAAGTAGGACAAGAAAGATAAGTTCATGAAGCAGGAAAGAAGAAGGACATTCTAAGGGGGAAAACAGTATGAAGAAAAGGCCTGGAAGTGTAAGAGGAATGGCATAATCAAAGAATTGAAGATAGTGTGGAGTATAGAACAGTATCAAAGATACCCAGGGCAGACCCGGCCCCCAGCTCATCTCAACTTGACTATTGGCACTAAGCACCATCTATCTGCACACTGCCCCCTCCTTCCTCCTGGAACCCAGGGAAGTTTTTCTTTTGCACTTATCCCCATGGACACATGTTCATGGACACATACCTAGAAAGAGAGGAAGTACAAGTAGAAGAACTGAAAAAAATTGTTTTAATTTATTTAAAATTCTATAAGACATTGAGCTGAAAAGGCTTTTGTGCCTCTTCAGTAACAATCAAAAAAAAAAAAACAAAGATCAAGTACTTATTCCACAGCAGGCATAGTGCTGGCGTTACAGATAAGGTAATGTGCAAGGCAGAGATGGTCCTTGTCTGTGTAACAAAGCAAAATGCAACGGGAGAAGCAAGCCCCACAGCTCTGCATGGGATCCAGCATGACGGGCACACAGAAGGGCAATGGTAGGACCCACCGCTCAGGGCCCAGTAGTGACATCACCTGGTAACAGACAACACAGCACTAGAAACAGAAATGAGAAGCCTCTGTACCACCTGCTTCACAGGCAGACTAGACAGTAGATGGAGACTGAAAGGTAAAATGATTAAAAAAAAAAAAGAAGAAGAAAGGAAAGTACTAGAGGGACTGCAATAGTGAGTCAGGTTAAAAACCAAAGAAATATAAGTTCTATTTGTGAATATGGCTTCATTTCCCACCCTTATCCCAGATCAACCTGACTCAAGAAAACCAGCCAACAGCAGCAACAAGGACTGTGGACTGTGCTTTTATAGACTGAAACTATAACAGCAAATGTATCTTGAAAGTGCTGCTGTGGTAGACCTAATTTTTTTTTTTCTTTAAATACAAACCATTGTCTTCAGAATAGAGTTAGCTCTCAGGCTAAAACTCTCCCTTACATATCTAACCCCAAGCCTTCCTCTGAAATAGCATCAGACCTTCACCAGTAAATAAGTTCTTGACTCATTTCTTTAAAAAAGTTGACAATCACCTTGGAGACATGCTCCCCCAAAGTAAAGCTTCGGACTCATATGGTGTACCCAGAGACAGCAATTTAGGAAACAAATTATGTTCTCCAACCTGAAAAAGGGGGGTGGTTTCATTAACAAAAAAGATAAAGGAAAAAACAAACAAACAAAAAAACCCTTTCAAATTACAGCCTGAATCGCCTTTGAAAAGTGAGACTCTGCTGCCCCCTGCCTTCCACTACAAAAAGTGCTGAGGAGAGAGTTGGAAATCACTAACTCGCTGAAGGACACTTTCTCTCACACACATGTGCACACACCCCAAAACTTAGGGGTTCCGAAAACATCCTCCATCAACTCTGCACCACTGTTATCTAAACACTGATTACCTGCTCGCAGTGATAAGCACCATGAGGGCCCGCACAGTGGCCTCTCGCTGAGTGGATCCGGATTGCAGCATCTGCCCCGTCTCGGCTCTTTGTGCCACAGTCCTCTGATTTCAGCTGTCGCGTCCATGCTGACCGAGAATCTCCTACCCTCACCAGCCATGCTTTACTCATACCTGGATATCCAACAAGGCTTTCAAACCCCAAATGACCAAAACCAGCAGCATTTCCCCTCAGAAGCCAGCCAATAGGAGGATTTTTTTCAGTGAGCTTGATTTCTTTTAATAGCACTGAAGTCAAAAACTTGCACACATCCTTTGACTATTTTTCCTCTCCCTAGGCCTCGGCATCACATGAACTGCAGCACTGTTCACACCTATGGCTTCCTCTCCACTATTACCCTGGGTTAGGCCTTCTTTGGGCCCTTTGCTATTTCCATCTGAAATATTCCACTAACCTTCCATCTGCAGTCTCCAGCTCCTACCAGCTTTTCTTTACTCCAGTACATCTTAAAACTGCTGACGGATTTTTCTTTCTGAAGTTCGGCTCAGCTCATGTCACTCTACTGTTTCCCTCTTGCCTCAGAATAAACTGCAAATGCTTCACTCTGGCATTCAGGGCCGTCCATGATCTGCTACCACCCAATTCTGCTACCATATGCAAGCCCAAGACTGCAGCCATGTGGAGGCTCATGCTGTTCTCCAGGGACAGTCAATGATTTCCTCCCTGATGATACCTCTTCCTTTAATGCTTTTACTCCACCACCTCCACTGTCCCCAGTCCTTTATGTCCAAATCATTTGCATCTTTCAAGTCCCAAGTCAAATGCCACTTCTTCCACAAAGACTTCCTTAATTCCTTCAACTAGAACAAATCTTTGTCTGAAGTCCAATCACATCCTATCTGTTCCTTTCTTTCAAGTTCAAGTGAGCAAATGTCTATTGAGTTCCTACTGTGTAAGGGAATATACCAGGTCTGGGCACATTGAGGGAAACACAAACAGACATGCTCACTATCCTTGTGTATCTTACAGTCTAATATTTATACTTTCCAACTTGTATTCTCATCCTGTGTATATATTTCCCGACTTGGCTGAAAAATTCATAAATGAGTAACAGTGTTTCAATCTCCTGGTCACTTTTTATGCCTCTATCACACATAGTACCAAGCAGAGTGTATTACATGTGTTTATTATTCAGTACGTATTTGAATAAACCAATAAAAGTATTAAGGGTACATACATAGCTGAATTTTAGGGTCATTACTCACTTCCCAAGCTCAAGGAACAGATTAACTCTAAGTTTGAAAGCCTAACAAATTCTATGAATTCCTGACTTCAAAAACTATTCAACAGCATAGGGCCCTGAACCAAGATGGCAGTGGAAGGACGTGCTCTCACTCCCTCTTGCGAGAACACCAGAATCACAACTAACTGCTGAACAATCATCTACAGGAAGACACAGGAACTCAGCAAAAAAGAGACCCCACATCCAAAGACAAAGGAGAAGCCACAGTGAGATGGTAGGAGGGGCACAATCACTATAAAATCAAATCCCATAACTGCTGGGTGGGTGACTCACAAACTGGAGAACACTTATACCACAGAAGTCCACCCACTGAAGTGAAGGTTCTGAGCCCATGTCAGGCTTCCCAACCTGGAGGTCCGATAACGGGAGGAGGATTTCCTAGAGAATCAGATTCTGAAGGCTAGTGGGATATGACTGCAGGACTTTGACAGGACTAGGGGAAACACAGACTCCACTCTTGGACAGCACACACAAAGTAGTGTGTGCATCGGGACCCAGGGGAAGGAGCAGTGACCCCCACACAGACTGAACCACACCTACCTGCTAGTGTTGGAGGGTCTCCTGCAGAGGCAGGGGTTGGCTTTGGCTCATCGTGAGAACAAGGACACTGGCAGCAGAAGTTCTGGGAAGTAATCCTTGGCGTGAGCCCTCCCAGAGCCCAGGTAGGCTCCACTTTTGGGTTGCCTCAGGCCAAACAACCAACAGGGAGGGAACGCAGCCCTACCCATCAGCAGTCAAGTGGACTAAACTTTTACTGACCTCTGCCCACCAGAGCAACAGTCAGCTCTACCCACCACCAGTCCCTCCCATCAGGAAACTTACATAAGCCTATCAGACAGCCTCATCACGAGAGGGCAGACAGCAGAAGCAAGAAGAACTACAATCCTGCAGTCTGTGGAACAAAAACCACATTCACAGAAAGACAGACAAGATGAAAAGGCAGAGGGCTATGTACCAGATGAAAGAACAAGATAAAACCCCAGAAAAACAACTAAATGAAGTGGAGATAGGCAACTGTCCAGAAAAAGAATTCAGAATAATGATAGTGAAGATGATTCAGACCTCAGAAAAAGAATGGAGGCAAAGATCGAGAAGATGCAAGAAATATTTAACAAACACCTAGAAGAATTAAAGAACAGAGATGAACAATACAATAACTGAAATGAAAACTATACTAGAAGGAATCAATAGCAGAATAACTGAGGCAAAAGAACGGATAAGTGACCTGGAAGACAGAAAGGTGTAATTCACAGCTGTGGAACAGAATAAAGAAAAAAGAATGAAAAGAAATGAAGACAGCCTAAGAAACCTCTGAGACAACATTAAATGCAATAACATTCGCATTATAGGGGTCCCAGAAGGAGAAGAGAGGGAGAAAGGACCCAAGAAAATATTTGAAGAGATTATAGTCGAAAACTTCCCTAACATGGGAAAGGAAATAGCCACCCAAGTCCAGGAAGCCAGAGAGTCCCATACAGGATAAACCCAAGGAGAAACACGCTGAGACACATAGTAATCAGCTGGCAAAAATTAAAGAGAAAGAAAAATTATTGAAAGCAGCAAGGGGAAAATGACAAATAACATACAGGGGAACTCCCATAAGGTTAACAGCTGATTTCTCAGCAGAAACTCTACAAGCCAGAAGGGAGTGGCATGATATACTTAAAGTGATGAAAGGGAAGAACCTACAACCAAGATAACTCTACCTGGCAAGGATCTCATTCAGATTCGAGGAGAAATTAAAAGCTTTACAGACAAGCAAAAGCTAAGAGAATCCAGCACCACCAAACAAGCTCTCCAACAAATGCTAAAGGAACTTCTCTAAGTGGGAAACACAAGAGAAGAAAAGGACCTACAAAAACAAACCCAAAACAATTAAGAAAATGGTCATAGGAACATACATATTGATAATTACCTTAAACGTGAATGGATTAAATGCTCCAACCAAAAGACACAGGCTTGCTGAATGGATACAAAAACAAGACCCATATATATGCTGTCTACAAGAGACACACTTCAGACCTAGGGACACATACAGACTGAAAGTTATGGGAGGGAAAAAGATAGTCCATGCAAATGGAAATCAAAAGAAAGCTGGAGTAGCAATACTCATATCAGATAAAATAGACTTTAAAGAATATTACAAGAGACAAGGAAGGACACTACATAATGATCAAGGGATCAATCCAAGAAGAAGATATAACAATTATAAATATATATGCACCCAACATAGGAGCACCTCAATACATAAGGCAACTGCTAATCGCTATAAAAGAGGAAATCAACAGTAACACAATAATAGTGGGGGACTTTAACACCTCACTTACACCACTGGACAGATCATCCAAAGTGAAAATAAATAAAGAAACAGAAGCTTTAAATGACACAATAGACCAGATAGATTTCATTAATATTTATAGGACATTCCAACCAAAAACAGCAGGTTACACTTTCTTCTCAAGTGCGCATGGAACACTCTCCAGGATAGATCACATCTTGGGTCACAAATCAAGCCTCAGTCAATTTAAGAAAATTGAAATCATATCAAGCAGCTTTTCTGACCACAACACTATAGATTAGAAATGAATTACAGGGAAAAAAACATAAAAACACAAACACGTGGAGGCTAAACAGTACGTTACTAAATAACCAAGAGATCACTGAAGAAATCAAACAGGAAATCAAAAAATGCCTAGAGACAAATGACAATGAAAACACGACAATCCAAAACCTATGGGGGCTTCCCTGGTGGCACAGTTGTTGAGAGTCTGCCTGCCGATGCAGGGGACACGGGTCTGGTAAGATCTCACATGCCATGGAGCGGCTGGGCCCATGAGCCATGGCCACTGAACCTGCGCATCTGGAGCCTGTGCTCTGCAATGGGAGAGGCCACAACAGTGAGAGGCCCACGTACCACAATAAAAACAAACAAACAAAAAAAACCTGTGGGATGCAGCAAAAGCAGTTCTAAGAGGGAAGTTTATAGCTATACAAGCCTACCTCAAGAAACAACAAAAATCTCAAATAAACAATCTAACCTTACACCTAAAGGAACTAGAGAAATAAGAACAAGCAAAACCCAAAGTTAGCAGAAGGAAAGAAATCATAAAGATCACAGCAGAAATAAGTGAAAAAGAAACAAAGAAAACAATAGCAAAGATCAATAAAACTAAAAGCCGGTTCTTTGAGAAGATAAACAAAATTGATAAACCATTAGGCAGACTCATCAAGAAAGAGAGGAATGGGCTTCCCTGGTGGCGCAGTGGTTGAGAGTCCGCCTGCCGATGCAGGGGACATGGGTACATGCCCTGGTCCGGGAAGATTCCACACGTTGCGGAGCGGCTAGGCCTGTGAGCCATGGCTGCTGAGCCTGTGCATCCGGAACCTGTGCTCCACAACGGGAGAGGCCACAACAGTGAGAGGCCCGCGTACTGCAAAAAAAAAAAAAAAAAAAAAAAAAAAAAAGAGGGAGAGGACTCAAATCAATAAAAGTAGAAATGAAAAAGGAGAAGTTACAACAGACACCGCAGAAATACAAAGCATCCTAAGAGACTACTACAAGCAACTTTATGCAAATAAAATGGACAACCTGGAAGAAATGAAAAAATTCTTAGAAAGGTATAACCTTCCAAGACTGAACCAGGAAGAAATAAATAGAAAATATGAACAGACCAATCACAAGTAATAAAATTGAAACTGTGATAAAAAATCTTCCAACAAACAAAAGTCCAGGACCAGATGGCTTCATAGGTGAATTCTATCAAACATTTAGAGAAAAGCTAACACCCATCCTTCTCAAACTCTTCCAAAAAATTGCGGTGGAAGGAATACTCCCAAACTCATTCTATGAGGCCACCATCACCCTGATACCAAAACCAGACAAACATACCACAAAAAAAGAAAATTACAGACCAATATCACTCATGAATATAGATGCAAAAATCAACAAAATACTAGCAAACAGAATCCAACAACACATTAAAAGGATCATAGGGCTTCCCTGGTGGTGCAGTGGTTGAGAGTCCGCCTGCCGATGCAGGGGACATGGGTTCATGCTCTGGTCCGGGAAGATCCCACATGCCACAGAGTGGCTAGGCCCATGAGCCATAGCTGCTGAGCCTGTGCGTCTGGAGCCTGTGCTCCACAACAGGAGAGGCCACAACAGTGAAAGGCCCGTGTATCGCAACAAAACAAAAAAAAATAAAATGGACTTCCTTGGTGGCACAGTGGTTCAGAATCCGCCTGCCAATGCAGGGGACATGGGTTCGAACCCTAGTCCTGGAAGATCCCACATGCCACGGAGCAGTTGAGCCCATGCACCACAACTACTGAAGCCCACGCGCCTAGAGCCTGTGGTCCGCAACAAGAGAAGCCACAGTAATGAGAAGCCTGTGCACTGCAACAAAGAGTAGCCCCCGCTTGCCACAACTAAAGCAATCCCGCATGCAGCAACAAAGATCCAATGCAGCCAAAAATAAATAAATAAGTAAATTTATTAAAAAAAAAAAAAAAAAGGATCATACACCATGATCAAGTGGGATTTATCCCAGGGAGGCAAGGATTCTTCAATATATGCAAATCAATCAACGTGATACACCATATTAGCAAACTGAAGAATAAAAACCATATGAGCATCTCAATAGATGCAGAAAAAGCTTTTGACAAAATTCAACACTCTCCAGAAAGTGGGCATAGAGGGAACCTACCTCAACATAATAAAGGCCATATATGACGAACCCACAGCTAACATCATTCTCAATGGTGCAAAACCGAAATCATTTCCTCTAAGATCAGGAACAAGACAAGGATGTCCACTCTCACCACTATTATTCAACATAGTTTTGGAAGTCCTAGCCATGGCAAACAGAGAAGAAAAAGAAATAAAAGGAATACAAATCAGAAAAGAAGTAAAACTGTCACTGTTTGCAAATGATATGATACTATACATAGAGAATCCTAAAGATGCCACCAGAAAACTACTAGAGCTAATCAATGAATTTGGTAAAGTTGCAGGATACAAAATTAATGCACAGAAATCTCTTGCATTCCTATACATTAATGATGCAAAATCTGAAAGAGAAATTAAGGAAACACTCCCATTTACCATTGTAACAAGAAGAATAAAATGCCTAGGAATAAACCTACCTAGGGAGACAAAAGACCTGAATGCAGAAAACTATAAGACACTGCTGAAAGAAATTAAAGATGATACCAACAGATGGAGAGATATACCATGTTCTTGGATTGGAAGAATCAATATTGTTAAAATGACTATACTACCCAAAGCAATCTACAGATTCAATGCAATCTCTATCAAATTACCAATGGCATTTTTTATGGAACTAGAACAAAAAATCTTAAACTTTGTATGGAGACACAAAAGACCCCGAATAGCCAAAGCAGGCTTGAGGGAAAAAAACGGAGCTGGAGGAATCAGACTCCCTGACTTCAGAGTATACTATGAAGCTACAGTAATCAAGACAATATGGTAATGGCACAAAAACAGAAACATAGATCAATGGAACAAGATAGAAATCCCAGAGATAAACCCACGCACCTATGGTCAACTAATCTATGACAAAGGAGGCAAGGATATACAATGGAGAAAAGACAGTGTCTTCAATACGTGGTGCTGGGAAAACTGGACAGCTACATGTAAAAGAATGAAATTAGAACACTCCCTAACACCATACACAAAAATAAACTCAAAATGCATTAGAGACCTAAATGTAAGACCGGACACTATAAAACTCTTAGAGGAAAACATAGGAAGAATACTCTTTGACATAAATCACAGCAAGATCTTTTTTGATCCACCTCCTAGAGTAATGGAAATTAAAACAAAAATAAACAAATGGGACCTAATGAAACTTCAAAGCTTTTGCACAGCAAAGGAAACCATAAACAAGACAAAAAGACAACCCTCAGAATGGGAGAAAATATTTGCCAACGAATCAACAGACAAAGGATTAATCTCCAAAATATATAAACAGCTTCTGCAGCTCAATATTAAAAAAAAAACAACCCAATCCGAAAATGGGCAGAAGACCTAAATAGACATTTCTCCAAAGAAGATATACAGATGGCCAAGAAGCACATGAAAAGCTGCTCAACATCACCAATTATTAGAGAAATGCAAATCAAAACTACAATGAGGTATCACCTCACACCAGTTAGAATGGGCATCATCAGAAAATCTACAAACAACAAATGCTGGAGAGGGTGTGGAGAAAAGGGAACCCTCTTGCACTGTTGGTGGGAATGTAAATTCTTACAGCCACTATGGAGAACAGTATGGAGGTTCCTTAAAAAACTAGAAATACAATTACCATATGGTCCAGCAATCCCACTACTGGGCATATACCCAGAGAAAACCATAATTCAAAAAGACACATGCACCCCAATGTTCATTGCAGCACTATTTACAGTAGCCAGGTCATGGAAGCAACCTAAATGCCCATTGACAGACGAATGGATAAAGAAGATGTGGTACATGTATACAATGGAATATTACTCAGCCATAAAAAAGAATGAAACTGGGTCATTTGTAGAGACGTGGGTGGATCTAGAGACTGTCATACAGAGTGAAGTCAGTCAGAAAGAGAAAAACAAATATCGTATATTAAGGCATATATGTGGAACCTAGAAAAACGGTACAGATGAACCAGTTTTCAGGGCAGAAATAGAGACACAGATGTAGAGAACAAACATATGGACACCAAGGGGGGAAAGCGGCCGGGGGTTGGGGGTGTGTGATGAATTTGGCGATTGGGATTGACATGTATACACTGATGTGTATAAAATTGATGACTAATAAGAACCTTCTGTGCAAAAAAATAAATAAAATAAAATTCAAAAAGAAGAAAAGAATCAAATGAACCTATCTACATATTAAATTGGTAAGATAACTATATAGAAAGGAAAAAATTTAATCCAGCTAACTTTTGGTTAGTATTTGGACTGTACATCCTCAGTGAGACATATTCTAAAAATAAGAACAGTAAAGGAATTTTGACCTTTTCTAATAGTATTGTTTTGGTAGTGGTATGGGTACAGCAATTTCAAAATTATTTGCATATGTTATGGCAATGAGCCAATGAGCAAATTTATTGATGTTGTTGAGATCCAGGGAGGTTAAGAACGTATTTGAGAGAATCATTGTGGAGGAATGAGATACAAATAAAGAATGGGAAAAGGACAGGAAGAATCCTGTAGTATTGGATTGGAATTAGAGGTGCTAATACATGATTTTTTTATGCATTCACTTTTCTCCAACCTTATTGAGATATAACTGAAGGACATGAAGCCACACATATATGAAGTATGCAATTTGTTCAGTTTTGACAAATGTATGTACAAATAAAACCATCACTACAATAAAGATGACAAACATTTCCATCAAAAACTAAACCAAACAAAACAAAAAAAATTATTCAGCAATTAAACCGTACTCAAAGTTAAACAAAGTTAAGGACACAAACTTTGGAATCAGATAGAACTAGGCATGAATTACAGCTCTTTTATTTACCAGCTGGGTGTACTGGGGTTTGAGGGGTTTGGGGGAATTAATTAACCACTCTGAGCCCCTCTGTTTTCCTGATCTGAGTTTGGATGAGGGTTAAATAACAGTAAATGCAAGGCAACTAACACAATCCCTGGTGTGTCAATGTTCGACCAATTGAGGCTATTACTATTGTTACTTATTTATAACTACTGTTTTCCTCTGAATCGTAGCACATCAAAACCTTTCCCCAGTGCTTGCTGGAAAACTGACTCAACGGTCTTTGCCAGCTGTCTTCTTCCTTGCCATCTTCCACTATAAGCAGCTGGAGATGACCAAGTGATAAGTTCTGGCCAAAGAGACATAAGCAGAAGTCTGCTGGAGAATTTCCAGGAAAATATTTGCTTTCCCAATAATGGAGATGGATATGTCTGAAGACTGCCTTCCCTGCCATCCCTTCTTCCTGTTTTCAATGTAGATACATTACCTGGAGCTGCCATTGTGTCTTGAGATGATGAGGGAAAGGCCAGAAGGATAGAGAGGATAACTCAGACAACATGGAGCAGCTGAACCAATGTCAGTAGTTGTCTGACTCCAGATTTCTTATGTGAGAAAAGTAAACCCTATTTGTTTAAGCCAACGTAAGTCAGTTTTTGTTGTTTGCAGTAAAGACACGATCAAAACTGATTCAACCGCCGAAAGTACTTTATGGTACGTGTAAGAGAACATTATAAAAAAGTAAATTAACAATAGCTCTGTTCTTCAAAGACTCTTCAAAGCATAAACGTCAAATATTTTATCAAAACTTTGTTTAGGAGTGTTCTACCTTAGAGCCTAAGAGGGACTCAAATTAAACTAAGAATCATCCTGAAACAAACTAATCCGGAGGGGAAAAGCAAGAAGGGCCCATTAAGAAAATAATTGTCAGGGAAGATTTCAGTGTGATTGTCACTTAGATATGTCTCCTGCTCTAGTCTATTGGTTCTATGTCTAAAGAGAACTGTGAGAGACAAGTGAAAGATGTGTGTGATCGTTTGGGTTACCATTCAGCAAATACTCCATCCCCCCACCTCCCTCTGCAGGTGGTATATTTCCCCGCCCTTTGACTTTGGTCTTGGCCATGTGTCTTGCTTTTTCAATGATATGTTTGAGAATATGACAGAAGCAGAAGCTTGAAATACACTAACACGATTGGGTTTCCCCTTTTGCACATCTCCTTTTCATCATGAGTGGACTCAGGTGGCCATTGACCCAAGGAAAATGAGAGATATCTGGAACAGACTGGATCAAATCTGCAGCTTGAAGCCAAACCTAGCCCAGCCCAACCAATATTATACCAATCCCAGGCAAACTGCAGGCACATGACAAATACAAAACAGAATATGTATATCGCTGCACACCACTGAGTTTTGGGTACATTACTTAGCGTTATTATAAAAATGACCATAACAAACTATATCTCCAAAAACTCTGTAAGACATAGATGTTCAAGTTTCCCAGCTTTGGATCTCTTTAATAAAGTGGTTTTCAACCGGAGGCGATTTTTCCCCCAGGCAGATATTTGGCAATGTCTGGGGACATTTTTGCTTGTCTTAAATTGGGGAGGGGTGGCATCCAGTGGGTAGAGTCCAGGGATGCTCCTGAACATCCTACAATGCAGGACAGCCCCACAACAAAGAATTATCCTGTCCAAAGTGTCAGTAGTGCTGAAGTTGAGAAACCTTGTCCTAATAAAATAAGATGCTAATAAGGATGACATATTCTTTCCCTTTGTGCCACACACCTCGGCTCAGCCATAAGAACTCCTGTGTGTGTGTGGCAGCACTGACTGCTTAACTAGTTATGTCAATAGGTACTTACTGAGTGCCTGCCAGCATTCCAGGTGCCAAGGATCTAGTGCTGAATTAAAAGAAAAAATTCCTGTGCTCATGGGGCTTACACTCTAGTGAAGGAGACAGGGGATGAACAAATAAATAAAATGATTCTAGATCTAGTGAGTAGTAAAAGGGTAAAGGGATAGACAATGACTACATGGGAAGTCCTCTCTGAGAAAGTTGTGGTTTAACCTCGCTGGATGAGGAAAGAGACCCAGTCATGCCATGGTTTGGGCAAAGAGCATTCTGGGCAGAGAAAACACTAAACACAACGGCCAGGAGACAGGAGCAAAGTGTGATGTATCGGAGGAGCAGAAAGAAGGCCAGTATACCTGTGGCATAATGAGTAAGGTAAGAGATGTGGTCGGAAAGACATCTTCAGGATCACATATGGAACTGCTGGCATGGTACCAAAGGTAGATTCAAATGAAGCTTTCAGAGATGTCCTGCAGAGGGAGAGCTCAGTGTCTGGCAGTGACTGAAAGCAGTGTGAACAAATATTCACGAACATGTGGGTTACTCCCTGGTGTATGTGGAAAGCTGGAGTCGGGGTGAGGACTTTACAAGGGAACTAGAGAGAATAAGTTAGCAAGCAGGTAGGGGTGAGAGCAGGAGAATTTGAATTATGTTTGTTACTGTATCCCATCAGTACCCACAGATGGCTGACTGAGCCTAAGGAAACTTAGGGATGCATCTGTAACTAGAGGAGAAAGCAAGCTATTCAGCACTTTCTTTTCTCACTCAAAATCTTGTGCTTCCTTGGAATGCTGCCTCTCTAGGTTCCTGGCAGGCCCCCCCGTGCTCTGAAGAACAGAGCTTTGACTCTTCATTACTTCCCAAAGATAACCCCACCGCTGTTGACTCCAGATTTCCTCCTCTGGTGTTTTGGAGTGTGGGAAAAGCTAGAAGAAATAATTCAGGATCTCTGAAGCAGAAGGGAAACCCTGGAAGTCTACAGACCACGTTTCTAACATGCCATGTATCCAGAGGTGGTTTCTAGGCATGTACAGTTGTGATTTCTTTGGAAAACAGTGCCGTCAGACAGAGCTAAGTGAGTAGGTCACTCCTGAATTGTAATCACCGCTTAGCCCTCTGTAAGACTCCTGAGGACAGGATTATGTCTGTTTGTTTATAAATGTATCCTCAGCTCCTAGTATTAATGTCTGGCACCTAGTAAGCACTCAGTAGATGTGAGGTGAATAGATAATGTTTCATGAACATTCAGACTTATGAAAAGTAGGTAACACAAAACAAAATAAAAGAGTTCAACACATCTATTCTCAAAAAGGTCTATATATTTATAGACATACACTTCCAAGAGAAAAATAACTAGAACATTCATTCATACAATCAGTTCATTTATTTTTTGAGCGCCTACCATGTGCAAGGCATTGTGTTGGAATCTGGAGGTGGAAGAAAGAGTATGACACTGACCTTTCTGGGAAGTGGAGGACTCCAGGATAGGGTGGAGAAAGAAATATCTACAGCATATCTATTGGTGAGTAGAGGGAGAAAAGGTCAAAAAGCCTGCGAATGCTTCCTAGAGCCACTGAATCTAAGGAGGATTTTTTTTTTTAAGGAGGCTTTTTTTTCAATCCTAATACATTCAAGCAAAACATTTAGAGTTCAAATTCCACACCCAACTGTTTTTAATATATCTAGACCAGTGGTTCTCAACTGGGAGAGATTTTGCCTCCAAAGAGACATTTGTCAATGACTGGAAACATTTTTGACTGTCACGACAGGCAGTATGCTACTGGAATCTATGAAGCAGAGGCCATGGATGTTGCTAACCATCCTATAATGCACAGGACAGCCTTCCACAACAAAGAATTAGACTCTCCAGAATGTCAACACTGCCAAGATTAAGAATCCCTGATCTCGAATGACAGAAGAATTAGGAAGTACCATGCAAATAGAAACACAAGTATATAATTTAGTCAAGATTTCTCTAACGTAATTAATGTGATAATAGGATCATTTAATAGCTGCCTCAAATGTAAGTCAATAAAACACAAATAATATAACAATAATTAGGGCTTCCCTGGTGGCGCAGTGGTTGAGAGTCCGCCTGCCGATGCAGGGGAGGCGGGTTTGTGCCCCGGTCCGGGAAGATTCCACATGCCGCGGAGCGGCTGGGCCCGTGAGCCATGGCCGCTGAGCCTGCGCGTCTGGAGCCTGTTCTCCGCAACTGGAGAGGCCACAACAGTGAGAGGCCCGCGTACCGAAAAAATAAATAAATAAATAAAACAATAGATTTTTGTGATAACTATGAATAAAGTCTCATGATATGCACAATTCAAATATTTATATTAATCAGTCATATTCCTAGCACCGCATACCAAACACAGGGTCTTAGGAACACATTGCTTGATTAGAATTCCAAATTGAAGAATGTCACTCTTAAATAGAAACTGTAGGTTCTTTTATAGCTTTCAGCTTCTAGGATGGAAAAGACTTAGCCCATTCCTTTTGGGTTTAAAATTACATTACATAGTCATATGTTCAGCATCCTTTAGCTGGATACGTTTTTTCCCTGTAGAAAGTTTATAACTTGTAAAAGGAGTTTTATGCAGAATACAAATTGGGAGTATTACATGACTACCTCTTGAGAACACTGAGTTGTACAAACAGCATCACTTTATCTGATGTAGTAGCTCTGGATTGGTCTGTCTCTTCACTCTAGGGCTGTCTGAAATTATAGATCAGGGACATCACTGTCATACCCCAGCTGCTGCAGAAAGCTACTGAAAGAAAAGGAGATTTATGAGTATTTTGATTATGCTGAACCAAGGATACGGGAGCTATACAACAGGGAGTTTAGTGGCTCTAAATTGTAGGCATTATGCAAAAAGAAAATGCAGAGTTGGGTGTCAAGGGAGTCCTCCAGGAGCCATAGGACATCTTTGTAAAATCTCTAAAGAATAAATTTAACAGTTATTAAAGAACACCACCCTGTTGTTGCAGGCACTGAACTTTATATCGCAAGAAGAGATACAAGGCATTCGCAGGCAAACATCTGTCATTTAACAGTGAGAGTGACCTCAGCTCTGACAAGCAATTCAAACCCCAGTTGAGGAGAGTTATTTAACTCTTTGTGGTGGCTGAGTTTGGAGCTCCAACATTAGCAGGTTATGAATATCCTTGACAGTTGAGGAACTCTGATGCCGAAGGAGAAAATTATTGGGAATAATTATGATTGGTTCTGTTATATGAGCCATTTATTAATTATTTCCCTTTAATTATATCAGATTATCAGGTCATGATTAATTTTGACCAAAGGCCTGTGCAAACGTTATGGAGAAAAGAGTAGATATAATGTAATCTTCAAAACACATTATGAAAGATCAAGACAGTCAAAATAAATGTGAAAAAAACTAAATTTCTGTATTAATTTTACATAAAGGCTTACCAAGCCAATACGTCCTTTTCTCTTTTATCTCTAATTAAAAATAAATAGATAAATGAACTCTGACATTTAGGTAACAGTAAGAAAACTAAAATGTAAATGTTGAAAGCCGACTAAGCACCCCAGACAGTACTAGGTGTTTACTTACACTCATTTAATCTTTGCTTCAATCATACAGGGAAGATAACAGTATCTTCATTTTATATATGAGAAAATTGGGGCTTTTCTTAATTTAAATGTTTTTCCCAAGATGGACAAAACTAGAACATGGTACAGCTGGGATAGAGAGTGGGGAACAGCGGGGAAGAAAGATCTGTTGAATCCCAAGGCTAAGAAGCTGTGTTACACTATGTTGCTACAAGAAATTATATTTTTATTTTTGTCAGACACATGAATATTAAAACTCATCACTTGAAAGAGAAAGCATTAATACTATAAAAGTTGATCATGAGTTCCCCATAGCTCCATGCCTATATTTCCAGTTGCTTATTTGATATCACCATTCCAATGTTCCACAGGGAATAGCAACTTAACATGCCCCCAGTCCGTTTATCATCTACCTCACCTAAACTTGCTCTTCTTGCTTCTCCTACCTCAAGGAACAGTATTAACATCTACCTAGTTGCAAAGAAAAATAGATTAGAAGGAAATACACAAAAACTGCTAATTGTGCTGTTATTTGGGTGGTTGGATTCTAGGTGTTTTTTATTTTATTTTATTTTTTTTTGCGGTATGCGGGCCTCTCACCGTTGTGGCCTCTCCCGTTGCAGAGCACAGGCTCTGGACGTGCAGGCTCAGCGGTCATGGCTCACGGGCCTAGCAGCTCCACGGCATGTGGGATCTTCCCGGACCGGGGCACGAACCCGTGTTCCCTGCATCGGCAGGCAGACTCTCAACCACTGTGCCACCAGGGCAGCCCTATTTTATTCTTTATACTGCTCTGATTTTCCAGATTCGTTTAAAACATTTACATTATACACATGACATATGATTATATCCTTGTTTAAAAAACAAAAAAGAAAAAACAAATATGTTAAATGAAAAACAGAAAGTTACCACTTTCCCAATGCAACTTCCCACTTTACGTGTAAACACTGTTTGTGTATTCTTTCAGACTTTTTCTATGTAAATACACTACTTTTACTTTTATGCACTTCTATACAAATATGTAGTTTGGAATTTATATATTTATATATACACACATGTAGTTTTTCCAAGTAAAATTCTAACATATACATTATATTGTAACTTGCTTTTATCTTCTTAACAGTATGTCTTGGAGATTCTTCCATGTCAAAGCATACAGGTCTCTCTCATTCTTTGTAATGGCTATATAGTATTCAACTGTTGTGCTTGTACAGTAATTTAATTATTCCCCTGTTGCTAAGTATTTAGGTTGTTTCCAATTTCTTATTGTTACAAATAATATTGCAAAGATCATTCCTTCAGATATATTCTGCTTCAGCAATTTTTAGACACACTCTTTCCCTCCACATTTTATCGTCTCTGGGACTGGAATGCATCTTACAGTTTATGACATCTTATAGACTGCTGTCAGCCAGGTGGTATTTTTTTGATACCTTCTGGTAATAGTAAAAAAGCATCAACCTCAATACATTTTAGATTAGATGAAATAAGTTATCTTTGCATTCACATGCATTTCAGATTTCAGGCGAATGTATAGCTATTTATAGGTAAGATGGCTGGATCAAATTATATGTGCATTTAAAATTTTGCAAGTTACTTCCAAATTTCCCTCCTAAATAAGGCGAATCAATTTATTCAGCCATCAGCCATCTGAGAGAGGGCCTACTTTCCTCACCCATAGTGGCTATTATAAATATTTGAATATTTATCAACACAATGGTTGACAAATTAGAGCTCTTTCACTTAATCTTTGATCTCTTATACATATTGCAAATATTTTCTCCCCTTCTGTCACTCTTCTTTCAACTTCATTTAGTGTGTCTTTCACCCTGCAATACTTTCTTTCATGTCCCAAATTTGTCAATATTTTTCCTTATGTCTTCTGGGCTTTATACCTTGCTTAGAAACACCTCCACCCCAAAATTATAAATGATTTTCATACATTTTATTTTAGTACTTGTGTAGTTTTTTTTTTAACCTTTGTCTCTTTAATCCATTTGAAATTTATTTTGTGTATAGAGTGACATAGGCATTTACTTTCCTCCAATGTAACTATTCTACTGTCTCCAAATCATTCAGTGTATTTTATTTTTTACCCATGGCTCAAAATGATATCTTTATCGTATAGTATGTATCTGCATAGTATAGTCTGTTTCATTAATCTGTTCCATTGATCTACTGATCTTTAATATATTATTGTAGTTTTTTGTTCATCTCTGGTGAGAAATATAAGCCAAATTTTCCTCATCGCTCTTTTTTCAAGTTTGTTTTTCTTGGTTATTTACTTTGTGTATGAATTTCTGAATCAGCTTAAATGGCACATGCTGCTCATAGTACCCCAATATCCATTTTCACCTTTCCTATTAATAGACCCCTGCTTTTTACTGGAAACATGACCATATAGAATATATACAATTCCCTGCCTTTTTGGCAGGTGTGTTCACGTGGGTGTTTTATGCAGTGGGATCAATGGAAGTAATTTTCACATACTGAGGTATGGGGAAGTTATTCTGGCTTATACATGATTTAACTTGAACTTTAGGCTAATCAAAACTGCCAGTTTGCAGCCTATTAAACATGCATTGTACATCCGCTTTAAACATTACACAAAAAAATGCATTTAAAAATCAAAATGGAGTAACTGTGGTTCAAGCATTCAAAATGGAGGTGGTGGCATTGTAGATGTGGTATCGGACATGTTTCTTCATCACTGAGAACTTGAATTTTCGGAACTGTATCATACTAAAGGAACTGTATCATACTCCAGGACACCACCAGCCATTCTCAAAACAATATCTGCTAGCAGCTGCCAACTGCAACCTTGTGGTCTCAAGCTCTCCTGTTGTAACTATGCAACCCTTTTGGCCCCTAATCAATCCTTGCTTAAAAAACAGTTACTTCTTGCCAGCTCCAATTGTAATTTTTGACAATTTATGCAATTTTGTGTTTTTTGCCTTTATAAACCTCCCTCTATTTTGCAGTTCAGTGCAACACAATTCAAATGCTTCTTGAGGAGTGGCAGGATATATTTTAAATGATAAAAGGGAAAAAACTACAACCAAGATTACTCTACCCAGCAAGGATCTCATTCACATTTGATGGAGAAATCCAAAGCTTTACAGACAAGCAAAAGCTAAGAGAATTCAGCACCACCAAACCAGCTTTACAAAAAATGCTAAAGGAACTTCTCTAGGCAGGAAACACTAGAGAAGGCAAAGACCTATAATAACAAACCCAAAACAATTAAGAAAATGGGAATAGGAACATACATATCAATAATTACCTTAAATGTAAATGGATTAAATAAATGCTCCCACCAAAAGACACAGACTGGCTGAAGATACAAAACCAAGACCCATATATATGCTGTCTACAAGAGACCCACTTCAGACCTAGAGACACATACAGACTGAAAGTGAGGGGATGGAAAAAGATATTCCATGCAAATGGAAATCAAAAGAAAGCTGGAGTAGCAATTCTCATGTCAGACAAAATAGACTTTAAAATAAAGACTATTACAAGAGACAAAGAAAGACACTACATAATGATCAAGGGATCGATCCAAGAAGATACAATAATTGTAAATATTTATGCACCCAACATAGGAGCACCTCAATACATAAGGCAAATATTAACAGCCATAAAAGGGGAAATTGACAGTAACACATTCATAGTAGGGGACTTTAACACCCCACTTTCATTAATGGACATATCATCCAAAATGAAAATAAATAAGGAAACACAAGCTTTAAATGATACACTAAACAAGATGGACTTAATTGATATTTATAGGACATTCTATCCAAAACAACAGAATACACATTCTTTTCAAGTGCTCATGGAACATTCTCCAGGATAGATCATATCTTGGGTCCCAAATCAAGCCTCGGTAAATTTAAGAAAATTGAAATTGTATCAAGTATCTTTTCCGACCACAACGCTATGAGACTAGATATCAATTACAGGAAAAAATCTGTAAAATATACAAGCAAGTGGAGGCTAAACAACACACTACTTAATAACCAAGAGCTCACTGAAGAAATCAAAGAGGAAATTTAAAAATACCTAGAAACAAATGACAATGAAAACACGATGACCCAAAACCTATGGGATGCAGCAACAGCAGTTCTAAGAGGGAAGTTTATAGCAATACAATCCTACCTTAAGAAACAAGAAACATCTCAAATAAACAACCTAACCTTACATCTAAAGCAATTAGAGAAAGAACAAAAAAACGCCCAAAGTTAGCAGAAGGAAAGAAATCATAAAGATCAGATCAGAAATAAATGTAAAAGAAATGAAGGAAATGATAGGAAAGATCAATAAAACTAAAAGCTGTTTTTTTGAGAAGATAAATAAAACTGATAAACCATTAGGAGGACTCATCAAGAAAAAAAGGAAGAAGACTGAAATCAATAGAATGAAAAAGGAGAAGTAACAACTGACACTGCAGAAATACAAAGGATCATGAGAGATTACGACAAGCGAGTCTATGCCAATAAAATGGACAACCTGGAAGGAATGGACAAATTCTTAGAAATGCACAATCTGCCAAGACTGAACCAGGAAGAAACAAAAAATATGAACAGACCAATCACAAGCACTGAAATTGAAACTGTGATTAAAAATCTTCCAACAAACGAAAGCCCAGGACCAGATGGCTTCACAAATTCTATCAAACATTTAGAGAAGAGCTAACACCTATCCTTCTCAAACTCTTCCAAAATATAGCAGAGGGAGGAACACTCCCAAACTCATTCTACGAAGGCACCATCACCCTGATACCAAAACCAGACAAAGATGTCACAAAGAAAGAAAACTACAGGCCAATATCACTGATGGACGTAGATGCAAAAATCCTCAACAAAACACTAACAAACAGAATCCAACAGCACATTAAAACAATCATAAGCCATGATCGGGGGTGGGGGGGGCGTTTATCCCAGGAATGCAAGGATTCTTCAATATACGCAAATCAATCAATGTGATACACCATATTAACAAACTCAAGGAGAAAAACCATATGATCATCTTAATAGATGCAGAGAAAGCTTTCGACAAAATTCAACACCAATTTATGATAAAAACCCTACAGAAAACAGGCATAGAGGGAACTTTCCTCAACATAATAAAGTCCATATATGACAAACCCACAGCCAACATCGTCCTCAATGGTGGAAAACTGAAACCATTTCCACTAAGATCAGGAACAAGACAAGGTTGCCCACTCTCACCACAATTATTCAACATAGTTTTGGAAGTCCTAGCCACAGCAATCAGAGAAGAAAAAGAAATAAAAGGAATCCAACTCAGCAAAGAAGAAGTAAAGCTGTCACTGTTTGCAGATGACATGATACTATACATAGAGAATCCTAAAGATGCTACCAGAAAACTACTAGAGCTAATCAATGAATTCGGTAAAGTAGCAGGATACAAAATTAATGCACATAAATCTTTGGCATTGCTATACACTAATGATGAAAAATCTGAAATTGAAATTAAGAAAACACTCCCATTTACCACTGCAACAAAAAGAATAAAATATCTAGGAATAAACCTACCTAAGGAGACAAAAGACCTGTATGCAGAAAATTATAAGACACTGATGAAAGAAATTAAAGATACAAATAGATGGAGAGATATACCATGTTCTTGGATTGGAAGAATCAACATTGTGAAAATGACTCTACTATCCAAAAGCAATCTACAGATTCAATGCAATCCCTATGAAACTACCACTGGCATTTTTCACAGAACTAGAACAAAAATTTCACAATTTGTATGGAAACACAAAAGACCCCAAATAGCCAAAGCAATCTTGAGAAAGAAAAACGGAGCTGGAGGAATCAGGCTCCCAGACTTCAGACTATACTACAAAGCTACAGTAATCAAGATAGTATGGTACTAGTACAAAACAGAAATATGGATCAATGGAACAGGATAGAAAGCCCAGAGATAAACCCATACACATATGGTCACCTTATTTTTGATAAAGAATGCAAAAATATATAATGGAGAAAAGACAGTGTCTTCAATACATGGTGCTGGGAAAACTGGACAGCTACATGTAAAAGAATGAAATTAGAACACTCCCTAACACCATACACAAAAATAAACTCAAAATTGATTAAAGACCTAAATATAAGGTCAGACACTATCAAACTCTTAGAGGAAAACAGAGGCAGAACACTCTATGACATAAATCACAGCAAGATCCTTTTTGACCCACCTCCTAGAGAAATGGAAATAAAAACAAAAATTAAAAAATGGGACCTAATGAAATGTAAAAGCTTTTTGTACAGCAAAGGAAACCATAAACAAAACAAAAAGACAATCCTCAGAATGGGAATAAATACTTGCAAATGAAGCATCTGACAAAGCATTAATCTCCAAAATTTGCAAGCAGCTCATGCAGCTCAATATCAGAAAAACAAACAACCCAATCCAAAAATGGGCAGATGACCTAAATAGACATTTCTTCAAAGAAGATATACAGATTGCCAACAAACACAAGAAAGAATGCTCAACATCATTAATCATTAGAGAAATACAAATAAAAACTACAATGAGGTATCATCTCACACCAGTCAGAATGTCCATCATCAAAAAATCTACAAACAATAAATGCTGGAGAGGGTGTGGAGAAAAGGGAAACCCTCTTGCACTGTTGGTGGGAATGTAAATTGATACAGCCACTATGGAGAACAGTATGGAGGTTCCTTAAAAAACTAAAAATAGAACTACCATACAACCCAGCAATCCCATTACTGGGCATATACCCTGAGAAAACCATCATTCAAAAAGAGTCATGTACCAAAATGTTCAATGCAGCTCTATTTACAATAGCCTGGAGATGGAAACAACCTAAGTGTCCATCATCGGATGAATGGATAAAGAAGATGGGGCACATATATACAATGGAATATTACTCAGCCATAAAAAGAAACAAAATTTAGTTATTTGTAGTGAGGTGGATGGACCTAGAGTCTGTCATACAGAGTGAAGTAAGTCAGAAAGAGAAAAACAAATACCGTACGCTAACACATATATATGGAATCTAAGGAAAAAAAAAAAAGTCATGAAGAACCTAGGGGCAAGACGGGAATAAAGACAGACAGACCTAGTAGAGAATGGACTTGAGGATATGGGGAGGGGGAAGGGTAAGCTGTGACAAAGTGAGAGTGTGGCATGAACATATATACACTACCAAACATAAAATAGCTAGCTAGTGGGAAGCAGCCGCATAGCACAAGGAGATCAGCTTGGTGCTTTGTGACCACCTGGAAGGGTGGGAGAGGGAGGGTTGGAGGGAGGGAGATGCAAGAGGGAAGAGATATGGGAACATATGTATAACTGATTCAGTTTGTTATAAAGCAGAAACTAACACACCATTGTAGAGCAATTATACTCCAATAAAGATGTTTTTTTTAAAAAAATGTCATACTATAGCCACCCACTCTCACAGCTGCCTCTAAAAATAAAGGTAATTCCTTAACTGTCATCTGTATGTGGCTGTAGCTCTCTTCTTTTCACCAAAATCTGGTTCCTTATATCTTCTAGAAATGCCTCACAGCACCCTAATTGTGTTTCCAGTGTGGTTATGGGTTTCTTATTATAATTTTTTATCATTGTATATCTTCAGTAATTTTAATAGAACTTTAGAAGACAGTAACTTAAATCCAGTATGCATTTTGATCTGGAACTCTACCCAAATTCATACTTTATATTCATCTAATAACGAAGCTACTTGTAGTTCCCTTCCATATTCCCAGTCACCAGGGAGACCATCTCCCATCTCCATTAACACCGCCTCACCTCTACCCCAATATACTAACTTAAAAAAAATTTTTTTAACGGAAACAGATGAACAATAACTAGGAAAATCAAGAGAGAAAAGTGGGAAGAGACTAGCATGACTGCTTCCAAGGAGCCCTCAAATGGTGGCAGCGCAGACTGAATTCACCACAGCCAAAAATCTGCCCCCAGCCTTGCAGGCTCCCTGATTTTGTTTGCACGCCAAGTAGAGATCCAGCTATCAGGGTAGGAACTATAACTATCAAATAAAGTCAAATTATTAATTTATAACATGAACTGTAAGTCCAAACACTTCTGCCAGCATGACTACTCCATTTTCTGTCCATCAGCATAACGACAATGGATAGCAAACTGTAATAAAAAGTTTGCTTGTCGTTAATGCCCCTGAATTGTACACTCAAAAATGGTTAAAGTGGTAAATTTTATGGTATGTATATTTTACATATATAGAGAAAAAAGTCTGTATTCAAAACAAGGACAATTTGGTAGGTGAAGCAAATGTTAAAGAATTTAAGTCTAATAACATGATAACTTGATACTATCTATCTCTATAGTAAAAACAATCTTGTCAATAAAAATAGAATTCTCAAGTATGTTTTAACATGTAATACTACCAATACTGCCTTTGTAGTTCTTTTATCTATATGTATGTCTGTGACTTTTAGGATACAAATTTCTGTAGATATTTTCAGTTATTTTTATCTCAATCTCATTCTTAGAAAGGATATTATATAATTATATATTATACTACTATAAAATATAAGATATAAATGAGTATATTTTATAATAGTGTGATATTATAAAATACAAATATAATATCTAGATGTTATAATATAGTCTTGGCAACTCTAAGAACCACTCCTGTCTCCTGAAGTAGGATCATAAATTAAAATGTTTATGGGAACAGGCAGTTAATATAAATATGTTAAGGCTGATATATAAGGCCAGAGAAGCAGACAAGGAACAAAACAAAACACGGATGCCACACTAAAAGGATGTGAATATTATACTAGCTGGTAATGAAAGCCAATGAAGGATTTCAAGTAGGAGAATGAAACAAGAGAAAGCTTGTTATATGGAAGAACTACTATTCCTATGACTACAAAATGCTTGTAAGAATTAAATAATCCAGTAAGAGGGGAAAGAACAAAAACAAGGCCCTTTTCTGACGCCTCAGAAGTCTATAACAGGTCATTCCAATGCTTTTGCAAAATATAATGGAGTCTCTCCCAAACTTATATCAGCTTATTAAAGGACAAAAGCTCCTGCTTTGATATGAGAGTTGCAGGCACTTAAATTTGTTTGAAGGCACTATAAATATTCTCAAATGCAATCACTGACCACTATCATCAGAATCACCTGGGATATTTGTTAAAAACATATCATCACCAAAGAATATGATCTAGTACATCTGGAACACAGATGGTCCCAAACTCTTTTACAAAAATCTAAGAACTAATATCCTTCTTTCCTCAGAAAAGCCTTTTCTAACATTTACGGTACCCATAAATGTTAGAAAGGATGAAGTGTCTGCTAAAGAAAGCTGACAGGTATAGGTTACAGAAAATGCAAAGGTCTGGAGATAGGCAAGAGTTTCATTAAAAACCAACAAAAAGTCATCGTACCTAGTGGGGAAAATGACATGATATTAAGTCGGAAAGCTAAACCAGGCCTGCATGCCATGATAAGGAGTTTGGACTGACTGTACGGGAACCAAAAAAAAAAAAAAAACCTCAGGAAAAAAAAAAAAAAAAAAACCTCAGGAGACTAACATTATCTGAATTAACATTTTTAAAAGACTATACTTCTGTGTGGAAAACTGAATCCTAGCAGGGTAAGAGTGGAAGCAAGATTAGTTAATAAGCTATTTCAATAGTTCAGGAAAGAGATGATGGTGAATTGAACTGGGGTTGGTAGCAGCAGAGGTAGAAGAGTGGGCAGATAAATTTTGGAAGTAGAAAACATAGACTTTCTTATAGATTGGAGGTAGTGATAAAAAGAGAAGACTACAGGATAGTCCCTAGGCTTCTGGCTTAAACAACTGTGTGTGTTGTATATAAATTTCTTTGGTTATTAGAACTACATGCTTAGCCTTTTCATAAAGAAAACAAATAATACTTGGGTAAGAGAAGTTGAAAGGGTTTTACAGATATTACATAAATCCTTATCACAAAAATATTGAAAATATAAACACTAAGGATCACAAAAATTAGTCTGCCAGCAAACTAAACTGCCCATCTACGAATTATCTGATGATATATAAAATTTAAATCTCTGAATAAAGTACAATAACAAAATACTTTATTAATACCCTGCAAATAAGCTAGTCTGAATAAAGGTTTTTACATTTCTGACAAAAATTAATACTTAGGTATTCTTCATCTCTCATTCTAAAACATTTACTTAGAAGCTGTTACACAGATTCTTGTTATGCAGAATTCCAAAAGTTTCACATATCAACCAAATTACTTGGGACACTTTTTTTTTTTTTAAAGCACTCTACTAGTTCCAAAACTGGTTCTATGACCCACACAGATACCAAAATCCACAGATGCTCAAGTCCGTTATATAAAATGGACATAGTATTTGCATATAACCTACGCATATCCTTCCCTACACTTTAAATCATCTCTAGATTACTTTAATGCCTAATTACAATGTGAGTGCTATATAAAATATAAGTGCTATGTAAATTTTTGCCAGTGCTTGGCAAATTCAAGTTTTGGCTTTTAGGAAGTTTCTGAAATTCTTTTTTCCCGAATATTTTCGATCTGCAGTTGGTTGAATCTGGGGATGTGAAACCTGGGAATACAGAGGGCTGCCTGCAATTCTAATCTCAAAGGGATCTATTCTCCTTTTACCTTAGCCCTTCCCCCAAATTTTAAAATAAAAGAGAAACAGGAAGGTCCACCAAATCCTATTAGCTTTAAAATCTGAACTCCTGAGCACAAAGGTTCTCTGCAGCCTATTTAAGTAAATACAGACTCCTAGATAGGATCCAAATTTCTCCCGTTTTCAACTAAACTTCTCTTACTTGGCTCCAAATCCCTACAAGTGGATATAAATGTCTACTGGATTTTCCCAGCTTAAAGATAAGCAAATCTAGCCCACAACAATAAACCCAAATTGACCTCAAAAATCTATTTTTAAAAGCTTTGTTGTAGGCAAAAGAGAAATTATCTGTGAAATTCTACAAATGCCCATATATTCATCCCCTTAATGCCTTAAAATTACTTGATACATAACCATACGTTCATCCATTCAATGCCTCAAAATTTTGAGAAGATAATTTCACTGAAAGAGTCCCCCTCTCAAAAGAGACCAGAGTAAAGATTCAAATAAGAGCACTACTTTTTTTTAGTGACATAGATGGTCACTTGAAAATAGATAATCTATCAATCTTATTTTCTCTTTTAAGTATGAAGCATACAAGCTATAAAAAGGAGAGATAGATTCAAGAGAGAAGTAATTCTTTTTAAAAAAGTGATAGTTTGCTTCTTGCTTCTTCAGCCAAAAACAGGCATGACAAAAGAACTAATAAAGCTATGAAAAATTATTTGTATTCAAATGTATTTCCAAGAAGATTTCAAGATCTGACACAGGCACAGAGAAAAGGAATGAATTAAAACAAATATAGAAAGGTCAGTTACAGACTGACTTCTATTTGAAACATGTTTTAAAATATTTTAATCATACTTAAAAAAAGTGAAGTAACATTTTTTTAATTCAAGTCTTCCAATTATCTTAAAACACTTATAAGCTGAACTCATACATTAAGGCAAATCCTGATTTTATATATTCATTTAATTGATGAATTCTGTTTCATTTTAAATTGCTAATCCAGGGAGAGAGTTTTTGTAAAAAACATTTTATTGCTACAAAGGGAAACATGGTCACAAAAAGGCTTCAAGCGTATCTTAACGCAAATTACTATATTCAATGTCCAATGCAGTAAAAAAATACACAGAGCACAAAATACTTGCCCAATTTATCTCTTCTAGGGTAAGTATTCAAAACATTAATGCATACTTGAATATACACTCCCAAGAGCAGCATTTAAGTTCAAATGATTAGAATAGATACACTAACAATACACATCTGTTATCCTCAACACCAATAAAGTAATAAAAATTAAGCTTAAAAATTATACAAACAATTTATTGAATCTATGTTAGGTAGCTATAAAAACTAAACTAAAATAGTCTTACCTTCATTTTATTAAACAAATGCCAAACATTTAGAAATTATATAAAACGAATTGTAATCTGTGGAATGCATGCAACATGGGTGTTAACTCTCATTTTAAACTAATGATATTCTTACCCTTTTCCTCATTGGGACAGAAATTTAAAGCTTCTTTTAAAACTGACTAATACCTTATATTTAATTTTCTTCTGGTTGGTCAACGGGGAAGCTGACAGGCTCTTCCTTTGCTTCTTCTTCCTCTACTTCCCCTACTCCCTCTCCTTCTCCCTCTCCTTCCTCACTGCCCTACTTCCCCTCTCCCTCTACGTCCCCTCCTTCCTCTGTGTCCCCCACTCCTTCTACTCCTCCACCAT